>NW_020631041.1:336624-669442 GCF_003573695.1 Papaver somniferum
AGTGGATATGGTTTCACTCTAACATGTGGGTTTGTTGTTGGAAGATTTCCAAACAAACATATCGCCCAATTCATTATGGAATCTGAGAGTATTGCGTTAGATAAAGCATGAGAGGGGGCCGAGTGCCTAAGATGATTTTTAGAAGACATTCCTCTTTGGCATAGGCCTGTGCCAGCTATATCTATACATTGTGTTAGCCAAGCTATAATAGTTAAAGCTAAGAAATAACTAATCTCAATCGGCGTTATTTCCATTGATTGGATAAAGTCCAAGGAGAATATCGCGCAATCTTTGACGAAAGGTTTGTACAAAGAGATAGTTAAAAATGCATCGAGGGGGTTGGGGCTTAAGCTCATATATTAAACTTGCCATGAAGGATACTCAACCTTGCTGACTGGAGATCCCATGATCAAGGTTTCGAATGAGACAACTAATTTGTGGTGGGTAAAGGTAAACACTATCAGAGATTTTTCATTCTCTGTCCCTTCCCTATGGTGTAGACGTGATAGTGTGACTGCATGTGGAGGATGAATTTTTAATAAGTCTTAATGAGTTCTATAGTTTCAATTTAAGATTGAAGTGGGGTGTAGCAGTAACACTCTTTATGGAAACTCACCTATCTGAATGAGGAAGTGGGTCGCTTCCTGTGAGAATATGAGCTGATTCTCTGGAGCATTCTGAGAAACAGGATACGTCCAGGGCCAAAACGGACAAAACGGCACGAGCTTGGCAGCAATCTTGGAGATATCACCCGTGGTTGTTATCACGAATTACATCAAATGCTAGCAGTTCAAGACATAGTTCACTGTCTCTAGCAAGTAATTCTGGTAATATCTCACTAAGCAAAGGTTCAAGACCTCATGGACACCTCTGCCTAAAATGGTATTTCCTGCGTTTTTTATGTGATTTTCATTTTGATGGTTTTGGTATTACTGGAACTTAGGACCTAAAGGTCACTAAGGGTTCACTAGTTCATGCTTTTTCACTTTGGTGAAAGATACCTATAGTCTCACCATGTGAGAATTAAAGATGAAAGCTCTCAATACTAGTATGATTTATGCAATCCATAGTATGACCCTGGGGTCAACACACTTTTGTGTGAGGGAGAGGACGTAGAAATGACTAGTATGATTTCAACACTTGCACGATCAGTCTGTTTGGATCGTGAGGTTGGGATGTTTATTTACCAAGATCTATCTGTGTTTTCACGTTTTATTGAGTTTTCATTCATGTGGGGGATTGTTGGAAAACGATTAATAAAAAAATAATTTTTTAAAGTTTTAATAAAAAATTATAATTTATTGTTTTATTTTGTGAATGAAACTTTTTAGTCCCACATCGTGGAGTTTCCAATTTTTAGTAGTTTTAAGAAACTATATAAACCTTTTAGTCCCACATCGGGGAGTTTTTCTTCTTAAGTTGTATTTGTCAATTATATAAAGAAATTCACTACTTTTGTAAAATCTATGGGAAAGGGGTTGCTCTATATTTTAGAGGGACCCCTAAGGGAAAATATTTTATAGCGGTTTTTAAGCATTCGCGATTTTCCTTAACGGTTTTTTCGGAGTTGCCAAGCTCAAGTTGAGCATCTACTACATATGCTAGTAGTAGGTGTATTAGGGTGTTTTATCCTGGAGATATCCGTCCTGTGAGGGCTATAGCATCACTCTTGAGTTTAGCCGGGCGCTAATGTCTTAAGGACAGCGTGTTGAACACGTGACTCACTCTATTTTCCAAAATTTTGCCTTGTTGCTGTTGCGGAGATACGGGGAGCTTGTTCGTTTCGTCAAAGCAATCAGTTCCATTATAAAGGAGCTAAGTATCAATAACTTTTGCTTATTTGATTTTTCTTTGTTTTTGATTATTGCACCCAACAATCTTAAGAAATTAACATTTGTAATAATCGAAAACGATTGATTGGTTTGTGAATCATGGATGTTAATTGTGGAGTGAAAAAACAAAAACGAATTTCTGGTCAACTGTAGAGTTTCAATTTTATCTTTTAATATAGAAGTAATTTCGATGAACCCTTTTGACACAACGTCGTAGACATCTTGATAGTTACCCGCGTAAAATTTCAGAATTTTTGGAGTTGTAAAAGTATTTTTTTGATATTTTACAAAAAAGAAAAACGTTTCTGAAAAATTCTGACGAGCAGAAAATTGTTGTTAACTAAATTAATTTTTGTGGGTTAACCATGAGTTTTTTGAAACGCTGATTCAAACGAAGTTTGTATATATAGATGTTATCTTCAAAACTCATATTTTACTTTCTGATTTGGAATTGTGATTTGTGAATAAAGGTGTCATCTCCGAGGGACATGGCTAATAGCCACATGTGGTTGGAAACAAATCTTCCAAAGATGGCAAAGGTGAGAACATCGAACGCAACTCTAAGCATGGTCTTCATGATAAAGGTATATTTCGTAAACCTGAATCCGGAATTACTTTAGTTAAGGGTGAGTGTTATGTTTGTAAAATTCCTGGCCACGCGGCAGTAAATTGTAGACAACATAAAAACCTTAATAAGTAGAAAGTTAATGCTAATTTAGTTGAAACAAACTAGAACGAGTTTGGTGGCATGATGTCGGAAGTTATTTTAATAACCAATGTGAGAGACCAGTAGGTGGACTCTGGAGCCACCAAGAATGTTTGTTGAAACAGAGACCTGTTCACCTCCTATCATAGGATAGGGGATGTCGAGAAACTCTTATTGAGTAACTCATACGCAATAGAGGTTGCATAAAAGGAAAAGGTCGAGCAGAAGCTCATATCTGTAATATTCTCACATTGAATGAATTTTTCATGTTCCGAGCATATGCGAAAATCTTGTATCTTGTTCTGTTGTAGATGGAAAAATATTTAAGATCTTAATTGAATCTGGAAAACTTGTTGTAACTAGGCAGTGATTTTTTTAAGCAAGAGTTATAGGACTTTGGGTCTATATAAGCTTAACGGAAAAACTGATGATGTGAACGTAGTTGATTCTTGTGATATCTTTGTGTGATTGATTGTTTTACGTGGTAGACTTGGAACCGTAAACTTATAAGTCAATGCTTAACTGGCTAGCATAGGCTTCGTACCCAAATTTAGTTTGGATTTTGAACACAAAAGTGAAATCTGTGAAGAATCAAAATATGCAATAAAATCTTTTAGCACAAATGTTCAGAGTAATTCTAAGCCTTTAGAATTAATTCAGTTAGGCCTAGTTGACATGAGTTCAACCCAAAACCACTGTGGTAAAAGATGGTTATAACTTCCGTAGATGATTGTACGAGGTACTATCTTGTATACTTGCTTAGGATAAGGATGACGCCTTAGAAGCGTTAAGATGTATAAACTTGAAGTTGGAAACCAATTAGAATCCTTGAACATAACAACCGTATCCTT
Source organism: Papaver somniferum (assembly GCF_003573695.1). Classification (NCBI taxonomy): domain Eukaryota; kingdom Viridiplantae; phylum Streptophyta; class Magnoliopsida; order Ranunculales; family Papaveraceae; genus Papaver; species Papaver somniferum. The sequence goes on from NW_020631041.1 coordinate 340,014, forward strand.
AAGGAGATGATAATTTCCATGTTGATTAGTTCAGGATTACCTGCGGCCTTGTGGGGGGAGGAAGTCCTCTTAACTAGTATATCCTGAATAAAGTATCCTTTTAAGAATCAGATGAAACTCCATATGGTTTATGGAACGGTAGATGACCTTCTTATGAATGTGTCAAAGTGTGGGGGCGTTTGACTAAGTTTGTAATTCCTCTTCCTAAAAGAACTAGATTGAAACCAAAAATGTTGATTGTGTTTTCGTATAGGGTATATTGAGTATACTTCTACAAATAGATTTTTGGTTGTGTGTTCTGATTTTTTCTGACATTGGTGTGAATATTATTACGGAATCTAGGGATGCTGAGTTCTTTGAACATGTTTATTCTAAACCTGTACCTCATTAGAGATGTGTTGTTGATCCCCTAGATTTATCTTCAAATAGTCAGAACTTATTTTAAAGGAAGATGAAGTTGATGTTGAGCCTAAGAGAAGTAAAATAATTAGACTTGAGACTTCTTATGAAACCGACTTCATAACATGCCTAGCTTAGTCTGAGCCACAGACTTGTAAAGAAGCCTTAATATCTACTGAAACCCCATTCTGGTAAGAAGCTTCATTTAGTGAAATGGACTCAGTCCGTTGGAACTAGACTTGGGAGCTTTCTAGTTTACCTCCAGGTTGTAAGACCATGGGATGTAAATGAGTCTTTAAGAGGAAACGATAGGTAGATGAAACTGTGGAAAAATATTAAGCTAAGTTGGTAGCTAAAGGCTATAAACTAAAAGAAGGTGTAGATTTCCTTGATTCTAATTCAATTGTGACGGAAATTACTTCCGTTGAGATACTAATTGTTATTGCTGCCATAAAGAACGTAGAGATACATCAGATGGATGTTAAGACAGCTTTTTCTAAAACCGTGAATTAGGTAAAGAAATTTACATAGATCAACCTGAAGACTTTGTAGTGAAAGGTTGTGAATACAAAGTTTGTAATTTGAAAAATCTTTGTATGGTTTTCAAATAAGCACGTAAACAGTGACATGGAAAATTTAATCATGTGATAATGGATAGTGGATTTAAATTAATGAATCTGACAAGTATGTCTACAAGTAACTTGTTAAGGATGTCTGTGTAATTGTATGCTTGTATGTTGATGATATGCTTGATACAAACATAGATGTGATCAATTCCACTAAAAACATGCACTGAATGAGAACATTGACTTGAAAGACTTGGGCCCTTTTGATGTAATATTAGGGATGAGGATTAGAAGATAATCAAACATTTATAAGTCTTAGTCGTTCTCATTATGTTGAGTTGTGCTTAAGAGATACAATCAGTATGATTGTAAACCTGCTTGTACTTCGTACGATTATTCTTGTAGTCTCAAGAAAAATAAGGGTAGTGGAGTATCTTAACTTGAATACTCAAAAGTTATAGGATGTCTGATGAATTTAATGAACTGTAAGAGTCCAGACATTGCCTATATTGTGAGTAAGTTAAGTGGATATAATTGTAGTCCAGAGCAAGAGAATTCAGATGCACTGAGTAGAGTATTATGGTACCTAAAATACTCTTTTGATTTATGAAAGGTATCTTGTTGTCCTTGGGACTTTATGATGCAAACTGGATAGTTGACTCAGAGGAGTCTAAGTCTACGAGTGGATATGGTTTCACTCTAACATGTGGGTTTGTTGTTGGAAGATTTCCAAACAAACATATCGCTCAATTCATTATGGAATCTGAGAGTATTGCGTTAGATAAAGCATGAGAGGGGGCCGAGTGCCTAAGATGATTTTTAGAAGACATTCCTCTTTGACATAGGCCTGTGCCAGCTATATCTATACATTGTGTTAGCCAATCTATAATAGTTAAAGCTAAGAAATAACTAATCTCAATCGGCGTTATTTCCATTGATTGGATAAAGTCCAAGGAGAATATCGCGCAATCTTTGACGAAAGTTTTGTACAAAGAGATAGTTAAAAATGCATCGAGGGGGTTGGGGCTTAAGCTCATATATTAAACTTGCCATGAAGGATACTCAACCTTGTTGACTGGAGATCCCATGATCAAGGTTTCGAATGAGACAACTAATTTGTGGTGGGTAAAGGTAAACACTATCAGAGATTTTCATTCTCTGTCCCTTCCCTATGGTGTAGACGTGATAGTGTGACTGCATGTGGAGGATGACTTTTTAATAAGTCTTAATGAGTTCTATAGTTTCAATTTAAGATTGAAGTGGGGTGTAGCAGTAACACTCTTTATGGAAACTCACCTATCTGAATGAGGAAGTGGGTCGCTTCCTGTGAGAATATGAGCTGATTCTCTAGAGCATTCTGAGAAACAGGATACGTCCAGGGCCAAAACGGACAAAACGGCACGAGCTTGGCAGCAATCTTGGAGATATCACCCGTGGTTGTTATCACGAATTACATCAAATGTTAGCAGTTCAAGACATAGTTCACTGTCTCTAGCAAGTAATTCTGGTAATATCTCACTAAGCAAAGGTTCAAGACCTCATGGACACCTCTGCCTAAAATGGTATTTCCTGCGTTTTTTATGTGATTTTCATTTTGATGGTTTTCGTATTACTGGAACTTAGGACCTAAAGGTCACTAAGGGTTCACTAGTTCATGCTTTTTCACTTTGGTGAAAGATACCTATAGTCTCACCATGTGAGAATTAAAGATGAAAGCTCTCAATACTATTATGATTTATGCAATCCATAGTATGACCCTGTGGTCAACACACTTTTGTGTGAGGGAGAGGACGTAGAAATGACTAGTATGATTTCAACACTTGCACGATCAGTCTGTTTGGATCGTGAGGTTGGGATGTTTATTTACCAAGATCTATCTGTGTTTTCATGTTTTATTGAGTTTTCATTCATGTGGGGGATTGTTGGAAAACGATTAATAAAAAAATAATTTTTTAAAGTTTTAATAAAAAATTATAATTTATTGTTTTATTTTTTGAATGAAACTTTTTAGTCCCACATCGTGGAGTTTCCAATTTTTAGTAGTTTTAAGAAACTATATAAAGCTTTTAGTCCCACATCGGGGAGTTTTTCTTCTTAAGTTGTATTTGTCAATTATATAAAGAAATTCACTACTTTTGTAAAATCTATGGGAAAGGGGTTGCTCTATATTTTAGAGGGACCCCTAAGGGAAAATATTTTATAGCGGTTTTTAAGCATTCGCGATTTTCCTTAACGGTTTTTTCGGAGTTGCCAAGCTCAAGTTGAGCATCTACTACATATGCTAGTAGTAGGTGTATTAGGGTGTTTTATCCTGGAGATATCCGTCCTGTGAGGGCTATAGCATCACTCTTGAGTGTAGCCGGGCGCTAATGTCTTAAGGACAGCGTGTTGAACACGTGACTCACTCTATTTTCCAAAGTTTTGCCTTGTTGCTGTTGCGGAGATACGGGGAGCTTGTTCGTTTCGTCAAAGCAATCACTTCCATTATAAAGGAGCTAAGTATCAATAACTTTTGTTTATTTGATTTTTCTTTGTTTTTGATTATTGCACCCAACAATCTTAAGACATTACCATTTGTAATAATCGAAAACGATCGATTGGTTTGTGAATCATGGATGTTAATTGTGGAGTGAAAAAACAAAAACGAATTTCTGGTCAGCTGTAGAGTTTCAATTTTATCTTTTAATCTAGAAGGAATTTCTATGAACCCTTTTGACACAACGTAGTAGACATCCTGATGGTTACCCGCGTAAAATTTCAGAATATTTGGAGTTGTAAAAGTATTTTTTTGATATTTTACAAAACAGAAAAACGTTTCTGAAAAATTCTGACGAGCAGAAAATTGTTGTTAACTAAATTAATTTTTGTGGGGTAACCATGAGTTTTTTGAAACGCTGATTCAAACGAAGTTTGTATATATAGATGTTATCTTCAAAACTCATATTTTACTTTCTGATTTTGAATTGTGATTTGTGAATAAAGGTGTCATCTCCGAGGGACATGGCTAATAGCCGCATGTGGTTGGAAACAAATCTTCCAAAGATGGCAAAGGTGAGAACATCGGCCGCAACTCTAAGCATGGTCTTCATGATAAAGGTATATTTCGTAAACCGGAATCCGGAATTACTTTAGTTAAGGATGAGTGTTATGTTTGTAAAATTTCTGGCCACGCGGCAGTAAATTGTAGACAACATAAAAACCTTAATAAGTAGAAAGTTAATGCTAATTTAGTTGAAACAAACTAGAACGAGTTTGGTGACATGATGTCGGAAGTTATTTTAATAACCAATGTGAGAGACCAGTAGGTGGACTCTGGAGCCACCAAGAATGTTTGTTGAAACAGAGACCTGTTCACCTCCTATCATAGGATAGGGGATGTCGAGAAACTCTTATTGAGTAACTCATATGCAATAGAGGTTGCATAAAAGGAAAAGGTCGAGCAGAAGCTCATATCTGTAATATTCTCACATTGAATGAAGTTTTCATGTTCCGAGCATATGCGAAAATCTTGTATCTTGTTCTGTTGTAGATGGAAAAATATTTAAGATCTTAATTGAATCTAGAAAACTTGTTGTAACTAGGCAGTGATTTTTTAAGCAAGAGTTATAGGACTTTGGGTCTATATAAGCTTAACGGAAAAACTGATGATGTGAACGTAGTTGATTCTTGTGATATCTTTGTGTGATTGATTGTTTTACGTGGTAGACTTGGAACCGTAAACTTATAAGTCAATGCTTAACTGGCTAGCATAGGCTTCGTACCCAAATTTAGTTTGGATTTTGAACACAAAAGTGAAATCTGTGAAGAATCAAAATATGCTATAAAATCTTTTAGCACAAATGTTCAGAGTAATTCTAAGCCTTTAGAATTAATTCATTTAGGCCTAGTTGACATGAGTTCAACCCAAAACCACTGTGGTAAAAGATGGTCATAACTTCCGTAGATGATTGTACGAGGTACTATCTTGTATACTTGCTTAGGATAAGGATGACGCCTTAGAAGCCTTAAGATGTATAAACTTTAAGTTGGAAACCAATTAGAAGCCTTGAACATAACAACCGTATCCTTAAGGAGATGATAATTTCCATGTTGATTAGTTCAGGATTACCTGCGGCCTTGTGGGGGGAGGCAGTCCTCTTAACTAGTATATCCTGAATAAAGTACCCTTTTAAGAATCAGATGAAACTCCATATGGTTTATGGAACGGTAGATGACCTTCTTATGAATGTGTCAAAGTGTGGGGTCGTTTGACTAAGATTGTAATTCCTCTTCCTAAAAGAACTAGATTGAAACCAAAAATGTTGATTGTGTTTTCGTATAGGGTATATTGAGTATACTTCTACAAATAGATTTTTGGTTGTGTGTTCTGATTTTTTCTGACATTGGTGTGAATATTATTACGGAATCTAGGGATGCTGAGTTCTTTGAACATGTTTATTCTAAACCTGTACCTCATTAGAGATGTGTTGTTGATCCCCTAGATTTATCTTCAAATAGTCAGAACTTATTTTAAAGGAAGATGAAGTTGATGTTGAGCCTAAAAGAAGTAAAATAATTAGACTTGAGACTTCTTATGAAACCGACTTCATAACATGCCTAGATTAGTCTGAGCCACAGACTTGTAAAGAAGCCTTAATATCTACTGAAATCCCATTCTGGTAAGAAGCTTCATTTAGTGAAATGGACTCAGTCCGTTGGAACCAGACTTGGGAGCTTGCTAGTTTACCTCCAGGTTGTAAGACCATGGGATGTAAATGAGTCTTTAAGAGGAAACGATAGGTAGATGAAACTGTGGAAAAATATTAAGTTAAGTTGGTAGCTAAAGGCTATAAACTAAAAGAAGGTGTAGATTTCCTTGATTCTAATTCAATTGTGACGGAAATTACTTCCGTTGAGATACTAATTGTTATTGCTGCCATAAAGAACGTAGAGATACATCAGATGGATGTTAAGACAGCTTTTTCTAAAACTGTGAATTAGGTAATGAAATTTACATAGATCAACCTGAAGACTTTGTAGTGAAAGGTTGTGAATACAAAGTTTGTAATTTGAAAAATATTTGTATGGTTTTCAAATAAGCACGTAAACAGTGACATGGAAAATTTAATCATGTGATAATGGATAGTGGATTTAAATTAATGAATCTGACAAGTATGTCTACAAGTAACTTGTTAAGGATGTATGTGTAATTGTATGCTTGTATGTTGATGATATGCTTGATACAAACATAGATGTGATCAATTCCACTAAAAACATGCACTGAATGAGAACATTGACTTGAAAGACTTGGGCCCTTTTGATGTAATCTTAGGGATGAGGATTAGAAGATAATCAAACATTTATAAGTCTTAGTCGTTCTCATTATGTTGAGTTGTGCTTAAGAGATACAATCAGTCTGATTGTAAACCTGCTTGTACTTCGTACGATTATTCTTGTAGTCTCAAGAAAAATAAGGGTAGTGGAGTATCTTAACTTGAATACTCAAAAGTTATAGGATGTCTGATGAATTTAATGAACTGTAAGAGTCCAGACATTGCCTATATTGTGAGTAAGTTAAGTGGATATAATTGTAGTCCAGAGCAAGAGAATTCAGATGCACTGAGTAGAGTATTATGGTACCTAAAATACTCTTTTGATTTATGAAAGGTATCTTGTTGTCCTTGGGACTTTATGATGCAAACTGGATAGTTGACTCAGAGGAGTCTAAGTCTACGAGTGGATATGGTTTCACTCTAACATGTGGGTTTGTTGTTGGAAGATTTCCAAACAAACATATTGCTCAATTCATTATGGAATCTGAGAGTATTGCGTTAGATAAAGCATGAGAGGGGGCCGAGTGCCTAAGATGATTTTTAGAAGACATTCCTCTTTGGCATAGGCCTGTGCCAGCTATATCTATACATTGTGTTATCCAAGCTATAATAGTTAAAGCTAAGAAATAACTAATCTCAATCGGCGTTATTTCCATTGATTGGATAAAGTCCAAGGAGAATATCGCGCAATCTTTGAAGAAAGGTTTGTACAAAGAGATAGTTAAAAATGCATCGAGGGGGTTGGGGCTTAAGCTCATATATTAAACTTGCCATGAAGGATACTCAACCTTGCTGACTGGAGATCCCATGATCAAGGTTTCGAATGAGACAACTAATTTGTGGTGGGTAAAGGTAAACACTATCAGAGATTTTCATTCTCTGTCCCTTCCCTATGGTGTAGACGTGATAGTGTGACTGCATGTGGAGGATGACTTTTTAATAAGTCTTAATGAGTTCTATAGTTTCAATTTAAGATTGAAGTGGGGTGTAGCAGTAACACTCTTTATGGAAACTCACCTATCTGAATGAGGAAGTGGGTCGCTTCCTGTGAGAATATGAGCTGATTCTCTAGAGCATTCGGAGAAACAGGATACGTCCAGGGCCAAAACGGACAAAATGGCACGAGCTTGGCAGCAATCTTGGAGATATCACCCGTGGTTGTTATCACGAATTACATCAAATGCTAGCAGTTCAAGACATAGTTCACTGTCTCTAGCAAGTAATTCTGGTAATATCTCACTAAGCAAAGGTTCAAGACCTCATGGACACCTCTGCCTAAAATGGTATTTCCTGCGTTTTTTATGTGATTTTCATTTTGATGGTTTTGGTACTACTGGAACTTAGGACCTAAAGGTCACTAAGGGTTCACTAGTTCATGCTTTTTCACTTTGGTGAAAGATACCTATAGTCTCACCATGTGAGAATTAAAGATGAAAGCTCTCAATACTATTATGATTTATGCAATCCATAGTATGACCCTGGGGTCAACACACTTTTGTGTGAGGGAGAGGACGTAGAAATGACTAGTATGATTTCAACACTTGCACGATCAGTCTGTTTGGATCGTGAGGTTGGGATGTTTATTTACCAAGATCTATCTGTGTTTTCATGTTTTATTGAGTTTTCATTCATGTGGGGGATTGTTGGAAAACGATTAATAAAAAAATAATTTTTTAAAGTTTTAATAAAAAATTATAATTTATTGTTTTATTTTGTGAATGAAACTTTTTAGTCCCACATCGTGGAGTTTCCAATTTTTAGTAGTTTTAAAAAACTATATAAAGCTTTTAGTCCCACATCGGGGAGTTTTTCTTCTTAAGTTGTATTTGTCAATTATATAAAGAAATTCACTACTTTTGTAAAATCTATGGGAAAGGGGTTGCTCTATATTTTAGAGGGACCCCTAAGGGAAAATATTTTATAGCGGTTTTTAAGCATTCGCGATTTTCCTTAACGGTTTTTTCGGAGTTGCCAAGCTCAAGTTGAGCATCTACTACATATGCTAGTAGTAGGTGTATTAGGGTGTTTTATCCTGGAGATATCCGTCCTGTGAGGGCTATAGCATCACTCTTGAGTGTAGCCGGGCGCTAATGTCTTAAGGACAGCGTGTTGAACACGTGACTCACTCTATTTTCCAAAGTTTTGCCTTGTTGCTGTTGCGGAGATACGGGGAGCTTGTTCGTTTCGTCAAAGCAATCACTTCCATTATAAAGGAGCTAAGTATCAATAACTTTTGCTTATTTGATTTTTCTTTGTTTTTGATTATTGCACCCAACAATCTTAAGACATTACCATTTGTAATAATCGAAAACGATCGATTGGTTTGTGAATCATGGATGTTAATTGTGGAGTGAAAAACAAAAACGAATTTCTGGTCAGCTGTAGAGTTTCAATTTTATCTTTTAATCTAGAAGGAATTTCGATGAACCCTTTTGACACAATGTAGTAGACATCCTGATAGTTACCCGCGTAAAATTTCAGAATATTTGGAGTTGTAAAAGTATTTTTTTGATATTTTACAAAACAGAAAAACGTTTCTGAAAAATTCTGACGAGCAGAAAATTGTTGTTAACTAAATTAATTTTTGTGGGGTAACCATGAGTTTTTTGAAACGCTGATTCAAACGAAGTTTGTATATATAGATGTTATCTTCAAAACTCATATTTTACTTTCTGATTTGGAATTGTGATTTGTGAATAAAGGTGTCATCTCCGAGGGACATGGCTAATAGCCGCATGTGGTTGGAAACAAATCTTCCAAAGATGGCAAAGGTGAGAACATCGAACGCAACTCTAAGCATGGTCTTCATGATAAAGGTATATTTCGTAAACCTGAATCCGGAATTACTTTAGTTAAGGATGAGCGTTATGTTTGTAAAATTTCTGGCCACGCGGCAGTAAATTGTAGACAACATAAAAACCTTAATAAGTAGAAAGTTAATGCTAATTTAGTTGAAACAAACTAGAACGAGTTTGGTGGCATGATGTCGGAAGTTATTTTAATAACCAATGTGAGAGACCAGTAGGTGGACTCTGGAGCCACCAAGAATGTTTGTTGAAACAGAGACCTATTCACCTCCTATCATAGGATAGGGGATGTCGAGAAACTCTTATTGAGTAACTCATATGCAATAGAGGTTGCATAAAAGGAAAAGGTCGAGAAGAAGCTCATATCTGTAATATTCTCACATTGAATGAAGTTTTCATGTTCCGAGCATATGCGAAAATCTTGTATCTTGTTCTGTTGTAGATGGAAAAATATTTAAGATCTTAATTGAATCTGGAAAACTTGTTGTAACTAGGCAGTGATTTTTTAAGCAAGAGTTATAGGACTTTGGGTCTATATAAGCTTAACGGAAAAACTGATGATGTGAACGTAGTTGATTCTTGTGATATATTTGTATGATTGATTGTTTTACGTGGTAGACTTGGAACCGTAAACTTATAAGTCAATGCTTAACTGGCTAGCATAGGCTTCGTACCCAAATTTAGTTTGGATTTTGAACACAAAAGTGAAATCTGTGAAGAATCAAAATATGCTATAAAATCTTTTAGCACAAATGTTCAGAGTAATTCTAAGCCTTTAGAATTAATTCAGTTAGGCCTAGTTGACATGAGTTCAACCCAAAACCACTGTGGTAAAAGATGGTTATAACTTCCGTAGATGATTGTACGAGGTACTATCTTGTATACTTGCTTAGGATAAGGATGACGCCTTAGAATCCTTAAGATGTATAAACTTGAAGTTGGAAACCAATTAGAAGCCTTGAACATAACAACCGTATCCTTAAGGAGATGATAATTTCCATGTTGATTAGTTCAGGATTACCTGCGGCCTTGTGGGGGAAGGCAGTCCTCTTAACTAGTATATCCTGAATAAAGTACCCTTTTAAGAATCAGATGAAACTCCATATGGTTTATGGAACGGTAGATGACCTTCTTATGAATGTGTCAAAGTGTGGGGGCGTTTGACTAAGATTGTAATTCCTCTTCCTAAAAGAACTAGATTGAAACCAAAAATGTTGATTGTGTTTTCGTATAGGGTATATTGAGTATACTTCTACAAATAGATTTTTGGTTGTGTGTTCTGATTTTTTCTGACATTGGTGTGAATATTATTACGGAATCTAGGGATGCTGAGTTCTTTGAACATGTTTATTCTAAACCTGTACCTCATTAGAGATGTGTTGTTGATCCCCTAGATTTATCTTCAAATAGTCAGAACTTATTTTAAAGGAAGATGAAGTTGATGTTGAGCCTAAGAGAAGTAAAATAATTAGACTTGAGACTTCTTATGAAACCGACTTCATAACATGCCTAGCTTAGTCCGAGCCACAGACTTGTAAAGAAGCCTTGATATCTACTGAAACCCCATTCTGGTAAGAAGCTTCATTTAGTGAAATGGACTCAGTCCGTTGGAACCAGACTTGGGAGCTTGCTAGTTTACCTCCAGGTTGTAAGACCATGGGATGTAAATGAGTCTTTAAGAGGAAACGATAGGTAGATGAAACTGTGGAAAAATATTAAGCTAAGTTGGTAGCTAAAGGCTATAAACTAAAAGAAGGTGTAGATTTCCTTGATTCTAATTCAATTGTGACGGAAATTACTTCCGTTGAGATACTAATTGTTATTTCTGCCATAAAGAACGTAGAGATACATCAGATGGATGTTAAGACAGCTTTTTCTAAAACCGTGAATTAGGTAAAGAAATTTACATAGATCAACCTGAAGACTTTGTAGTGAAAGGTTGTGAATACAAAGTTTGTAATTTGAAAAATCTTTGTATGGTTTTCAAATAAGCACGTAAACAGTGACATGGAAAATTTAATCATGTGATAATGGATAGTGGATTTAAATTAATGAATCTGACAAGTATGTTTACAAGTAACTCGTTAAGGATGTCTGTGTAATTGTATGCTTGTATGTTGATGATATGCTTGATACAAACATAGATGTGATCAATTCCACTAAAAACATGCACTGAATGAGAACATTGACTTGAAAGACTTGGGCCCTTTTGATGTAATCTTAGGGATGAGGATTAGAAGATAATCAAACATTTATAAGTCTTAGTCGTTCTCATTATGTTGAGTTGTGCTTAAGAGATACAATCAGTCTGATTGTAAACCTGCTTGTACTTCGTACGATTATTCTTGTAGTCTCAAGAAAAATAAGGGTAGTGGAGTATCTTAACTTGAATACTCAAAAGTTATAGGATGTCTGATGAATTTAATGAACTGTAAGAGTCCAGACATTTCCTATATTATGAGTAAGTTAAGTGGATATAATTGTAGTCCAGAGCAAGAGAATTCAGATGCACTGAGTAGAGTATTATGGTACCTAAAATACTCTTTTGATTTATGAAAGGTATCTTGTTGTCCTTGGGACTTTATGATGCAAACTGGATAGTTGACTCAGAGGAGTCTAAGTCTACGAGTGGATATGGTTTCACTCTAACATGTGGGTTTGTTGTTGGAAGATTTCCAAACAAACATATCTCTCAATTCATTATGGAATCTGAGAGTATTGCGTTAGATAAAGCATGAGAGGGGGCCGAGTGCCTAAGATGATTTTTAGAAGACATTCCTCTTTGGCATAGGCCTGTGCCAGCTATATCTATACATTGTGTTAGCCAAGCTATAATAGTTAAAGATAAGAAATAACTAATCTCAATCGGCGTTATTTTCATTGATTGGATAAAGTCCAAGGAGAATATCGCGCAATCTTTGACGAAAGGTTTGTACAAAGAGATAGTTAAAAATGCATCGAGGGGGTTGGGGCTTAAGCTCATATATTAAACTTGCCATGAAGGATACTCAACCTTGCTGACTGGAGATCCCATGATCAAGGTTTCGAATGAGACAACTAATTTGTGGTGGGTAAAGGTAAACACTATCAGAGATTTTCATTCTCTATCCCTTCCCTATGGTGTAGACGTGATAGTGTGACTGCATGTGGAGGATGAATTTTTAATAAGTCTTAATGAGTTCTATAGTTTCAATTTAAGATTGAAGTGGGGTGTAGCAGTAACACTCTTTATGGAAACTCACCTATCTGAATGAGGAAGTGGGTTGCTTCCTGTGAGAATATGAGCTGATTCTCTAGAGCATTCTGAGAAACAGGATACGTCCAGGGCCAAAACGGACAAAACGGCACGAGCTTGGCAGCAATCTTGGAGATATCACCCGTGGTTGTTATCACGAATTACATCAAATGCTAGCAGTTCAAGACATAGTTCACTGTCTCTAGCAAGTAATTCTGGTAATATCTCACTAAGCAAAGGTTCAAGACCTCATGGACACCTCTGCCTAAAATGGTATTTCCTGCGTTTTTTATGTGATTTTCATTTTGATGGTTTTGGTATTACTGGAACTTAGGACCTAAAGGTCACTAAGGGTTCACTAGTTCATGCTTTTTCACTTTGGTGAAAGATACCAATAGTCTCACCATGTGAGAATTAAAGATGAAAGCTCTCAATACTATTATGATTTATGCAATCCATAGTATGACCCTGGGGTCAACACACTTTTGTGTGAGGGAGAGGACGTAGAAATGACTAGTATGATTTCAACACTTGCACGATCAGTCTGTTTGGATCGTGAGGTTGGGATGTTTATTTACCAAGATCTATCTGTGTTTTCATGTTTTATTGAGTTTTCATTCATGTGGGGGATTGTTGGAAAACGATTAATAAAAAAATAATTTTTTAAAATTTTAATAAAAAATTATAATTTATTGTTTTATTTTGTGAATGAAACTTTTTAGTCCCACATCGTGGAGTTTCCAATTTTTAGTAGTTTTAAGAAACTATATAAAGCTTTTAGTCCCACATCGGGGAGTTTTTCTTCTTAAGTTGTATTTGTCAATTATATAAAGAAATTCACTACTTTTGTAAAATCTATGGGAAAGGGGTTGCTCTATATTTTAGAGGACCCCTAAGGGAAAATATTTTATAGCGGTTTTTAAGCATTCGCGATTTTCCTTAACGGTTTTTTCGGAGTTGCCAAGCTCAAGTTGAGCATCTACTACATATGCTAGTAGTAGGTGTATTAGGGTGTTTTATCCTGGAGATATCCGTCCTGTGAGGGCTATAGCATCACTCTTTAGTGTAGCCGGGCGCTAATGTCTTAAGGACAGCGTGTTGAACACGTGACTCACTCTATTTTCCAAAGTTTTGCCTTGTTGCTGTTGCGGAGATACGGGGAGCTTGTTCGTTTCGTCAAAGCAATCACTTCCATTATAAAGGAGCTAAGTATCAATAACTTTTGCTTATTTGATTTTTCTTTGTTTTTGATTATTGCACCCAACAACTCCACATCCTCCTAATTGCTATGATTGTCTATGTATGTGGGCCTGTGAAACGAGGTACCGAAATATGGTACATCGTCAGAGCTATAGAAACATATAATTATCTTCTGATGCAATCTATGATTATTCAGCTATTAGTTGTTGGGCTGTTTCCACTTGTTTACAACTTCAAGGAGCGATATGTTAGATGATCCATTTTCACTCAATACTCTATCAGCACCATCCTTAAGTTCTCTAATCTTGTATCTAAGAATCTTTCCTTCTCCTCCTTCCATCATCAGTGCTTTAACAACTCGCGAGATCTCTTCTCGCCCGATCAAACCGTTTCCATCAGGCTTCGGTCGCACAGCAACATCTATATCCTCCACCAACATTACCGCGTTCATTTTTTGTTCCGCGTAAAGAGGCCACGTGATCATTGGTATGCCGCAAACAATGCTCTCAAGCGTCGAATTGTTGGAAACAAAGCACTATAATCAAATCACACAAAGAAACCGCTGAGTCGCGTACTAGGTCGCTATCTTTAAGGTGTTTCGCGACTCTGCCTCTTGATTGTGCTAGCAGTCAGTTTTTTGTCGAAACCCTATGGGATAAAACAGCTTATCTCTTTCGATTTCTCTGCACTGAGAAATCGAATCAATAATAACTCTTTCAACAACACTTGCTCAGAAAACTTGACGAAATAAAAATAACGTTCTATCTTTTCTCTTCCAGAAACCAGTTTTTTTTTTTTTATAATCAAAAAGAATCAATGGAATTAATGGAAAATTAATTTTCGATTAAATGCCAATTAAATTTCTTTGTAACAGCAAAAAAACGGCCGTATTAAAATTTCAACATTAACTGTAATTAATCATGATATAATTATCTTAATACGTTTTGAAAATTTAAGTTAAAAACAGCAAAAAAAATTGTTTATGGATCAGCAGACCTCCCAAGACCCCCAAGGCCCCGCTCCCGGACTAATGTAATATAATATATAGTATATACCCTAGTGAAATTGTGTGGGGTGGGAATTGAACCCATGCCTATAGTGTGGGAGCTCAAAACAATGCCACCATACTATCTCTCTAACTTTGGCATATTATTACAAAACTATGTTTTTAAATATATACCCCAACAATCCCCCACTTATATTTTAAAACATTGAGCAAGTGCTATACAGTTGTGCATAAGCAAAGGTGCCTTTCGACTTGAACCTCTACATAGTGTTGAACTTTCTAAGTATCAGGTAACTAGAGTGACTCTCGTCTTGAACTCTAACTAATAATAGATTATACAACACACACAACTATATTTTAGAGTAAAGTTCTTAATTTTGCACATTAGGGCCATGTGCTTATCCCTTTCTTAACGAACGATCTAGAGAAATGCCCAAGTTCTCATAGAAGGCGGCCACACCTTCACATTCGTATAGGTGAGTCTATCAAGGATACTCCTGTATATCCCACTCTTAACTTAAGAGCTATAGACATCATTAAGAGTTTAAACACTCAACCTGTTTCCCACTTCAGGATATCATGCTATGGGAATGCATGACTCTATCATATTATTTGTAACTTCGTCTAGTCCCTTTGAACCTATTTCTAGGTTGGGTATCCATTACAAATGACTCAACTTCTCACGGGCAAAAGTCCCATACTTTTAGAGATATTCCATACCTTTTCTCTTGCTAATCCTTTCGTCAAAGTATCAGCTATATTTCCTTCAGACCTTACATGATCTACTCTAACAACACCAGTTGTGAGAAATTCTCTAACTGTGTCGTGCTTTCGACGTATCTGTCGATTCTTACTGTTATTATAACAGTTCTCTACTACTCCGATAGAGGATTATATGGTGCAGTTCTTTCATGTATAATGCCATTAGTTTGATAAATTTCAGTAAAAGGAGAAGAATCATATTCAGTGCCTCTATCACTACGAAATCTCTTAATTTTCCTACCAAATTGATTTTCAATTTCAGCAATAAAAATCTTAAACTTTTCAATAGCTTCGTTCTTATGGCTCAACAAATAAACATAAGTATAATTAGAACAATCATCAATGAACGTCATGATATACCTCTTGCCATTTCTAGTTAGGATACCTTCATATTCACACAAATCAGAATGTATTAAGTCTAGTGGTTTCGATTCTCTTACAACAGATTTATGTGAAGTCTTGGTTATTTTTGCTTGACTACAGTATTCACATTTTTCAAAATCATTTTCAGAAAATTCAGGGAGGACACCTAACTTACTCATGTTATTTACTAACTTTTTACCCACATGACAAAGCCTTCCATGCCAAACATTAAAATTGCAAACCATATAAGCAGAAGAATCAATTTTATTCATAGCATCAACATTAAGCTTAAACATTCCATCAGTAGCATAACCCTTTCCTACAAAATTCTTATTCTTAGTTATAGTGTAAATATCAGACCCAATAGTTTGATACAACCCAGCCTTGTTGAGAAGATAGTCGGAAACAAGGTTCTTTCTCATTTCTGGAGTGTGAAGGACATCTTTCAGCATGAGTGTCTTCCCAGAAGTAAACTTCAACTCTACCGTACCAGAACCTTTCACCATAGTGCTGTGGGAGTCTCCCAATAACACTTTCTTGTCCTTGGTTTCAGCATAAGTCTTAAACATGGACCTATCAAAACAACAATGACGCGAAGCACCACTGTCTATCCACCACCCATCAGATCCACCAACCATGTAGAACTCTGGATCAGAGACCATGGCAATTATAACGTCACCCACAACATTAGCTTGTGCGTTATTCTTTTCCTTGTTAAATCTGCAATTCCTAGCCATGTGGTTTGGTTTATTACAGATATAACAAAGAAATTCAGAATTGGAATTCTGTCCATTTTTCGATGGGTGTTGGTTCTTGTTTTGATTAGGCCTTCCTCCTTTCTTCTGGTTCGGGTTAGGTTTCATATCCCTTTTCTTAGGTTTTAAATTCGGATGAGTCTTATTGTTAGAAACAATGAGAATCTCTTCCTTCTTATCTTGTTTCCGAGCTTCTTCCTCAACCCTGAGCTTAACAATCAAACTTTCAAAAGTTATTGATACTTAGCTCCTTTATAATGGAAGTGATTGCTTTGACGAAACGAACAAGCTCCCCGTATCTCCGCAACAACAACAAGGCAAAACTTTGGAAAATAGAGTGAGTCACGTGTTCAACACGCTGTCCTTAAGACATTAGCGCCCGGCTACACTCAAGAGTGATGCTATAGCCCTCACAGGACGGATATCTCCAGGATAAAACACCCTAATACACCTACTACTAGCATATGTAGTAGATGCTCAACTTGAGCTTGGCAACTCCGAAAAAACCGTTAAGGAAAATCGCGAATGCTTAAAAACCGCTATAAAATATTTTTCCTTAGGGGTCCCTCTAAAATATAGAGCAACCCCTTTCCCATAGATTTTACAAAAGTAGTGAATTTCTTTATATAATTGACAAATACAACTTAAGAAGAAAAACTCCCCGATGTGGGACTAAAAGCTTTATATGGTTTCTTAAAACTACTAAAAATTGGAAACTCCACGATGTGGGACTAAAAAGTTTCATTCACAAAATAAAACAATAAATTATAATTTTTTATTAAAACTTTAAAAAATTATTTTTTTATTAATCGTTTTCCAACAATCCCCCACATGAATGAAAACTCAATAAAACATGAAAACACAGATAGATCTTGGTAAATAAACATCCCAACCTCACGATCCAAACAGACTGATCGTGCAAGTGTTGAAATCATACTAGTCATTTCTACGTCCTCTCCCTCACACAAAAGTGTGTTGACCCCAGGGTCATACTATGGATTGCATAAATCATAATAGTATTGAGAGCTTTCATCTTTAATTCTCACATGGTGAGACTATAGGTATCTTTCACCAAAGTGAAAAAGCATGAACTAGTGAACCCTTAGTGACCTTTAGGTCCTAAGTTCAAGTAATACCAAAACCATCAAAATGAAAATCACATAAAAAACGCAGGAAATACCATTTTAGGCAGAGGTGTCCATGAGGTCTTGAACCTTTGCTTAGTGAGATATTACCAGAATTACTTACTAGAGACAGTGAACTATGTCTTGAACTGCTAGCATTTGATGTAATTCGTGATAACAACCACGTGTGATATCTCCAAGATTGCTGCCAAGCTCGTGCCGTTTTGTCCGTTTTGGCCCTGGACGTATCCTGTTTCTCAGAATGCTCTAGAGAATCAGCTCATATTCTCACAGGAAGCGACCCACTTCCTCATTCAGATAGGTGAGTTTCCATAAAGAGTGTTACTGCTACACCCCACTTCAATCTCAAATTGAAACTATAGAACTCATTAAGACTTATTAAAAAGTCATCCTCCACATGCAGTCACACTATCACGTCTACACCATAGGGAAGGGACAGAGAATGAAAATCTCTAATAGTGTTTACCTTTACCCACCACAAATTAGTTGTCTCATTCGAAACCTTGATCATGGGATCTCCAGTCAGCAAGGTTGAGTATCCTTCATGGCAAGTTTAATATATGAGCTTAAGCCCCAACCCCCTCGATGCATTTTTAACTATCTCTTTGTACAAACCTTTCGTCAAAGATTACGCGATATTCTCCTTGGACTTTATCCAATCAATGGAAATAACGCCGATTGAGATTAGTTATTTCTTAGCTTTAACTATTATAGCTTGGCTAACACAATGTATAGATATAGCTGGCACAGGCCTATGCCAAAGAGGAATGTCTTCTAAAAATCATCTTAGGCACTCGGCCCCCTCTCATGCTTTATCTAACGCAATACTCTCAGATTCCATAATGAATTGGGCGATATGTTTGTTTGGAAATCTTCCAACAACAAACCCACATGTTAGAGTGAAACCATATCCACTCGTAGACTTAGACTCCTCTGAGTCAACTATCCAGTTTGCATCATAAAGTCCCAAGGACAACAAGATACCTTTCATAAATCAAAAGAGTATTTTAGGTACCATAATACTCTACTCAGTGCATCTGAATTCTCTTGCTCTGGACTACAATTATATCCACTTAACTTTCTCACAATATAGGCAATGTCTGGACTCTTATAGTTTATTAAATTCATTAGACATCCTATAACTTTTGAGTATTCAAGTTAAGATACTCCACTACCCTTATTTTTCTTGAGACTACAAGAATAA
Organism: Papaver somniferum; assembly: GCF_003573695.1. Lineage (NCBI taxonomy): Eukaryota > Viridiplantae > Streptophyta > Magnoliopsida > Ranunculales > Papaveraceae > Papaver > Papaver somniferum. The sequence goes on from NW_020631041.1 coordinate 358,768, forward strand.
TCGTACGAAGTACAAGCAGGTTTACAATCAGACTGATTGTATCTCTTAAGCACAACTCAACATAATGAGAACGACTAAGACTTATAAATGTTTGATTATCTTCTAATCCTCATACCTAAGATTACATCAAAAGGGCACAAGTCTTTCAAGTCAATGTTCTCATTCAGTGCATGTTTTTAGTGGAATTGATCACATCTATGTTTGTATCAAGCATATCATCAACATACAAGCATACAATTACACAAACATCCTTAACAAGTTACTTGTAAACATTCTTGTCAGATTCATTAATTTAAATCCACTATCCATTATCACATGATTAAATTTTCCATGTCACTGTTTACGTGCTTATTTGAAAACCATACAAAGATTTTTCAAATTACAAACTTTGTATTCACAACCTTTCACTACAACGTCTTCAGGTTGATCTATGTAAATTTCTTTACCTAATTCACGGTTTTAGAAAAAGATGTCTTAACATCCATCTGATGTATCTCTACGTTCTTTATGGCAGCAATAACAATTAGTATCTCAACGGAAGTAATTTCCGTCACAATTGAATTAGAATCAAGGAAATCTACACCTTCTTTTAGTTTATAGCCTTTAGCTACCAACTTAGCTTAATATTTTTCCACAGTTTCATCTACCTATCGTTTCCTCTTAAAGACTCATTTGCATCCCATGGTCTTACAACCTGGAGGTAAACTAGCAAGCTCCCAAGTCTGGTTCCAACGGACTGAGTCCATTTCACTAAATGAAGCTTCTTACCAGAATGGGTTTTCAGTAGATATCAAGGCTTATTTACAAGTCTGTGGCTCAGACTAAGCTAGGCATGTTATGAAGTCGGTTTCATAAGAAGTCTCAAGTCTAATTATTTTACTTCTCTTAGGCTCAACATCAACTTCATCTTCCTTTAAAATAAGTTCTGACTATTTGAAAATAAATCTAGGGGATCAACAACACATCTCTAATGAGGTACATGTTTAGAATAAACATGTTCAAAGAACTCAGCATCCCTAGATTCCGTAATAATATTCACACCAATGTCAGAAAAATCAGAACACACAACCAAAAATCTATTTGTAGAAGTATACTCAATATACCCTATACGAAAACACAATCAACATTTTTGGTTTCAATCTAGTTCTTTTAGGAAGAGGAATTACAATCTTAGTCAAACGCCCCCACACTTTGACACATTCATAAGAAGGTCATCTACCGTTCCATAAACCATATGGAGTTTCATCTGATTCTTAAAAGGGTACTTTATTCAGGATATACTAGTTAAGAGGACTGCCTCCCCCCACAAGGCCGCAGGTAATCCTGAACTAATCAACATGGAAATTATCATCTCCTTAAGGATACGGTTGTTATGTTCAAGGCTTCTAATTGGTTTCCAACTTCAAGTTTATACATCTTTAGGCTTCTAAGGCGTCATCCTTATCCTAAGAAAGTATACAAGATAGTACCTCGTACAATCATCTACGGAAGTTATAACCATCTTTTACCACAGTGGTTTTGGGTTGAACTCATGTCAACTAGGCCTAACTGAACTAATTCTAAAGGCTTAGAATTACTCTGAACATTTGTGCTAAAAGATTTTATAGCATATTTTGATTCTTCACAGATTTCACTTTTGTGTTCAAAATCCAAACTAAATTTGGTTACGAAGCCTATGCTAGCCAGTTAAGCATTGACTTATAAGTTTACGGTTCCAAGTCTACCACGTAAAACAATCAATCACACAAAGATATAACAAGAATCAACTACATTCACATCATCAGTTTTTCCGTTAAGCTTATATAGACCCAAAGTCCTATAACTCTTGCTTAAAAAATCACTGCCTAGTTACAACAAGTTTTCCAGATTCAATTAAGATCTTAAATATTTTTCCATCTACAGCAGAACAAGATACATGATTTTCGCATATTCTCGGAACATGAAAACTTCATTCAATGTGAGAATATTACAGATATGAGCTTCTGCTCGACCTTTTCCTTTTATGCAACCTCTATGGCATATGAGTTACTCAATAAGAGTTTCTCGACATCCCCTATCCTATGATAGGAGGTGAACAGGTCTCTGTTTCAACAAACATTCTTGGTGGCTCCAGAGTCCACCTACTGGTCTCTCACATTGGTTATTAAAATAACTTCCGACATCATGCCACCAAACTCGTTCTAGTTTGTTTCAACTAAATTAGCATTAACTTTCTACTTATAAAGGTTTTTATGTTGTCTACAATTTACTGCCGCGTGGCCAGTAATTTTACAAACATAACACTCACCCTTAACTAAAGTAATTCCGGATTCAGGTTTACGAAATATACCTTTATCATGAATACCATGCTTAGAGTTGCGTTCGATGTTCTCACCTTTGCCATCTTTGGAAGATTTGTTTCCAACCACATGCGGCTATTAGCCATGTCCCTCGGAGATGACACCTTTATTCACAAATCACAATTCCAGATCAGAAAGTAAAATATGAGTTTTGAAGAAAACATCTATATATACAAACTTCGTTTGAATCAGCGTTTCAAAAATCTCATGGTTACCCCACAAAAATTAATTTAGTTAACAACAATTTTCTGCTCGTCAGAATTTTTCAGAAACGTTTTTATGTTTTGTAAAATATCAAAAAAATACTTTTACAACTCCAAAAATTTTGAAATTTTACGCGGGTAACTATCAGGATGTCTACTACGTTGTGTCAAAAGGGTTCATCGGAATTCCTTCTATATTAAAAGATAAAATTGAAACTCTACAGCTGACCAGAAATTCGTTTTTGTTTTTCACTCCACAATTAACATCCATGATTCACAAACCAATCAATCGTTTTCGATTATTACAAATACTAATGTCTTAAGATTGTTGGGTGCAATAATCAAAAACAAAGAAAAATCAAATAAGCAAAAGTTATTGATACTTAGCTCCTTTATAATGGAAGTGATTGCTTTGACGAAACGAACAAGCTCCCCGTATCTCCGCAACAGCAACAAGGCAAAACTTTGGAAAATAGAGTGAGTCACGTGTTCAACACGCTGTCCTTAAGACATTAGCGCCCGGATACACTCAAGAGTGATGCTATAGCCCTCACAGGACGGATATCTCCAGGATAAAACACCCTAATACACCTACTACTAGCATATGTAGTAGATGCTCAACTTGAGCTTGGCAACTCCGAAAAAAACCGTTAAGGAAAATCGCGAATGCTTAAAAACCGCTATAAAATATTTTCCCTTAGGGGTCCCTCTAAAATATAGAGCAACCCCTTTCCCATAGATTTTACAAAAGTAGTGAATTTCTTTATATAATTGACAAATACAACTTAAGAAGAAAAACTCCCCGATGTGGGACTAAAAGCTTTATATAGTTTCTTAAAACTACTAAAAATTGGAAACTCCACGATGTGGGACTAAAAAGTTTCATTCACAAAATAAAACAATAAAATATAATTTTTTATTAAAACTTTAAAAAATTATTTTTTTATTAATCGTTTTCCAACAATCCCCCACATGAATGAAAACTCAATAAAACATGAAAACACAGATAGATCTTGGTAAATAAACATCCCAACCTCACGATCCAAACAGACTGATCGTGCAAGTGTTGAAATCATACTAGTCATTTCTACGTCCTCTCCCTCACACAAAAGTGTGTTGACCCCAGGGTCATACTATGGATTGCATAAATCATAATAGTATTGAGAGCTTTCATCTTTAATTCTCACATGGTGAGACTATAGGTATCTTTCACCAAAGTGAAAAAGCATGAACTAGTGAACCCTTAGTGACCTTTAGGTCCTAAGTTCCAGTAATACCAAAACCATCAAAATGAAAATCACATAAAAAACGCAGGAAATACCATTTTAGGCAGAGGTGTCCATGAGGTCTTGAACCTTTGCTTAGTGAGATATTACCAGAATTGCTTGCTAGAGACAGTGAACTATGTCTTGAACTGCTAGCATTTGATGTAATTCGTGATAACAACCACGGGTGATATCTCCAAGATTGCTGCCAAGCTCGTGCCGTTTTGTCCGTTTTGGCCCTGGACGTATCCTGTTTCTCAGAATGCTCTAGAGAATCAGCTCATATTCTCACAGGAAGCGACCCACTTCCTCATTCAGATAGGTGAGTTTCCATAAAGAGTGTTACTGCTACACCCCACTTCAATCTTAAATTGAAACTATAGAACTCATTAAGACTTATTAAAAAGTCATCCTCCACATGCAGTCACACTATCACGTCTACACCATAGGGAAGGGACAGAGAATGAAAATCTCTGATAGTGTTTACCTTTACCCACCACAAATTAGTTGTCTCATTCGAAACCTTGATCATGGGATCTCCAGTCAGCAAGGTTGAGTATCCTTCATGGCAAGTTTAATATATGAGCTTAATCCCCAACCCCCTCGATGCATTTTTAACTATCTCTTTGTACAAACCTTTCGTCAAAGATTGCGCGATATTCTCCTTGGACTTTATCCAATCAATGGAAATAACGCCGATTGAGATTAGTTATTTCTTAGCTTTAACTATTATAGCTTGGCTAACACAATGTATAGATATAGCTGGCACAGGCCTATGCCAAAGAGGAATGTCTTCTAAAAATCATCTTAGGCACTCGGCCCCCTCTCATGCTTTATCTAACGCAATACTCTCAGATTCCATAATGAATTGAGCGATATGTTTGTTTGGAAATCTTCCAACAACAAACCCACATGTTAGAGTGAAACCATATCCACTCGTAGACTTAGACTCCTATGAGTCAACTATCCAGTTTGCATCATAAAGTCCCAAGGACAACAAGATACCTTTCATAAATCAAAAGAGTATTTTAGGTAGCATAATACTCTACTCAGTGCATCTGAATTCTCTTGCTCTGGACTACAATTATATCCACTTAACTTACTCACAATATAGGCAATGTCTGGACTCTTACAGTTCATTAAATTCATCATACATCCTATAACTTTTGAGTATTCAAGTTAAGATACTCCACTACCCTTATTTTTCTTGAGACTACAAGAATAATCGTACGAAGTACAAGCAGGTTTACAATCAGACTGATTGTATCTCTTAAGCACAACTCAACATAATGAGAACGACTAAGACTTATAAATGTTTGATTATCTTCTAATCCTCATCCCTAATATTACATCAAAAGGGCCCAAGTCTTTCAAGTCAATGTTCTCATTCAGTGCATGTTTTTAGTGGAATTGATCACATCTATGTTTGTATCAAGCATATCATCAACATACAAGCATACAATTACACAGACATCCTTAACAAGTTACTTGTAGACATACTTGTCAGATTCATTAATTTAAATCCACTATCCATTATCACATGATTAAATTTTCCATGTCACTGTTTACGTGCTTATTTGAAAACCATACAAAGATTTTTCAAATTACAAACTTTGTATTCACAACCTTTCACTACAAAGTCTTCATGTTGATCTATGTAAATTTCTTTACCTAATTCACGGTTTTAGAAAAAGCTGTCTTAACATCCATCTGATGTATCTCTACGTTCTTTATGGAAGCAATAACAATTAGTATCTCAACGGAAGTAATTTCCGTCACAATTGAATTAGAATCAAGGAAATCTACACCTTCTTTTAGTTTATAGCCTTTAGCTACCAACTTAGCTTAATATTTTTCCACAGTTTCATCTACCTATCGTTTCCTCTTAAAGACTCATTTACATCCCATGGTCTTACAACCTGGAGGTAAACTAGAAAGCTCCCAAGTCTGGTTCCAACGGACTGAGTCCATTTCACTAAATGAAGCTTCTTACCAGAATGGGGTTTCAGTAGATATTAAGGCTTCTTTACAAGTCTGTGGCTCAGACTAAGCTAGGCATGTTATGAAGTCGGTTTCATAATAAGTCTCAAGTCTAATTATTTTACTTCTCTTAGGCTCAACATCAACTTCATCTTCCTTTAAAATAAGTTCTGACTATTTGAAGATAAATCTAGGGGATCAACAACACATCTCTAATGAGGTACAGGTTTAGAATAAACATGTTCAAAGAACTCAGCATCCCTAGATTCCGTAATAATATCCACACCAATGTCAGAAAAAATCAGAACACACAACCAAAAATCTATTTGTAGAAGTATACTCAATATACCCTATACGAAAACACAATCAACATTTTTGGTTTCAATCTAGTTCTTTTAGGAAGAGGAATTACAATCTTAGTCAAACGCCCCCACACTTTGACACATTCATAAGAAGGTCATCTACCGTTCCATAAACCATATGGAGTTTCATCTGATTCTTAAAAGGGTACTTTATTCAGGATATACTAGTTAAGAGGACTGCCTCCCCCCACAAGGCCGCAGGTAATCCTGAACTAATCAACATGGAAATTATCATCTCCTTAAGGATACGGTTGTTATGTTCAAGGCTTCTAATTGGTTTCCAACTTCAAGTTTATACATCTTAAGGCTTCTAAGGCGTCATCCTTATCCTAAGCAAGTATACAAGACAGTACCTCGTACAATCATCTACGGAAGTTATAACCATCTTTTACCACAGTGGTTTTGGGTTGAACTCATGTCAACTAGGCCTAACTGATAATTCTAAAGGCTTAGAATTACTCTGAACATTTGTGCTAAAAGATTTTATAGCATATTTTGATTCTTCACAGATTTCACTTTTGTGTTCAAAATCCAAACTAAATTTGGGTACGAAGCCTATGCTAGACAGTTAAGCATTGACTTATAAGTTTACGGTTCCAAGTCTACCACGTAAAAATCAATCACACAAAGATATCACAAGAATCAACTACGTTCACATCATCAGTTTTTCCGTTAAGCTTATATAGACCCAAAGTCCTATAACTCTTGCTTAAAAAATCACTGCCTAGTTACAACAAGTTTTCCAGATTCAATTAAGATCTTAAATATTTTTCCATCTACAACAGAACAAGATACAAGATTTTCGCATATGCTCGGAACATAAAAACTTCATTCAATGTGAGAATATTACAGATATGAGCTTCTGCTCGACCTTTTCCTTTTATGCAACCTCTATTGCATATGAGTTACTCAATAAGAGTTTCTCGACATCCCCTATCCTATGATAGGAGGTGTACAGGTCTCTGTTTCAACAAACATTCTTGGTGGCTCCAGAGTCCACCTACTGGTCTCTCACATTGGTTATTAAAATAACTTCCGACATCATGCCACCAAACTCGTTCTAGTTTGTTTCAACTAAATTAGCATTAACTTTCTACTTATTAAGGTTTTTATGTTGTTTACAAGTTACTGCCGCGTGGCCAGGAATTTTACAAACATAACACTCACCCTTAACTAAAGTAATTCCGGATTCAGGTTTACGAAATATACCTTTATCATGAAGACCATGCTTAGAGTTGCGTTCGATGTTCTCACCTTTGCCATCTTTGGAAGATTTGTTTCCAACCACATGCGGCTATTAGCCATGTCCCTCGGAGATGACACCTTTATTCACAAATCACAATTCCAAATCAGAAAGTAAAATATGAGTTTTGAAGATAACATCTATATATACAAACTTCGTTTGAATCAGCGTTTCAAAAAACTCATGGTTACCCCACAAAAATTAATTTAGTTAACCACAATTTCCTGCTCGTCATAATTTTTCAGAAACTTTTTTATGTTTTGTAAAATATCAAAAAAATACTTTTACAACTCCAAAAATTCTGAAATTCTACGCGGGTAAATATCAGGATGTCTACTACGTTGTTTAAAAAGGGTTCATCTAAATTCCTTCTAGATTAAAAGATAAAATTGAAACTCTACAGCTGACCAGAAATTCGTTTTTGTTTTTTCACTCCACAATTAACATCCATGATTCACAAACCAATCAATCGTTTTCGATTATTACAAATGCTAATGTCTTAAGATTGTTGGGTGCAATAATCAAAAACAAAGAAAAATCAAATAAGCAAAAGTTATTGATACTTAGCTCCTTTATAATGGAAGTGATTGCTTTGACGAAACGAACAAGCTCCCCGTATCTCTGCAACAGCAACAAGGCAAAATTTTGGAAAATAGAGTGAGTCACGTGTTCAACACGCTGTCCTTAAGACATTAGCGCCCGGCTACACTCAAGAGTGATGCTATAGCCCTCACAGGACGGATATCTCCAGGATAAAACACCCTAATACACCTACTACTAGCATATGTAGTAGATGCTCAACTTGAGCTTGGCAACTCCGAAAAAACCGTTAAGGAAAATCGCGAATGCTTAAAAACCGCTATAAAATATTTTTCCTTAGGTGTCCCTCTAAAATATAGAGCAACCCCTTTCCCATAGATTTTACAAAAGTAGTGAATTTCTTTATATAATTGACAAATACAACTTAAGAAGAAAAACTCCCCGATGTGGGACTAAAAGCTTTATATAGTTTCTTAAAACTAGTAAAAATTGGAAACTCCACGATGTGGGACTAAAAAGTTTCATTCACAAAATAAAACAATAAATTATAATTTTTTATTAAAACTTTAAAAAATTATTTTTTTATTAATCGTTTTCCAACAATCCCCCACATGAATGAAAACTCAATAAAACATGAAAACACAGATAGATCTTGGTAAATAAACATCCCAACCTCACGATCCAAACAGACTGATCGTGCAAGTGTTGAAATCATACTAGTCATTTATACGTCCTCTCCCTCACACAAAAGTGTGTTGACCCCAGGGTCATACTATGGATTGCATAAATCATAATAGTATTGAGAGCTTTCATCTTTAATTCTCACATGGTGAGACTATAGGTATCTTTCACCAAAGTGAAAAAGCATGAACTAGTGAACCCTTAGTGACCTTTAGGTCCTAAGTTCCAGTAATACCAAAACCATCAAAATGAAAATCACATAAAAAAACGCAGGAAATACCATTTTAGGCAGAGGTGTCCATGAGGTCTTGAACCTTTGCTTAGTGAGATATTACCAGAATTACTTGCTAGAGACAGTGAACTATGTCTTGAACTGCTAGCATTTGATGTAATTCGTGATAACAACCACGGGTGATATCTCCAAGATTGCTGCCAAGCTCGTGCCGTTTTGTCCGTTTTGGCCCTGGACGTATCCTGTTTCTCAGAATGCTCTAGAGAATCAGATCATATTCTCACAGGAAGCGACCCACTTCCTCATTCAGATAGGTGAGTTTCCATAAAGAGTGTTACTGCTACACCCCACTTCAATCTTAAATTGAAACTATAGAACTCATTAAGACTTATTAAAAAGTCATCCTCCACATGCAGTCACACTATCACGTCTACACCATAGGGAAGGGACAGAGAATGAAAATCTCTGATAGTGTTTACCTTTACCCACCACAAATTAGTTGTCTCATTCGAAACCTTGATCATGGGATCTCCAGTCAGCAAGGTTGAGTATCCTTCATGGCAAGTTTAATATATGAGCTTAAGCCCCAACCCCCTCGATGCATTTTTAACTATCTCTTTGTACAAACCTTTCTTCAAAGATTGCGCGATATTCTCCTTGGACTTTATCCAATCAATGGAAATAACGCCGATTGAGATTAGTTATTTCTTAGCTTTAACTATTATAGCTTGGATAACACAATGTATAGATATAGCTGGCACAGGCCTATGCCAAAGAGGAATGTCTTCTAAAAATCATCTTAGGCACTCGGCCCCCTCTCATGCTTTATCTAACGCAATACTCTCAGATTCCATAATGAATTGAGCAATATGTTTGTTTGGAAATCTTCCAACAACAAACCCACATGTTAGAGTGAAACCATATCCACTCGTAGACTTAGACTCCTCTGAGTCAACTATCCAGTTTGCATCATAAAGTCCCAAGGACAACAAGATACCTTTCATAAATCAAAAGAGTATTTTAGGTACCATAATACTCTACTCAGTGCATCTGAATTCTCTTGCTCTGGACTACAATTATATCCACTTAACTTACTCACAATATAGGCAATGTCTGGACTCTTACAGTTCATTAAATTCATCAGACATCCTATAACTTTTGAGTATTCAAGTTAAGATACTCCACTACCCTTATTTTTCTTGAGACTACAAGAATAATCGTACGAAGTACAAGCAGGTTTACAATCAGACTGATTGTATCTCTTAAGCACAACTCAACATAATGAGAACGACTAAGACTTATAAATGTTTGATTATCTTCTAATCCTCATCCCTAAGATTACATCAAAAGGGCCCAAGTCTTTCAAGTCAATGTTCTCATTCAGTGCATGTTTTTAGTGGAATTGATCACATCTATGTTTGTATCAAGCATATCATCAACATACAAGCATACAATTACACATACATCCTTAACAAGTTACTTGTAGACATACTTGTCAGATTCATTAATTTAAATCCACTATCCATTATCACATGATTAAATTTTCCATGTCACTGTTTACGTGCTTATTTGAAAACCATACAAATATTTTTCAAATTACAAACTTTGTATTCACAACCTTTCACTACAAAGTCTTCAGGTTGATCTATGTAAATTTCATTACCTAATTCACAGTTTTAGAAAAAGCTGTCTTAACATCCATCTGATGTATCTCTACGTTCTTTATGGCAGCAATAACAATTAGTATCTCAACGGAAGTAATTTCCGTCACAATTGAATTAGAATCAAGGAAATCTACACCTTCTTTTAGTTTATAGCCTTTAGCTACCAACTTAACTTAATATTTTTCCACAGTTTCATCTACCTATCGTTTCCTCTTAAAGACTCATTTACATCCCATGGTCTTACAACCTGGAGGTAAACTAGCAAGCTCCCAAGTCTGGTTCCAACGGACTGAGTCCATTTCACTAAATGAAGCTTCTTACCAGAATGGGATTTCAGTAGATATTAAGGCTTCTTTACAAGTCTGTGGCTCAGACTAATCTAGGCATGTTATGAAGTCGGTTTCATAAGAAGTCTCAAGTCTAATTATTTTACTTCTTTTAGGCTCAACATCAACTTCATCTTCCTTTAAAATAAGTTCTGACTATTTGAAGATAAATCTAGGGGATCAACAACACATCTCTAATGAGGTACAGGTTTAGAATAAACATGTTCAAAGAACTCAGCATCCCTAGATTCCGTAATAATATTCACACCAATGTCAGAAAAAATCAGAACACACAACCAAAAATCTATTTGTAGAAGTATACTCAATATACCCTATACGAAAACACAATCAACATTTTTGGTTTCAATCTAGTTCTTTTAGGAAGAGGAATTACAATCTTAGTCAAACGACCCCACACTTTGACACATTCATAAGAAGGTCATCTACCGTTCCATAAACCATATGGAGTTTCATCTGATTCTTAAAAGGGTACTTTATTCAGGATATACTAGTTAAGAGGACTGCCTCCCCCCACAAGGCCGCAGGTAATCCTGAACTAATCAACATGGAAATTATCATCTCCTTAAGGATACGGTTGTTATGTTCAAGGCTTCTAATTGGTTTCCAACTTAAAGTTTATACATCTTAAGGCTTCTAAGGCGTCATCCTTATCCTAAGCAAGTATACAAGATAGTACCTCGTACAATCATCTACGGAAGTTATGACCATCTTTTACCACAGTGGTTTTGGGTTGAACTCATGTCAACTAGGCCTAAATGAATTAATTCTAAAGGCTTAGAATTACTCTGAACATTTGTGCTAAAAGATTTTATAGCATATTTTGATTCTTCACAGATTTCACTTTTGTGTTCAAAATCCAAACTAAATTTGGGTACGAAGCCTATGCTAGCCAGTTAAGCATTGACTTATAAGTTTACGGTTCCAAGTCTACCACGTAAAACAATCAATCACACAAAGATATCACAAGAATCAACTACGTTCACATCATCAGTTTTTCCGTTAAGCTTATATAGACCCAAAGTCCTATAACTCTTGCTTAAAAAATCACTGCCTAGTTACAACAAGTTTTCTAGATTCAATTAAGATCTTAAATATTTTTCCATCTACAACAGAACAAGATACAAGATTTTCGCATATGCTCGGAACATGAAAACTTCATTCAATGTGAGAATATTACAGATATGAGCTTCTGCTCGACCTTTTCCTTTTATGCAACCTCTATTGCATATGAGTTACTCAATAAGAGTTTCTCGACATCCCCTATCCTATGATAGGAGGTGAACAGGTCTCTGTTTCAACAAACATTCTTGGTGGCTCCAGAGTCCACCTACTGGTCTCTCACATTGGTTATTAAAATAACTTCCGACATCATGTCACCAAACTCGTTCTAGTTTGTTTCAACTAAATTAGCATTAACTTTCTACTTATTAAGGTTTTTATGTTGTCTACAATTTACTGCCGCGTGGCCAGAAATTTTACAAACATAACACTCATCCTTAACTAAAGTAATTCCGGATTCCGGTTTACGAAATATACCTTTATCATGAAGACCATGCTTAGAGTTGCGGCCGATGTTCTCACCTTTGCCATCTTTGGAAGATTTGTTTCCAACCACATGCGGCTATTAGCCATGTCCCTCGGAGATGACACCTTTATTCACAAATCACAATTCAAAATCAGAAAGTAAAATATGAGTTTTGAAGATAACATCTATATATACAAACTTCGTTTGAATCAGCGTTTCAAAAAACTCATGGTTACCCCACAAAAATTAATTTAGTTAACAACAATTTTCTGCTCGTCAGAATTTTTCAGAAACGTTTTTCTGTTTTGTAAAATATCAAAAAAATACTTTTACAACTCCAAATATTCTGAAATTTTACGCGGGTAACCATCAGGATGTCTACTACGTTGTGTCAAAAGGGTTCATAGAAATTCCTTCTAGATTAAAAGATAAAATTGAAACTCTACAGCTGACCAGAAATTCGTTTTTGTTTTTTCACTCCACAATTAACATCCATGATTCACAAACCAATCGATCGTTTTCGATTATTACAAATGGTAATGTCTTAAGATTGTTGGGTGCAATAATCAAAAACAAAGAAAAATCAAATAAACAAAAGTTATTGATACTTAGCTCCTTTATAATGGAAGTGATTGCTTTGACGAAACGAACAAGCTCCCCGTATCTCCGCAACAGCAACAAGGCAAAACTTTGGAAAATAGAGTGAGTCACGTGTTCAACACGCTGTCCTTAAGACATTAGCGCCCGGCTACACTCAAGAGTGATGCTATAGCCCTCACAGGACGGATATCTCCAGGATAAAACACCCTAATACACCTACTACTAGCATATGTAGTAGATGCTCAACTTGAGCTTGGCAACTCCGAAAAAACCGTTAAGGAAAATCGCGAATGCTTAAAAACCGCTATAAAATATTTTCCCTTAGGGGTCCCTCTAAAATATAGAGCAACCCCTTTCCCATAGATTTTACAAAAGTAGTGAATTTCTTTATATAATTGACAAATACAACTTAAGAAGAAAAACTCCCCGATGTGGGACTAAAAGCTTTATATAGTTTCTTAAAACTACTAAAAATTGGTAACTCCACGATGTGGGACTAAAAAGTTTCATTCACAAAATAAAACAATAAATTATAATTTTTTATTAAAACTTTAAAAAATTATTTTTTTATTAATCGTTTTCCAACAATCCCCCACATGAATGAAAACTCAATAAAACATGAAAACACAGATAGGTCTTGGTAAATAAACATCCCAACCTCACGATCCAAACAGACTGATCGTGCAAGTGTTGAAATCATACTAGTCATTTCTACGTCCTCTCCCTCACACAAAAGTGTGTTGACCCCAAGGTCATACTATGGATTGCATAAATCATAATAGTATTGAGAGCTTTCATATTTAATTCTCACATGGTGAGACTATAGGTATCTTTCACCAAAGTGAAAAAGCATGAACTAGTGAACCCTTAGTGACCTTTAGGTCCTAAGTTCCAGTAATACCAAAACCATCAAAATGAAAATCACATAAAAAACGCAGGAAATACCATTTTAGGCAGAGGTGTCCATGAGGTCTTGAACCTTTGCTTAGTGAGATATTACCAGAATTACTTGCTAGAGACAGTGAACTATGTCTTGAACTGCTAGCATTTGATGTAATTCGTGATAACAACCACGGGTGATATCTCCAAGATTGCTTCCAAGCTCGTGCCGTTTTGTCCGTTTTGGCCCTGGACGTATCCTGTTTCTCAGAATGCTCTAGAGAATCAGCTCATATTCTCACAGGAAGCGACCCACTTCCTCATTCAGATAGGTGAGTTTCCATAAAGAGTGTTACTGCTACACCCCACTTCAATCTTAAATTGAAACTATAGAACTCATTAAGACTTATTAAAAAGTCATCCTCCACATGCAGTCACACTATCACGTCTACACCATAGGGAAGGGACAGAGAATGAAAATCTCTGATAGTGTTTACCTTTACCCACCACAAATTAGTTGTCTCATTCGAAACCTTGATCATGGGATCTCCAGTCAGCAAGGTTGAGTATCCTTCATGGAAAGTTTAATATATGAGCTTAAGCCCCAACCCCCTCGATGCATTTTTAACTATCTCTTTGTACAAACCTTTCGTCAAAGATTGCGCGATATTCTCCTTGGACTTTATCCAATCAATGAAAATAACGCCGATTGAGATTAGTTATTTCTTAGCTTTAACTATTATAGATTGGCTAACACAATGTATAGATATAGCTGGCACAGGCCTATGCCAAAGAGGAATGTCTTCTAAAAAGCATCTTAGGCACTCGTCCCCCTCTCATGCTTTATCTAACGCAATACTCTCAGATTCCATAATGAATTGAGCGATATGTTTGTTTGGAAATCTTCCAACAACAAACCCACATGTTAGAGTGAAACCATATCCACTCGTAGACTTAGACTCCTCTGAGTTAACTATCCAGTTTGCATCATAAATTCCCAAGGACAACAAGATTCCTTTCATAAATCAAAAGAGTATTTTAGGTACCATAATACTCTACTCAGTGCATCTGAATTCTCTTGCTCTGGACTACAATTATATCCACTTAACTTACTCACAATATAGGCAATGTCTGGACTCTTACAGTTCATTAAATTCATCAGACATCCTATAACTTTTGAGTATTCAAGTTAAGATACTCCACTACCCTTATTTTTCTTGAGACTACAAGAATAATCGTACGAAGTACAAGCAGGTTTACAATCAGACTGATTGTATCTCTTAAGCACAACTCAACATAATGAGAACGACTAAGACTTATAAATGTTTGATTATCTTCTAATCCTCATCCCTAAGATTACATCAAAAGGGCCCAAGTCTTTCAAGTCAGTGTTCTCATTCAGTGCATGTTTTTAGTGGAATTGATCACATCTATGTTTGTATCAAGCAT
Organism: Papaver somniferum; assembly: GCF_003573695.1. NCBI lineage: Eukaryota > Viridiplantae > Streptophyta > Magnoliopsida > Ranunculales > Papaveraceae > Papaver > Papaver somniferum. Next base: position 374,077 of record NW_020631041.1, read on the forward strand.
ATCATCAACATACAAGCATACAATTACACAGACATCCTTAACAAGTTACTTGTAGACATACTTGTCAGATTCATTAATTTAAATCCACTATCCATTATCACATGATTAAATTTTCCATGTCACTGTTTACGTGCTTATTTGAAAACCATACAAAGATTTTTCAAATTACAAACTTTGTATTCACAACCTTTCACTACAAAGTCTTCAGGTTGATCTATGTAAATTTCTTTACCTAATTCACGGTTTTAGAAAAAGCTGTCTTAACATCCATCTGATGTATCTCTACGTTCTTTATGGCAGCAATAACAATTAGTATCTCAACGGAAGTAATTTCCGTCACAATTGAATTATAATCAAGGAAATCTACACCTTATTTTAGTTTATAGCCTTTAGCTACCAACTTAGCTTAATATTTTTCACAGTTTCATCTACCTATCGTTTCCTCTTAAAGACTCATTTACATCCCATGGTCTTACAACCTGGAGGTAAACTAGCAAGCTCCCAAGTCTGGTTCCAACGGACTGAGTCCATTTCACTAAATGAAGCTTCTTACCAGAATGGGGTTTCAGTAGATATTAAGGCTTCTTTACAAGTCTGTGGCTCAGGCAAAGATAGGCATGTTATGAAGTCGGTTTCATAAGAAGTCTCAAGTCTAATTATTTTACTTCTCTTAGGCTCAACATCAACTTCATCTTCCTTTAAAATAAGTTCTGACTATTTGAAGATAAATCTAGGGGATCAACAACACATCTCTAATGAGGTACAGGTTTAGAATAAACATGTTCAAAGAACTCAGCATCCCTAGATTCCGTAATAATATTCACACTAATGTCAGAAAAAATCAGAACACACAACCAAAAATATATTTGTAGAAGTATACTCAATATACTCTATACGAAAACACAATCAACATTTTTGGTTTCAATCTAGTTCTTTTAGGAAGAGGAATTACAATCTTAATCAAACGCCCCCACACTTTGACACATTCATAAGAAGGTCATCTACCGTTCCATAAACCATATGGAGTTTCATCTGATTCTTAAAAGGGTACTTTATTCAGGATATACTAGTTAAGAGGACTGCCTCCCCCCACAAGGCCGCAGGTAATCCTGAACTAATCAACATGGAAATTATCATCTCCTTAAGGATACGGTTGTTATGTTCAAGGCTTCTAATTGGTTTCCAACTTCAAGTTTATACATCTTAAGGCTTCTAAGGCGTCATCCTTATCCTAAGCAAGTATACAAGATAGTACCTCGTACAATCATCTACGGAAGTTATAACCATCTTTTACCACAGTGGTTTTGGGTTGAACTCATGTCAACTAGGCCTAACTGAATTAATTCTAAAGGCTTAGAATTACTCTGAACATTTGTGCTAAAAGATTTTATAGCATATTTTGATTCTTCACAGATTTCACTTTTGTGTTCAAAATCCAAACTAAATTTGGGTACGAAGCCTATGCTAGACAGTTAAGCATTGACTTATAAGTTTACGGTTCCAAGTCTACCACGTAAAAATCAATCACACAAAGATATCACAAGAATCAACTACGTTCACATCATCAGTTTTTCCGTTAAGCTTATATAGACCCAAAGTCCTATAACTCTTGCTTAAAAAATCACTGCCTAGTTACAACAAGTTTTCCAGATTCAATTAAGATCTTAAATATTTTTCCATCTACAACAGAACAAGATACAAGATTTTCGCATATGCTCGGAACATAAAAACTTCATTCAATGTGAGAATATTACAGATATGAGCTTCTGCTCGACCTTTTCCTTTTATGCAACCTCTATTGCATATGAGTTACTCAATAAGAGTTTCTCGACATCCCCTATCCTATGATAGGAGGTGTACAGGTCTCTGTTTCAACAAACATTCTTGGTGGCTCCAGAGTCCACCTACTGGTCTCTCACATTGGTTATTAAAATAACTTCCGACATCATGCCACCAAACTCGTTCTAGTTTGTTTCAACTAAATTAGCATTAACTTTCTACTTATTAAGGTTTTTATGTTGTCTACAATTTACTGCCGCGTGGCCAGAAATTTTACAAACATAACACTCACCCTTAACTAAAGTAATTCCGGATTCAGGTTTACGAAATATACCTTTATCATGAAGACCATGCTTAGAGTTGCGTTCGATGTTCTCAACTTTGCCATCTTTGGAAGATTTGTTTCCAACCACATGCGGCTATTAGCCATGTCCCTCGGAGATGACACCTTTATTCACAAATCACAATTCCAAATCAGAAAGTAAAATATGAGTTTTGAAGATAACATCTATATATACAAACTTCGTTTGAATCAGCGTTTCAAAAAACTCATGGTTACCCCACAAAAATTAATTTAGTTAACAACAATTTTCTGCTCGTCAGAATTTTTCAGAAACGTTTTTATGTTTTGTAAAATATCAAAAAAATACTTTTACAACTCCAAAAATTCTGAAATTTTAGGCGGGTAACTATCAGGATGTCTACTACGTTGTGTCAAAAGGGTTCATCGAAATTACTTCTAGATTAAAAGATAAAATTGAAACTCTACAGCTGACCAGAAATTCGTTTTTGTTTTTCACTCCACAATTAACATCCATGATTCACAAACCAATCAATCGTTTTCGATTATTACAAATAATAATGTCTTAAGATTGTTGGGTGCAATAATCAAAAACAAAGAAAAATCAAATAAGCAAAAGTTATTGATACTTAGCTCCTTTATAATGGAAGTGATTGCTTTGACGAAACGAACAAGCTCCCCGTATCTCCGCAACAGCAACAAGGCAAAACTTTGGAAAACAGAGTGAGTCACGTGTTCAACACGCTGTCCTTAAGACATTAGCGCCCGGCTACACTCAAGAGTGATGCTATAGCCCTCACAGGACGGATATCTCCAGGATAAAACACCCTAATACACCTACTACTAGCATATGTAGTAGATGCTCAACTTGAGCTTGGCAACTCCGAAAAAACCGTTAAGGAAAATTGCGAATGCTTAAAAACCGCTATAAAATATTTTTCCTTAGGGGTCCCTCTAAAATATAGAGCAACCCCTTTCCCATAGATTTTACAAAAGTAGTGAATTTCTTTATATAATTGACAAATACAACTTAAGAAGAAAAACTCCCCGATGTGGGACTAAAAGGTTTATATAGTTTCTTAAAACTACTAAAAATTGGAAACTCCACGATGTGGGACTAAAAAGTTTCATTCACAAAATAAAACAATAAATTATAATTTTTTATTAAAACTTTAAAAAATTATTTTTTTATTAATCGTTTTCCAACAATCCCCCACATGAATGAAAACTCAATAAAACATGAAAACACATATAGATCTTGGTAAATAAACATCCCAACCTCACGATCCAAACAGACTGATCGTGCAAGTGTTGAAATCATACTAGTCATTTCTACGTCCTCTCCCTCACACAAAAGTGTGTTGACCCCAGGGTCATACTATGGATTGCATAAATCATAATAGTATTGAGAGCTTTCATCTTTAGTTCTCACATGGTGAGACTATAGGTATCTTTCACCAAAGTGAAAAAACATGAACTAGTGAACCCTTAGTGACCTTTAGGTCCTAAGTTCCAGTAATACCAAAACCATCAAAATGAAAATCACATAAAAAACGCCGGAAATACCATTTTAGGCAGAGGTGTCCATGAGGTCTTGAACCTTTGCTTAGTGAGATATTACCAGAATTACTTGCTAGAGACAGTGAACTATGTCTTGAACTGCTAGCATTTGATGTAATTCGTGATAACAACCACGGGTGATATCTCCAAGATTGCTGCCAAGCTCGTGCCGTTTTGTCCGTTTTGGCCCTGGACGTATCCTGTTTCTCAGAATGCTCTAGAGAATCAGCTCATATTCTCACAGGAAGCGACCCACTTCCTCATTCAGATAGGTGAGTTTCCATAAAGAGTGTTACTGCTACACCCCACTTCAATCTTAAATTGAAACTATAGAACTCATTAAGACTTATTAAAAAGTCATCCTCCACATGCAGTCACACTATCACGTCTACACCATAGGGAAGGGACAGAGAATGAAAATCTCTGATAGTGTTTACCTTTACCCACCACAAATTAGTTGTCTCATTCGAAACCTTGATCATGGGATCTCCAGTCAGCAAGGTTGAGTATCCTTCATGGCAAGTTTAATATATGAGCTTAAGCCCCAACCCCCTCGATGCATTTTTAACTATCTCTTTGTACAAATCTTTCGTCAAAGATTGCGCGATATTCTCCTTGGACTTTATCCAATCAATGGAAATAACGCCGATTGAGATTAGTTATTTCTTAGCTTTAACTATTATAGCTTGGCTAACACAATGTATAGATATAGCTGGCACAGGCCTATGCCAAAGAGGAATGTCTTCTAAAAATCATCTTAGGCACTCGGCCCCCTCTCATGCTTTATCTAACGCAATACTCTCAGATTCCATAATGAATTGAGCGATATGTTTGTTTGGAAATCTTCCAACAACAAACCCACATGTTAGAGTGAAACCATATCCACTCGTAGACTTAGACTCCTCTGAGTCAACTATCCAGTTTGCATCATAAAGTCCCAAGGACAACAAGATACCTTTCATAAATCAAAAGAGTATTTTAGGTACCATAATACTCTACTCAGTGCATCTGAATTCTCTTGCTCTGGACTACAATTATATCCACTTAACTTACTCACAATATAGGCAATGTCTGGACTCTTACAGTTCATTAAATTCATCAGAAATCCTATAACTTTTGAGTATTCAAGTTAAGATACTCCACTATCCTTATTTTTCTTGAGACTACAAGAATAATCGTACGAAGTACAAGCAGGTTTACAATCAGACTGATTGTATCTCTTAAGCACAACTCAACATAATGAGAACGACTAAGACTTATAAATGTTTGATTATCTTCTAATCCTCATCCCTAATATTACATCAAAAGGGCCCAAGTCTTTCAAGTCAATGTTCTCATTCAGTGCATGTTTTTAGTGGAATTGATCACATCTATGTTTGTATCAAGCATATCATCAACATACAAGCATACAATTACACAGACATCCTTAACAAGTTACTTGTAGACATACTTGTCAGATTCATTAATTTAAATCCACTATCCATTATCACATGATTAAATTTTCCATGTTACTGTTTACGTGCTTATTTGAAAACCATACAAAGATTTTTCAAATTACAAACTTTGTATTCACAACCTTTCACTACAAAGTCTTCAGGTTGATCTATGTAAATTTCTTTACCTAATTCACGGTTTTAGAAAAAGCTGTCTTAACTTCCATCTGATGTATCTCTACGTTCTTTATGGCAGCAATAACAATTAGTATCTCAACGGAAGTAATTTCCGTCACAATTGAATTAGAATCAAGGAAATCTACACCTTTTAGTTTATAGCCTTTAGCTACCAACTTAGCTTAATATTTTTCCACAGTTTCATCTACCTATCGTTTCCTCTTAAAGACTCATTTACATCCCATGGTCTTACAACCTGGAGGTAAACTAGAAAGCTCCCAAGTCTGGTTCCAACGGACTGAGTCCATTTCACTAAATGAAGCTTCTTACCAGAATGGGGTTTCAGTAGATATTAAGGCTTCTTTACAAGTCTGTGGCTCAGACTAAGCTAGGCATGTTATGAATTCGGTTTCATAAGAAGTCTCAAGTCTAATTATTTTACTTCTCTTAGGCTCAACATCAACTTCATCTTCCTTTAAAATAAGTTCTGACTATTTGAAGATAAATCTAGGGGATCAACAACACATCTCTAATGAGGTACAGGTTTAGAATAAACATGTTCAAAGAACTCAGCATCCCTAGATTCCGTAATAATATCCACACCAATGTCAGAAAAAATCAGAACACACAACCAAAAATCTATTTGTAGAAGTATACTCAATATACCCTATACGAAAACACAATCAACATTTTTGGTTTCAATCTAGTTCTTTTAGGAAGAGGAATTACAATCTTAGTCAAACGCCCCCACACTTTGACACATTCATCAGAAGGTCATCTACCGTTCCATAAACCATATGGAGTTTCATCTGATTCTTAAAAGGGTACTTTATTCAGGATATACTAGTTAAGAGGACTGCCTCCCCCCACAAAGCCGCAGGTAATCCTGAACTAATCAACATGGAAATTATCATCTCCTTAAGGATACGGTTTTTATGTTCAAGGCTTCTAATCAACTTCAAGTTTATACATCTTAAGGCTTCTAAGGCGTCATCCTTATCCTAAGCAAGTATACAAGATAGTACCTCGTACAATCATCTATGGAAGTTATAACCATCTTTTACCACAGTGGTTTTGGGTTGAACTCATGTCAACTAGGCCTAACTGAATTAATTCTAAAGGCTTAGAATTACTCTGAACATTTGTGCTAAAAGATTTTATAGCATATTTTGATTCTTCACAGATTTCACTTTTGTGTTCAAAATCCAAACTAAATTTGGGTACGAATCCTATGCTTGCCAGTTAAGCATTGACTTATAAGTTTACGGTTCCAAGTCTACCACGTAAAAAAATCAATCACACAAAGATATCACAAGAATCAACTACGTTCACATCATCAGTTTTTCCGTTAAGCTTATATAGACCCAAAGTCCTATAACTCTTGCTTAAAAAATCACTGCCTAGTTACAACAAGTTTTCCAGATTCAATTAAGATCTTAAATATTTTTCCATCTACAATAGAACAAGATACAAGTTTTTCGCATATGCTCGGAACATGAAAACTTCATTCAATGTGAGAATATTACAGATATGAGCTTCTGCTCGACCTTTTCCTTTTATGCAACCTCTATTGCATATGAGTTACTCAATAAGAGTTTCTCGACATCCCCTATCCTATGATAGGAGGTGAACAGGTCTCTGTTTCAACAAACATTCTTGGTGGCTACAGAGTCCACCTACTGGTCTCTCACATTGGTTATTAAAATAACTTCCGACATCATGCCACCAAACTCGTTCTAGTTTGTTTCAACTAAATTAGCATTAACTTTCTACTTATTAAGGTTTTTATGTTGTCTACAATTTACTGCCGCGTGGCCAGAAATTTTACAAACATAACACTCACCCTTAACTAAAGTAATTCCGGATTCAGGTTTACGAAATGTACCTTTATCATGAAGACCATGCTTAGAGTTGCGTTCGATGTTCTCACCTTTGCCATCTTTGGAAGATTTGTTTCCAACCACATGCGGCTATTAGCCATGTCCCTCGGAGATGACACCTTTATTCACAAATCACAATTCCAAATCAGAAAGTAAAATATGAGTTTTGAAGATAACATCTATATATACAAACTTCGTTTGAATCAGCGTTTCAAAAAACTCATGGTTACCCCACAAAAATTAATTTAGTTAACAACAATTTTCTGCTCGTCAGAATTTTTCAGAAACGTTTTTCTGTTTTGTAAAATATCAAAAAAATACTTTTACAACTCCAAAAATTCTGAAATTTTACGCGGGTAACTATAAGGATGTCTACCACGTTGTGTCAAAAGGGTTCATTGAAATTCCTTCTAGATTAAAAGATAAAATTGAAACTCTACAGCTGACCAGAAATTCGTTTTTGTTTTTCACTCCACAATTAAGATCCATGATTCACAAACCAATCAATCGTTTTCGATTATTACAAATACTAATGTCTTAAGATTGTTGGGTGCAATAATCAAAAACAAAGAAAAATCAAATAAGCAAAAGTTATTGATACTTAGCTTCTTTATAATGGAAGTGATTGCTTTGACGAAACGAACAAGCTCCCCGTATCTCCGCAACAGCAACAAGGCAAAACTTTGGAAAATAGAGTGAGTCACGTGTTCAACACGCTGTCCTTAAGACATTAGCGCCCGGCTACACTCAAGAGTGATGCTATAGCCCTCACAGGACGGATATCTCCAGGATAAAACACCCTAATACACCTACTACTAGCATATGTAGTAGATGCTCAACTTGAGCTTGGCAACTCCGAAAAAAAAAACCGTTAAGGAAAATCGCGAATGCTTAAAAACCGCTATAAAATATTTTCCCTTAGGGGTCCCTCTAAAATATAGAGCAACCCCTTTCCCATAGATTTTACAAAAGTAGTGAATTTCTTCATATAATTGACAAATACAACTTAAGAAGAAAAACTCCCCGATGTGGGACTAAAAGCTTTATATAGTTTCTTAAAACTACTAAAAATTGGAAACTCCACGATGTGGGACTAAAAAGTTTCATTCACAAAATAAAACAATAAATTATAATTTTTTATTAAAACTTTAAAAAATTACTTTTTTATTAATCGTTTTCCAACAATCCCCCACATGAATGAAAACTCAATAAAACATGAAAACACAGATAGATCTTGGTAAATAAACATCCCAACCTCACGATCCAAACAGACTGATCGTGCAAGTGTTGAAATCATACTAGTCCGGGAGCGGGGCCTTGGGAGGTCTGCTGATCCAGAAACAATTTTTTTTGCTGTTTTTAACTTAAATTTTCAAAACGTATTAAGATAATTATATCATGATTAATTACAGTTAATGTTGAAATTTTAATACGGCCGTTTTTTTTGCTGTTACAAAGAAATTTAATTGGCATTTAGTCGAAAATTAATTTTCCATTAATTCCATTGATTCTTTTTGATTATAAAAAAAAACTGGTTTCTGGAAGAGAAAAAACAGAACGTTATTTTTATTTCGTCAAGTTTTCTGAGCAAGTGTTGTTGAAAGAGTTATTATTGATTCGATTTCTCAGTGCAGAGAAATCGAAAGAGATAAGCTGTTTTATCCCATAGGGTTTCGACAAAAAACTGACTGCTAGCACAATCAAGAGGCAGAGTCGCGAAACACCTTAAAGATAGCGACCTAGTACGCGACTCAGCGGTTTCTTTGTGTAATTTGATTATAGTGCTTTGTTTCCAACAATTTTAAGGTGTACGTTTCTGCTATGGAGAATGAAAAGAAGCGCGTTGATGATACCAACAAGCCTTTCAAATTTGAAGGGTTGCATTTCAGAAGATGGAAGCTGAAGATGTTCTTTTATCTCAAACTGATGAAGCTGCATATGATTGTGTCGAGTGTTCATCCTGGAACCCTGGAACCTGCTGCTGATAAGACTGCTGTTGTTGCTGCTGCTGTTGCTGCTGGCGGTGGTGCTGCTACAGATGCACCTCCTACCGGTGGTGTTGAAGAAGTTGTTTCTCAAACTCCCGAGGAAAAACAAAAGGCCATCGACAAATGGATCGATAATGACTTTGATTGCAAAAACTACATTCTTAATGCATTATCTGACGATTTATATGAGTATTATTCAACTTTTGAAACTGCTAAAGATGTATGGGATGCATTACAGAAAAAATATGACACCGAGGAAGCGGGTTCAAAGAAATATGCTGTGAGCCGGTATGTGAGATACCAAATGGTGGATGATAGATCAGTTGTTGCACAGGCTCATGAACTTCAAAAAATTTACCACGAAATTGTGGCCGAAGGTATGAAAACTGATGAACAATTTCAAGTTTCTGTAATGATTGACAAGTTACCACCTAGCTGGAAAGATTTTCGTAATACTTTGCGTCACAAGACTAAAGAATTTTCTCTTGAAAGTTTGATTGTTGAGCTCAGGGTTGAGGAAGAAGCTCGGAAACAAGATAAGAAGGAAGAGATTCTCATTGTTTCTAACAATAAGACTCATCCGAATTTAAAACCTAAGAAAAGGGATATGAAACCTAACCCGAACCAGAAGAAAGGAGGAAGGCCTAATCAAAACAAGAACCAACACCCATCGAAAAATGGACAGAATTCCAATTCTGAATTTCTTTGTTATATCTATAATAAACCAAACCACATGGCTAGGAATTGCAGATTTAACAAGGAAAAGAATAACGCACAAGCTAATGCTGTGGGTGACGTTATAATTGCCATGGTCTCTGATCCAGAGTTCTACATGGTTGGTGGATCTGATGGGTGGTGGATAGACAGTGGTGCTTCGCGTCATTGTTGTTTTGATAGGTCCATGTTTAAGACTTATGCTGAAACCAAGGACAAGAAAGTGTTATTGGGAGACTCCCACAGCACTATGGTGAAAGGTTCTGGTACGGTAGAGTTGAAGTTTACTTCTGGGAAGACACTCATGCTGAAAGATGTCCTTCACACTCCAGAAATGAGAAAGAACCTTGTTTTCGGCTATCTTCTCGACAAGGCTGGGTTGTATCAAACTATTGGGTCTGATATTTACACTATAACTAAGAATAAGAATTTTGTAGGAAAGGGTTATGCTACTGATGGAATGTTTAAGCTTAATGTTGATGCTATGAATAAAATTGATTCTTCTGCTTATATGGTTTGCAATTTTAATGTTTGGCATGGAAGGCTTTGTCATGTGGGTAAAAAGTTAGTAAATAACATGAGTAAGTTAGGTGTCCTCCCTGAATTTTCTGAAAATGATTTTGAAAAATGTGAATACTGTAGTCAAGCAAAAATAACCAAGACTTCACATAAATCTGTTGTAAGAGAATCGAAACCACTAGACTTAATACATTCTGATTTGTGTGAATATGAAGGTATCCTAACTAGAAATGGCAAGAGGTATATCATGACGTTCATTGATGATTGTTCTAATTATACTTATGTTTATTTGTTGAGCCATAAGAACGAAGCTATTGAAAAGTTTAAGATTTTTATTGCTGAAATTGAAAATCAATTTGGTAGGAAAATTAAGAGATTTCGTAGTGATAGAGGCACTGAATATGATTCTTCTCCTTTTACTGAAATTTATCAAACTAATGGCATTATACATGAAAGAACTGCACCATATAATCCTCAAATGAATGGGAAAGATGAAAGAAAGAATCGTACTCTTACTGAATTGACTGTTGCTTGTTTGCTTAGCTCTGGTGCTGCTTCTCATTGGTGGGGTGAATGTTTGCTGACTGTTTGCCATGTTTTGAACCGCATTCCTAATAATAAAACCATGATATCTCCTTATGAACTTTGGAGAAATAGAAAACCTAATGTCTCTTATTTTAGAGTTTGGGGTTGCTTAGCTTTTGTTAGAAAACCTGATCCTAAAAGACATAAGTTAGAAAGTAGAGCTTATGAATGTGTTTTTATTGGTTATGCTCAAAACAGTAAAGCTTATAGGTTCTTTGATATTAATAATAAGGTTATTATTGAATCTATTGATGTTGATTTCTTTGAAGAGAGATTTCCTTTTAAATCTAGAAATAGTGGGGGTAATAGTGGGGGTTCTTTATCTAGTGTTTTACCTAGTGCTGATTCTGAACATAGATTAGAAGAACCTAGAAGTGCAGAAACTAGGATCACTGAAGTTGAACCTAGAAGAAGTAAAAGAGCTAGGACTGACACAAGAGATCCTGATTTTGAATTTTATGCCGTAGAGGAAGAACCTTCTAATTTACAAGAGGCGTTCAGTTCTGCAGAGTCTAGTTTCTGGCAAGAAGCTGTAGATAATGAATGGGATTCTCATATGTCTAATGGAACTTGGCGTATAGTAGATTTACCTCCTGGTTGTAAGCCTATAGGTTGTAAATGGGTTTTGAAAAGGAAACTCAAACCTGATGGAACAATAGAGAAACACAAAGCTAGACTGGTTGCTAAAGGATTTAGGCAACGAGAGAACGTAGACTTCTTTGATACTTATTCTCCTGTTACTAGATTAACATCTATACGTGTTTTGATTGGTGTTGCCGCTGCTCATAATCTTGTTATTCACCAAATGGATGTTAAAACTGCCTTTTTGAATGGTGAACTAGAAGAGGAAATTTATATGGAACAACCTGAAGGTTTTGTAATTCCTGGACAAGAACAGAAAGTATGTAAGCTAGAAAAATCCCTTTATGGTTTAAAACAAGCTCCTAAACAGTGGCATGAGAAATTTGATAATTTAATGATTTCACATAACTTCAGAATAAACGAGGGTGACAAATGCATCTATTATAAATTTGAGAATGATGTGTGTGTGATTGTTTGCTTGTATGTGGATGATTTGCTGATATTTGGTTCCAATTTATCTGTTGTCAATGAAACTAAAGGTATGCTTAGTTCGAATTTTGACATGAAAGATTTGGGTGAAGCTAGTGTAATCTTGGGAATCAAAATAAATAGAACTAGTAGTGGTATTTGTTTGGATCAATCTCACTACATTGAAAAAATTCTGAGAAAGTATGAATATTTTGATTGTAAGCCTGCTTGTACTCCGTTTGATCCTAATGTGAAATTGTTTAAGAACACTGGAGAAAGTGTTAGACAATCTGAATATGCTAGTATAATTGGAAGTCTGCGTTATGCAACTGATTGTACAAGACCAGACATTGCATATGCAGTGGGAGTTCTGTGCAGGTTTACCAGTAATCCTAGTTTGGAACACTGGGATGCTATTGAGAGGGTTATGCGGTATCTGAAAAGAACCACAAACCTAGGATTACACTATAAGAGGCATCCCGCAGTCCTTGAAGGATTTAGCGATGCTAATTGGAATACTCTTTCAGATGATTCCAAGGCCACCAGTGGATATGTTTTTACTATTGCTGGGGGCGCTGTATCTTGGAGATCAAAGAAACAGACAATTATAGACCAATCTACGATGGAGGCTGAATTGATGGCACTAGCAGCAGCTAGTGAAGAAGCAGGATGGCTGAAGAGTCTGTTATCATACATTCCAGTACGGGAAAAACCGATACCAGCCACTTTGATCCACTGCGATAGTACCGCGGCTATCGGAGTAGTAGAGAACTGTTATAATAACAGTAAGAATCGACAGATACGTCGAAAGCACGACACAGTTAGAGAATTTCTCACAACTGGTGTTGTTAGAGTAGATCATGTAAGGTCTGAAGGAAATATAGCTGATACTTTGACGAAAGGATTAGCAAGAGAAAAGGTATGGAATATCTCTAAAAGTATGGGACTTTTGCCCGTGAGAAGTTGAGTCATTTGTAATGGATACCCAACCTAGAAATAGGTTCAAAGGGACTAGACGAAGTTACAAATAATATGATAGAGTCATGCATTCCCATAGCATGATATCCTGAAGTGGGAAACAGGTTGAGTGTTTAAACTCTTAATGATGTCTATAGCTCTTAAGTTAAGAGTGGGATATACAGGAGTATCCTTGATAGACTCACCTATACGAATGTGAAGGTGTGGCCGCCTTCTATGAGAACTTGGGCATTTCTCTAGATCGTTCGTTAAGAAAGGGATAAGCACATGGCCCTAATGTGCAAAATTAAGAACTTTACTCTAAGATATAGTTGTGTGTGTTGTATAATCTATTATTAGTTAGAGTTCAAGACGAGAGTCACTCTAGTTACCTGATACTTAGAAAGTTCAACACTATGTAGAAGTTCAAGTCGAAAGGCACCTTTGCTTATGCACAACTGTATAGCACTTGCTCAATGTTTTAAAATATAAGTGGGGGATTGTTGGGGTATATATTTAAAAACATAGTTTTGTAATAATATGCCAAAGTTAGAGAGATAGTATGGTGGCATTGTTTTGAGCTCCCACACTATAGGCATGGGTTCAATTCCCACCCCACACAATTTCACTAGGGTATATACTATTTATACTATATATTATATTACATTAGTCCGGGAGCGGGGCCTTGGGGCCTTGGAGGTCTGCTGATCCAGAAACAATTTTTTTGCTGTTTTTAACTTAAATTTTCAAAACGTATTAAGATAATTATATCATGATTAATTACAGTTAATGTTGAAATTTTAATACGGCCGTTTTTTTTGCTGTTACAAAGAAATTTAATTGGCATTTAATCGAAAATTAATTTTCCATTAATTCCATTGATTCTTTTTGATTATAAAAAAAAAAAACTGGTTTCTGGAAAAAAAGATATAGAACGTTATTTTTATTTCGTCAAGTTTTTCTGAGCAAGTGTTGTTGAAAGAGTTATTATTGATTCGATTTCTCAGTGCAGAGAAATCGAAAGAGATAAGCTGTTTTATCCCATAGGGTTTCGACAAAAAACTGACTGCTAGCACAATCAAGAGGCAGAGTCGCGAAACACCTTAAAGATAGCGACCTAGTACGCGACTCAGCGGTTTCTTTGTGTAATTTGATTATAGTGCTTTGTTTCCAACAATTTTAAGGTGTACGTTTCTGCTATGGAGAATGAAAAGAAGCGCGTTGATGATACCAACAAGCCTTTCAAATTTGAAGGGTTGCATTTCAGAAGATGGAAGCTGAAGATGTTCTTTTATCTCAAACTGATGAAGCTGCATATGATTGTGTCGAGTGTTCATCCTGGAACCCTGGAACCTGCTGCTGATAAGACTGCTGTTGTTGCTGCTGCTGTTGCTGCTGGCGGTGGTGCTGCTACAGATGCACCTCCTACCGGTGGTGTTGAAGAAGTTGTTTCTCAAACTCCCGAGGAAAAACAAAAGGCCATCGACAAATGGATCGATAATGACTTTGATTGCAAAAACTACATTCTTAATGCATTATCTGACGATTTATATGAGTATTATTCAACTTTTGAAACTGCTAAAGATGTATGGGATGCATTACAGAAAAAATATGACACCGAGGAAGCGGGTTCAAAGAAATATGCTGTGAGCCGGTATGTGAGATACCAAATGGTGGATGATAGATCAGTTGTTGCACAGGCTCATGAACTTCAAAAAATTTACCACGAAATTGTGGCCGAAGGTATGAAAACTGATGAACAATTTCAAGTTTCTGTAATGATTGACAAGTTACCACCTAGCTGGAAAGATTTTCGTAATACTTTGCGTCACAAGACTAAAGAATTTTCTCTTGAAAGTTTGATTGTTAAGCTCAGGGTTGAGGAAGAAGCTCGGAAACAAGATAAGAAGGAAGAGATTCTCATTGTTTCTAACAATAAGACTCATCCGAATATAAAACCTAAGAAAAGGGATATGAAACCTAACCCGAACCAGAAGAAAGGAGGAAGGCCTAATCAAAACAAGAACCAACACCCATCGAAAAATGGACAGAATTCCAATTCTGAATTTCTTTGTTATATCTGTAATAAACCAAACCACATGGCTAGGAATTGCAGATTTAACAAGGAAAAGAATAACGCACAAGCTAATGCTGTGGGTGACGTTATAATTGCCATGGTCTCTGATCCAGAGTTCTACATGGTTGGTGGATCTGATGGGTGGTGGATAGACAGTGGTGCTTCGCGTCATTGTTGTTTTGATAGGTCCATGTTTAAGACTTATGCTGAAACCAAGGACAAGAAAGTGTTATTGGGAGACTCCCACAGCACTATGGTGAAAGGTTCTGGTACGGTAGAGTTGAAGTTTACTTCTGGGAAGACACTCATGCTGAAAGATGTCCTTCACACTCCAGAAATGAGAAAGAACCTTGTTTCCGGCTATCTTCTCAACAAGGCTGGGTTGTATCAAACTATTGGGTCTGATATTTACACTATAACTAAGAATAAGAATTTTTTAGGAAAGGGTTATGCTACTGATGGAATGTTTAAGCTTAATGTTGATGCTATGAATAAAATTGATTCTTCTGCTTATATGGTTTGCAATTTTAATGTTTGGCATGGAAGGCTTTGTCATGTGGGTAAAAAGTTAGTAAATAACATGAGTAAGTTAGGTGTCCTCCCTGAATTTTCTGAAAATGATTTTGAAAAATGTGAATACTGTAGTCAAGCAAAAATAACCAAGACTTCACATAAATCTGTTGTAAGAGAATCGAAACCACTAGACTTAATACATTCTGATTTGTGTGAATATGAAGGTATCCTAACTAGAAATGGCAAGAGGTATATCATGACGTTCATTGATGATTGTTCTAATTATACTTATGTTTATTTGTTGAGCCATAAGAACGAAGCTATTGAAAAGTTTAAGATTTTTATTGCTGAAATTGAAAATCAATTTGGTAGGAAAATTAAGAGATTTCGTAGTGATAGAGGCACTGAATATGATTCTTCTCCTTTTACTGAAATTTATCAAACTAATGGAATTATACATGAAAGAACTGCACCATATAATCCTCAAATGAATGGGAAAGCTGAAAGAAAGAATCGTACTCTTACTGAATTGACTGTTGCTTGTTTGCTTAGCTCTGGTGCTGCTTCTCATTGGTGGGGTGAATGTTTGCTGACTGTTTGCCATGTTTTGAACCGCATTCCTAATAATAAAACCATGATATCTCCTTATAAACTTTGGAGAAATAGAAAACCTAATGTCTCTTATTTTAGAGTTTGGGGTTGCTTAGCTTTTGTTAGAAAACCTGATCCTAAAAGACATAAGTTAGAAAGTAGAGCTTATGAATGTGTTTTTATTGGTTATGCTCAAAACAGTAAAGCTTATAGGTTCTTTGATATTAATAATAAGGTTATTATTGAATCTATTGATGTTGATTTCTTTGAAGAGAGATTTCCTTTTAAATCTAGAAATAGTGGGGGTAATAGTGGGGGTTCTTTATCTAGTGTTTTACCTAGTGCTGATTCTGAACATAGATTAGAAGAACCTAGAAGTGCAGAAACTAGGATCACTGAAGTTGAACCTAGAAGAAGTAAAAGAGCTAGGACTGACACAAGAGATCCTGATTTTGAATTTTATGCCGTAGAGGAAGAACCTTCTAATTTACAAGAGGCGTTCAGTTCTGCAGAGTCTAGTTTCTGGCAAGAAGCTGTAGATAATGAATGGGATTCTCATATGTCTAATGGAACTTGGCGTATAGTAGATTTACCTCCTGGTTGTAAGCCAATAGGTTGTAAATGGGTTTTGAAAAGGAAACTAAAACCTGATGGAACAATAGAGAAGCACAAAGCTAGACTGGTTGCTAAAGGATTTAGGCAACGAGAGAACGTAGACTTCTTTGATACTTATTCTCCTGTTACTAGATTAACATCTATACGTGTTTTGATTGCTGTTGCCGCTGCTCATAATCTTGTTATTCACCAAATGGATGTTAAAACTGCCTTTTTGAATGGTGAACTAGAAGAGGAAATTTATATGGAACAACCTGAAGGTTTTGTAATTCCTGGACAAGAACAGAAAGTATGTAAGCTAGAAAAATCCCTTTATGGTTTAAAACAAGCTCCTAAACAGTGGCATGAGAAATTTGATAATTTAATGATTTCACATAACTTCAGAATAAACGAGGGTGACAAATGCATCTATTATAAATTTGAGAATGATGTGTGTGTGATTGTTTGCTTGTATGTGGATGATTTGCTGATATTTGGTTCCAATTTATCTGTTGTCAATGAAACTAAAGGTATGCTTAGTTCGAATTTTGACATGAAAGATTTGGGTGAAGCTAGTGTAATCTTGGGAATCAAAATAAATAGAACTAGTAGTGGTATTTGTTTGGATCAATCTCACTACATTGAAAAAATTCTGAGAAAGTATGAATATTTTGATTGTAAGCCTGCTTGTACTCCGTTTGATCCTAATGTGAAATTGTTTAAGAACACTGGAGAAAGTGTTAGACAATCTGAATATGCTAGTATAATTGGAAGTCTGCGTTATGCAACTGATTGTACAAGACCAGACATTGCATATGCAGTGGGAGTTCTGTGCAGGTTTACCAGTAATCCTAGTTTGGAACACTGGGATGCTATTGAGAGGGTTATGCGGTATCTGAAAAGAACCACAAACCTAGGATTACACTATAAGAGGCATCCCGCAGTCCTTGAAGGATTTAGCGATGCTAATTGGAATACTCTTTCAGATGATTCCAAGGCCACCAGTGGATATGTTTTTACTATTGCTGGGGGCGCTGTATCTTGGAGATCAAAGAAACAGACAATTATAGACCAATCTACGATGGAGGCTGAATTGATGGCACTAGCAGCAGCTAGTGAAGAAGCAGGATGGCTGAAGAGTCTGTTATCATACATTCCAGTACGGGAAAAACCGATACCAGCCACTTTGATCCACTGCGATAGTACCGCGGCTATCGGAGTAGTAGAGAACTGTTATAATAACAGTAAGAATCGACAGATACGTCGAAAGCACGACACAGTTAGAGAATTTCTCACAACTGGTGTTGTTAGAGTAGATCATGTAAGGTCTGAAGGAAATATAGCTGATACTTTGACGAAAGGATTAGCAAGAGAAAAGGTATGGAATATCTCTAAAAGTATGGGACTTTTGCCCGTGAGAAGTTGAGTCATTTGTAATGGATACCCAACCTAGAAATAGGTTCAAAGGGACTAGACGAAGTTACAAATAATATGATAGAGTCATGCATTCCCATAGCATGATATCCTGAAGTGGGAAACAGGTTGAGTGTTTAAACTCTTAATGATGTCTATAGCTCTTAAGTTAAGAGTGGGATATACAGGAGTATCCTTGATAGACTCACCTATATGAATGTGAAGGTGTGCCCGCCTTCTATGAGAACTTGGGCATTTCTCTAGATCGTTCGTTAAGAAAGGGATAAGCACATGGCCCTAATGTGCAAAATTAAGAACTTTACTCTAAGATATAGTTGTGTGTGTTGTATAATCTATTATTAGTTAGAGTTCAAGACGAGAGTCACTCTAGTTACCTGATACTTAGAAAGTTCAACACTATGTAGAGGTTCAAGTCGAAAGGCACCTTTGCTTATGCACAACTGTATAGCACTTGCTCAATGTTTTAAAATATAAGTGGGGGATTGTTGGGGTATATATTTAAAAACATAGTTTTGTAATAATATGCCAAAGTTAGAGAGATAGTATGGTGGCATTGTTTTGAGCTCCCACACTATAGGCATGGGTTCAATTCCCACCCCACACAATTTCACTAGGGTATATACTATATATTATATTACATTAGTCCGGGAGCGGGGCCTTGGGGGTCTTGGGAGGTCTGCTGATCCAGAAACAATTTTTTTGCTGTTTTTAACTTAAATTTTCAAAACGTATTAAGATAATTATATCATGATTAATTACAGTTAATGTTGAAATTTTAATACGGCCGTTTTTTTGCTGTTACAAAGAAATTTAATTGGCATTTAATCGAAAATTAATTTTCCATTAATTCCATTGATTCTTTTTGATTATAAAAAAAAAACTGGTTTCTGGAAGAAAAGATATAGAACGTTATTTTTATTTCGTCAAGTTTTTCTGAGCAAGTGTTGTTGAAAGAGTTATTGTTGATTCGATTTCTCAGTGCAGAGAAATCGAAAGAGATAAGCTGTTTTATCCCATAGGGTTTCGACAAAAAACTGACTGCTAGCACAATCAAGAGGCAGAGTCGCGAAACACCTTAAAGATAGCGACCTAGTACGCGACTCAGCGGTTTCTTTGTGTAATTTGATTATAGTGCTTTGTTTCCAACAATTTTAAGGTGTACGTTTCTGCTATGGAGAATGAAAAGAAGCGCGTTGATGATACCAACAAGCCTTTCAAATTTGAAGGGTTGCATTTCAGAAGATGGAAGCTGAAGATGTTCTTTTATCTCAAACTGATGAAGCTGCATATGATTGTGTCGAGTGTTCATCCTGGAACCCTGGAACCTGCTGCTGATAAGACTGCTGCTGTTGCTGCTGCTGTTGCTGCTGGCGGTGGTGCTGCTACAGATCCACCTCCTACCGGTGGTGTTGAAGAATTTGTTTCTCAAACTCCCGAGGAAAAACAAAAGGCCATCGACAAATGGATCGATAATGACTTTGATTGCAAAAACTACATTCTTAATGCATTATCTGACGATTTATATGAGTATTATTCAACTTTTGAAACTGCTAAAGATGTATGGGATGCATTACAGAAAAAATATGACACCGAGGAAGCGGGTTCAAAGAAATATGCTGTGAGCCGGTATGTGAGATACCAAATGGTGGATGATAGATCAGTTGTTGCACAGGCTCATGAACTTCAAAAAATTTACCACGAAATTGTGGCCGAAGGTATGAAAACTGATGAACAATTTCAAGTTTCTGTAATGATTGACAAGTTACCACCTAGATGGAAAGATTTTCGTAATACTTTGCGTCACAAGACTAAAGAATTTTCTCTTGAAAGTTTGATTGTTAAGCTCAGGGTTGAGGAAGAAGCTCGGAAACAAGATAAGAAGGAAGAGTTTCTCATTGTTTCTAACAATAAGACTCATCCGAATTTAAAACCTAAGAAAAGGGATATGAAACCTAACCCGAACCAGAAGAAAGGAGGAAGGCCTAATCAAAACAAGAACCAACACCCATCGAAAAATGGACAGAATTCCAATTCTGAATTTCTTTGTTATATCTGTAATAAACCAAACCACATGGCTAGGAATTGCAGATTTAACAAGGAAAAGAATAACGCACAAGCTAATGCTGTGGGTGACGTTATAATTGCCATGGTCTCTGATCCAGAGTTCTACATGGTTGGTGGATCTGATGGGTGGTGGATAGACAGTGGTGCTTCGCGTCATTGTTGTTTTGATAGGTCCATGTTTAAGACTTATGCTGAAACCAAGGACAAGAAAGTGTTATTGGGAGACTCCCACAGCACTATGGTGAAAGGTTCTGGTACGGTAGAGTTGAAGTTTACTTCTGGGAAGACACTCATGCTGAAAGATGTCCTTCACACTCCAGAAATGAGAAAGAACCTTGTTTCCGGCTATCTTCTCAACAAGGCTGGGTTGTATCAAACTATTGGGTCTGATATTTACACTATAGCTAAGAATAAGAATTTTGTAGGAAAGGGTTATGCTACTGATGGAATGTTTAAGCTTAATGTTGATGCTATGAATAAAATTGATTCTTCTGCTTATATGGTTTGCAATTTTAATGTTTGGCATGGAAGGCTTTGTCATGTGGGTAAAAAGTTAGTAAATAACATGAGTAAGTTAGGTGTCCTCCCTGAATTTTCTGAAAATGATTTTGAAAAATGTGAATACTGTAGTCAAGCAAAAATAACCAAGACTTCACATAAATCTGTTGTAAGAGAATCGAAACCACTAGACTTAATACATTCTGATTTGTGTGAATATGAAGGTATCCTAACTAGAAATGGCAAGAGGTATATCATGACGTTCATTGATGATTGTTCTAATTATACTTATGTTTATTTGTTGAGCCATAAGAACGAAGCTATTGAAAAGTTTAAGATTTTTATTGCTGAAATTGAAAATCAATTTGGTAGGAAAATTAAGAGATTTCGTAGTGATAGAGGCACTGAATATGATTCTTCTCCTTTTACTGAAATTTATCAAACTAATGGCATTATACATGAAAGAACTGCACCATATAATGCTCAAATGAATGGGAAAGCTGAAAGAAAGAATCGTACTCTTACTGAATTGACTGTTGCTTGTTTGCTTAGCTCTGGTGCTGCTTCTCATTGGTGGGGTGAATGTTTGCTGACTGTTTGCCATGTTTTGAACCGCATTCCTAATAATAAAACCATGATATCTCCTTATGAACTTTGGAGAAATAGAAAACCTAATGTCTCTTATTTTAGAGTTTGGGGTTGCTTAGCTTTTGTTAGAAAACCTGATCCTAAAAGACATAAGTTAGAAAGTAGAGCTTATGAATGTGTTTTTATTGGTTATGCTCAAAACAGTAAAGCTTATAGGTTCTTTGATATTAATAATAAGGTTATTATTGAATCTATTGATGTTGATTTCTTTGAAGAGAGATTTCCTTTTAAATCTAGAAATAGTGGGGGTAATAGTGGGGGTTCTTTATCTAGTGTTTTACCAAGTGCTGATTCTGAACATAGATTAGAAGAACCTAGAAGTGCAGAAACTAGGATCACTGAAGTTGAACCTAGAAGAAGTAAAAGAGCTAGGACTGACACAAGAGATCCTGATTTTGAATTTTATGACGTAGAGGAAGAACCTTCTAATTTACAAGAGGCGTTCAGTTCTGCAGAGTCTAGTTTCTGGCAAGAAGCTGTAGATAATGAATGGGATTCTCATATGTCTAATGGAACTTGGCGTATAGTAGATTTACCTCCTGGTTGTAAGCCTATAGGTTGTAAATGGGTTTTGAAAAGGAAACTCAAACCTGATGGAACAATAGAGAAGCACAAAGCTAGACTGGTTGCTAAAGGATTTAGGCAACGAGAGAACGTAGACTTCTTTGATACTTATTCTCCTGTTACTAGATTAACATCTATACGTGTTTTGATTGATGTTGCCGCTGCTCATAATCTTGTTATTCACCAAATGGATGTTAAAACTGCCTTTTTGAATGGTGAACTAGAAGAGGAAATTTATATGGAACAACCTGAAGGTTTTGTAATTCCTGGACAAGAACAGAAAGTATGTAAGCTAGAAAAATCCCTTTATGGTTTAAAACAAGCTCCTAAACAGTGGCATGAGAAATTTGATAATTTAATGATTTCACATAACTTCAGAATAAATGAGGGTGACAAATGCATCTATTATAAATTTGAGAATGATGTGTGTGTGATTGTTTGCTTGTATGTGGATGATTTGCTGATATTTGGTTCCAATTTATCTGTTGTCAATGAAACTAAAGGTATGCTTAGTTCGAATTTTGACATGAAAGATTTGGGTGAAGCTAGTGTAATCTTGGGAATCAAAATAACTAGAACTAGTAGTGGTATTTGTTTGGATCAATCTCACTACATTGAAAAAATTCTGAGAAAGTATGAATATTTTGATTGTAAGCCTGCTTGTACTCCGTTTGATCCTAATGTGAAATTGTTTAAGAACACTGGAGAAAGTGTTAGACAATCTGAATATGCTAGTATAATTGGAAGTCTGCGTTATGCAACTGATTGTACAAGACCAGACATTGCATATGCAGTGGGAGTTCTGTGCAGGTTTACCAGTAATCCTAGTTTGGAACACTGGGATGCTATTGAGAGGGTTATGCGGTATCTGAAAAGAACCACAAACCTAGGATTACACTATAAGAGGCATCCCGCAGTCCTTGAAGGATTTAGCGATGCTAATTGGAATACTCTTTCAGATGATTCCAAGGCCACCAGTGGATATGTTTTTACTATTGCTGGGGGCGCTGTATCTTGGAGATCAAAGAAACAGACAATTATAGCCCAATCTACGATGGAGGCTGAATTGATGGCACTAGCAGCAGCTAGTGAAGAAGCAAGATGGCTGAAGAGTCTGTTATCAGACATTCCAGTATGGGAAAAACCGATACCAGCCACTTTGATCCACTGCGATAGTACCGCGGCTATCGGAGTAGTAGAGAACTGTTATAATAACAGTAAGAATCGACAGATACGTCGAAAGCACGACACAATTAGAGAATTTCTCACAACTGGTGTTGTTAGAGTAGATCATGTAAGGTCTGAAGGAAATATAGCTGATACTTTGACGAAAGGATTAGCAAGAGAAAAGGTATGGAATATCTCTAAAAGTATGGGACTTTTGCCCGTGAGAAGTTGAGTCATTTGTAATGGATACCCAACCTAGAAATAGGTTCAAAGGGACTAGACGAAGTTACAAATAATATGATAGAGTCATGCATTCCCATAGCATGATATCCTGAAGTGGGAAACAGGTTGAGTGTTTAAACTCTTAATGATGTCTATAGCTCTTAAGTTAAGAGTGGGATATACAGGAGTATCCTTGATAGACTCACCTATACGAATGTGAAGGTGTGGCCGCCTTCTATGAGAACTTGGGCATTTCTCTAGATCGTTCGTTAAGAAAGGGATAAGCACATGGCCCTAATGTGCAAAATTAAGAACTTTACTCTAAGATATAGTTGTGTGTGTTGTATAATCTATTATTAGTTAGAGTTCAAGACGAGAGTCACTCTAGTTACCTGATACTTAGAAAGTTCAACACTATGTAGAAGTTCAAGTCGAAAGGCACCTTTGCTTATGCACAACTGTATAGCACTTGCTCAATGTTTTAAAATATAAGTGGGGGATTGTTGGGGTATATATTTAAAAACATAGTTTTGTAATAATATGCCAAAGTTAGAGAGATAGTATGGTGGCATTGTTTTGAGCTCCCACACTATAGGCATGGGTTCAATTCCCACCCCACACAATTTCACTAGGGTATATACTATTTATACTATATATTATATTACATTAGTCCGGGAGCGGGGCCTTGGGGCCTTGGAGGTCTGCTGATCCAGAAACAATTTTTTTGCTGTTTTTAACTTAAATTTTCAAAACGTATTAAGATAATTATATCATGATTAATTACAGTTAATGTTGAAATTTTAATACGGCCGTTTTTTTTGCTGTTACAAAGAAATTTAATTGGCATTTAATCGAAAATTAATTTTCCATTAATTCCATTGATTCTTTTTGATTATAAAAAAAAAAAAAAAAACTGGTTTCTGGAAGAAAAAGATATAGAACGTTATTTTTATTTCGTCAAGTTTTTCTGAGCAAGTGTTGTTGAAAGAGTTATTATTGATTCGATTTCTCAGTGCAGAGAAATCGAAAGAGATAAGCTGTTTTATCCCATAGGGTTTCGACAAAAAACTGACTGCTAGCACAATCAAGAGGCAGAGTCGCGAAACACCTTAAAGATAGCGACCTAGTACGCGACTCAGCGGTTTCTTTGTGTAATTTGATTATAGTGCTTTGTTTCCAACAATTTTAAGGTGTACGTTTCTGCTATGGAGAATGAAAAGAAGCGCGTTGATGATACCAACAAGCCTTTCAAATTTGAAGGGTTGCATTTCAGAAGATGGAAGCTGAAGATGTTCTTTTATCTCAAACTGATGAAGCTGCATATGATTGTGTCGAGTGTTCATCCTGGAACCCTGGAACCTGCTGCTGATAAGACTGCTGCTGTTGCTGCTGCTACAGATCCACCTCCTACCGGTGGTGTTGAAGAAGTTGTTTCTCAAACTCCCGAGGAAAAACAAAAGGCCATCGACAAATGGATCGATAATGACTTTGATTGCAAAAACTACATTCTTAATGCATTATCTGACGATTTATATGAGTATTATTCAACTTTTGAAACTGCTAAAGATGTATGGGATGCATTACAGAAAAAATATGACACCGAGGAAGTGGGTTCAAAGAAATATGCTGTGAGCAGGTATGTGAGATACCAAATGGTGGATGATAGATCAGTTGTTGCACAGGCTCATGAACTTCAAAAAATTTACCACGAAATTGTGGCCGAAGGTATGAAAACTGATGAACAATTTCAAGTTTCTGTAATGATTGACAAGTTACCACCTAGCTGGAAAGATTTTCGTAATACTTTGCGTCACAAGACTAAAGAATTTTCTCTTGAAAGTTTGATTGTTAAGCTCAGGGTTGAGGAAGAAGCTCGGAAACAAGATAAGAAGGAAGAGATTCTCATTGTTTCTAACAATAAGACTCATCCGAATTTAAAACCTAAGAAAAGGGATATGAAACATAACCCGAACCAGAAGAAAGGAGGAAGGCCTAATCAAAACAAGAACCAACACCCATCGAAAAATGGACAGAATTCCAATTCTGAATTTCTTTGTTATAAACCAAACCACATGGCTAGGAATTGCAGATTTAACAAGGAAAAGAATAACGCACAAGCTAATGTTGTGGGTGACGTTATAATTGCCATGGTCTCTGATCCAGAGTTCTACATGGTTGGTGGATCTGATGGGTGGTGGATAGACAGTGGTGCTTCGCGTCATTGTTGTTTTGATAGGTCCATGTTTAAGACTTATGCTGAAACCAAGGACAAGAAAGTGTTATTGTGAGACTCCCACAGCACTATGGTGAAAGGTTCTGGTACGGTAGAGTTGAAGTTTACTTCTGGGAAGACACTCATGCTGAAAGATGTCCTTCACACTCCAGAAATGAGAAAGAACCTTGTTTCCGGCTATCTTCTCAACAAGGCTGGGTTGTATCAAACTATTGGGTCTGATATTTACACTATAACTAAGAATAAGAATTTTGTAGGAAAGGGTTATGCTACTGATGGAATGTTTAAGCTTAATGTTGATGCTATGAATAAAATTGATTCTTCTGCTTATATGGTTTGCAATTTTAATGTTTGGCATGGAAGGCTTTGTCATGTGGGTAAAAAGTTAGTAAATAACATGAGTAAGTTAGGTGTCCTCCCTGAATTTTCTGAAAATGATTTTGAAAAATGTGAATGCTGTAGTCAAGCAAAAATAACCAAGACTTCACATAAATCTGTTGTAAGAGAATCGAAACCACTAGACTTAATACATTCTGATTTGTGTGAATATGAAGGTATCCTAACTAGAAATGGCAAGAGGTATATCATGACGTTCATTGATGATTGTTCTAATTATACTTATGTTTATTTGTTGAGCCATAAGAACGAAGCTATTGAAAAGTTTAAGATTTTTATTGCTGAAATTGAAAATCAATTTGGTAGGAAAATTAAGAGATTTCGTAGTGATAGAGGCACTGAATATGATTCTTCTCCTTTTACTGAAATTTATCAAACTAATGGCATTATACATGAAAGAACTGCACCATATAATCCTCAAATGAATGGGAAAGCTGAAAGAAAGAATCGTACTCTTACTGAATTGACTGTTGCTTGTTTGCTTAGCTCTGGTGCTGCTTCTCATTGGTGGGGTGAATGTTTGCTGACTGTTTGCCATGTTTTGAACCGAATTCCTAATAATAAAACCATGATATCTCCTTATGAACTTTGGAGAAATAGAAAACCTAATGTCTCTTATTTTAGAGTTTGGGGTTGCTTAGCTTTTGTTAGAAAACCTGATCCTAAAAGACATAAGTTAGAAAGTAGAGCTTATGAATGTGTTTTTATTGGTTATGCTCAAAACAGTAAAGCTTATAGGTTCTTTGATATTAATAATAAGGTTATTATTGAATCTATTGATGTTGATTTCTTTGAAGAGAGATTTCCTTTTAAATCTAGAAATAGTGGGGGTAATAGTGGGGGTTCTTTATCTAGTGTTTTACCTAGTGCTGATTCTGAACATAGATTAGAAGAACCTAGAAGTGCAGAAACTAGGATCACTGAAGTTGAACCTAGAAGAAGTAAAAGAGCTAGGACTGACACAAGAGATCCTGATTTTGAATTTTATGCCGTAGAGGAAGAACCTTCTAATTTACAAGAGGCGTTCAGTTCTGCAGAGTCTAGTTTCTGGCAAGAAGCTGTAGATAATGAATGGGATTCTCATATGTCTAATGGAACTTGGCGTATAGTAGATTTACCTCCTGGTTGTAAGCCTATAGGTTGTAAATGGGTTTTGAAAAGGAAACTCAAACCTGATGGAACAATAGAGAAGCACAAAGCTAGACTGGTTGCTAAAGGATTTAGGCAACGAGAGAACGTAGACTTCTTTGATACTTATTCTCCTGTTACTAGATTAAAATCTATACGTGTTTTGATTGCTGTTGCCGCTGCTCATAATCTTGTTATTCACCAAATGGATGTTAAAACTGCCTTTTTGAATGGTGAACTAGAAGAGGAAATTTATATGGAACAACCTGAAGGTTTTGTAATTCCTGGACAAGAACAGAAAGTATGTAAGCTAGAAAAATCCCTTTATGGTTTAAAACAAGCTCCTAAACAGTGGCATGAGAAATTTGATAATTTAATGATTTCACATAACTTCAGAATAAACGAGGGTGACAAATGCATCTATTATAAATTTGAGAATGATGTGTGTGTGATTGTTTGCTTGTATGTGGATGATTTGCTGATATTTGGTTCCAATTTATCTGTTGTCAATGAAACTAAAGGTATGCTTAGTTCGAATTTTGACATGAAAGATTTGGGTGAAGCTAGTGTAATCTTGGGAATCAAAATAACTAGAACTAGTAGTGGTATTTGTTTGGATCAATCTCACTACATTGAAAAAATTCTGAGAAAGTATGAATATTTTGATTGTAAGCCTGCTTGTACTCCGTTTGATCCTAATGTGAAATTGTTTAAGAACACTGGAGAAAGTGTTAGACAATCTGAATATGCTAGTATAATTGGAAGTCTGCGTTATGCAACTGATTGTACAAGACCAGACATTGCATATGCAGTGGGAGTTCTGTGCAGGTTTACCAGTAATCCTAGTTTGGAACACTGGGATGCTATTGAGAGGGTTATGCGGTATCTGAAAAGAACCACAAACTTAGGATTACACTATAAGAGGCATCCCGCAGTCCTTGAAGGATTTAGCGATGCTAATTGGAATACTCTTTCAGATGATTCCAAGGCCACCAGTAGATATGTTTTTACTATTGCTGGGGGCGCTGTATCTTGGAGATCAAAGAAACAGACAATTATAGCCCAATCTACGATGGAGGCTGAATTGATGGCACTAGCAGCAGCTAGTGAAGAAGCAGGATGGCTGAAGAGTCTGTTATCAGACATTCCAGTATGGGAAAAACCGATACCAGCCACTTTGATCCACTGCGATAGTACCGCGGCTATCGGAGTAGTAGAGAACTGTTATAATAACAGTAAGAATCGACAGATACGTCGAAAGCACGACACAGTTAGAGAATTTCTCACAACTGGTGTTGTTAGAGTAGATCATGTAAGGTCTGAAGGAAATATAGCTGATACTTTGACGAAAGGATTAGCAAGAGAAAAGGTATGGAATATCTCTAAAAGTATGGGACTTTTTCCCGTGAGAAGTTGAGTCATTTGTAATGGATACCCAACCTAGAAATAGGTTCAAAGGGACTAGACGAAGTTACAAATAATATGATAGAGTCATGCATTCCCATAGCATGATATCCTGAAGTGGGAAACAGGTTGAGTGTTTAAACTCTTAATGATGTCTATAGCTCTTAAGTTAAGAGTGGGATATACAGGAGTATCCTTGATAGACTCACCTATACGAATGTGAAGGTGTGGCCGCCTTCTATGAGAACTTGGGTATTTCTCTAGATCGTTCGTTAAGAAAGGGATAAGCACATGGCCCTAATGTGCAAAATTAAGAACTTTACTCTAAGATATAGTTGTGTGTGTTGTATAATCTATTATTAGTTAGAGTTCAAGACGAGAGTCACTCTAGTTACCTGATACTTAGAAAGTTCAACACTATGTAGAGGTTCAAGTCGAAAGGCACCTTTGCTTATGCACAACTGTATAGCACTTGCTCAATGTTTTAAAATATAAGTGGGGGATTGTTGGGGTATATATTTAAAAACATAGTTTTGTAATAATATGCCAAAGTTAGAGAGATAGTATGGTGGCATTGTTTTGAGCTCCCACACTATAGGCATGGGTTCAATTCCCACCCCACACAATTTCACTAGGGTATATACTATTTATACTATATATTATATTACATTAGTCCGGGAGCGGGGCCTTGGGGGTCTTAGGAGGTCTGCTGATCCAGAAACAATTTTTTTGCTGTTTTTAACTTAAATTTTCAAAACGTATTAAGATAATTATATCATGATTAATTACAGTTAATGTTGAAATTTTAATACGGCCGTTTTTTTGCTGTTACAAAGAAATTTAATTGGCATTTAATCGAAAATTAATTTTCCATTAATTCCATTGATTCTTTTTGATTATAAAAAAAAAAAAAACTGGTTTCTGGAAGAAAAGATATAGAACGTTATTTTTATTTCGTCAAGTTTTTCTGAGCAAGTGTTGTTGAAAGAGTTATTATTGATTCGATTTCTCAGTGCAGAGAAATTGATTCGATTTCTCAGTTTCGCAGAGTCTAGTTTCTGGCAAGAAGCTGTAGATAATGAATGGGATTCTCATATGTCTAATGGAACTTGGCGTATAGTAGATTTACCTCCTGGTTGTAAGCCTATAGGTTGTAAATGGGTTTTGAAAAGGAAACTAAAACCTGATGGAACAATAGAGAAGCACAAAGCTAGACTGGTTGCTAAAGGATTTAGGCAACGAGAGAACGTAGACTTCTTTGATACTTATTCTCCTGTTACTAGATTAACATCTATACGTGTTTTGATTGCTGTTGCCGCTGCTCATAATCTTGTTATTCACCAAATGGATGTTAAAACTGCCTTTTTGAATGGTGAACTAGAAGAGGAAATTTATATGGAACAACCTGAAGGTTTTGTAATTCCTGGACAAGAACAGAAAGTATGTAAGCTAGAAAAATCCCTTTATGGTTTAAAACAAGCTCCTAAACAGTGGCATGAGAAATTTGATAATTTAATGATTTCACATAACTTCAGAATAAACGAGGGTGACAAATGCATCTATTATAAATTTGAGAATGATGTGTGTGTGATTGTTTGCTTGTATGTGGATGATTTGCTGATATTTGGTTCCAATTTATCTGTTGTCAATGAAACTAAAGGTATGCTTAGTTCGAATTTTGACATGAAAGATTTGGGTGAAGCTAGTGTAATCTTGGGAATCAAAATAACTAGAACTAGTAGTGGTATTTGTTTGGATCAATCTAACTACATTGAAAAAATTCTGAGAAGGTATGAATATTTTGATTGTAAGCCTGCTTGTACTCCGTTTGATCCTAATGTGAAATTGTTTAAGAACACTGGAGAAAGTGTTAGACAATCTGAATATGCTAGTATAATTGGAAGTCTGCGTTATGCAACTGATTGTACAAGACCAGACATTGCATATGCAGTGGGAGTTCTGTGCAGGTTTACCAGTAATCCTAGTTTGGAACACTGGGATGCTATTGAGAGGGTTATGCGGTATCTGAAAAGAACCACAAACCTAGGATTACACTATAAGAGGCATCCCGCAGTCCTTGAAGGATTTAGCGATGCTAATTGGAATACTCTTTCAGATGATTCCAAGGCCACCAGTGGATATGTTTTTACTATTGCTGGGGGCGATGTATCTTGGAGATCAAAGAAACAGACAATTATAGCCCAATCTACGATGGAGGCTGAATTGATGGCACTAGCAGCAGCTAGTGAAGAAGCAGGATGGCTGAAGAGTCTGTTATCAGACATTCCAGTATGGGAAAAACCGATACCAGCCACTTTGATCCACTGCGATAGTACCGAGGCTATCGGAGTAGTAGAGAACTGTTATAATAACAGTAAGAATCGACAGATACGTCGAAAGCACGACACAGTTAGAGAATTTCTCACAACTGGTGTTGTTAGAGTAGATCATGTAAGGTCTGAAGGAAATATATCTGATACTTTGACGAAAGGATTAGCAAGAGAAAAGGTATGGAATATCTCTAAAAGTATGGGACTTTTTCCCGTGAGAAGTTGAGTCATTTGTAATGGATACGCAACCTAGAAATAGGTTCAAAGGGACTAGACGAAGTTACAAATAATATGATAGAGTCATGCATTCCCATAGCATGATATCCTGAAGTGGGAAACAGGTTGAGTGTTTAAACTCTTAATGATGTCTATAGCTCTTAAGTTAAGAGTGGGATATACAGGAGTATCCTTGATAGACTCACCTATACGAATGTGAAGGTGTGGCCGCCTTCTATGAGAACTTGGGCATTTCTCTAGATCGTTCGTTAAGAAAGGGATAAGCACATGGCCCTAATGTGCAAAATTAAGAACTTTACTCTAAGATATAGTTGTGTGTGTTGTATAATCTATTATTAGTTAGAGTTCAAGACGAGAGTCACTCTAGTTACCTGATACTTAGAAAGTTCAACACTATGTAGAGGTTCAAGTCGAAAGGCACCTTTGCTTATGCACAACTGTATAGCACTTGCTCAATGTTTTAAAATATAAGTGGGGGATTGTTGGGGTATATATTTAAAAACATAGTTTTGTAATAATATGCCAAAGTTAGAGAGATAGTATGGTGGAATTGTTTTGAGCTCCCACACTATAGGCATGGGTTCAATTCCCACCCCACACAATTTCACTAGGGTATATACTATATATTATATTACATTAGTCCGGGAGCGGGGCCTTGGGGGTCTTGGGAGGTCTGCTGATCCAGAAACAATTTTTTTGCTGTTTTTAACTTAAATTTTCAAAACGTATTAAGATAATTATATCATGATTAATTACAGTTAATGTTGAAATTTTAATACGGCCGTTTTTTTGCTGTTACAAAGAAATTTAATTGGCATTTAATCGAAAATTAATTTTCCATTAATTCCATTGATTCTTTTTGATTATAAAAAAAAACTGGTTTCTGGAAGAAAAGAAATAGAACGTTATTTTTATTTCGTCAAGTTTTTCTGAGCAAGTGTTGTTGAAAGAGTTATTATTGATTCGATTTCTCAGTGCAGAGAAATCGAAAGAGATAAGCTGTTTTATCCCATAGGGTTTCGACAAAAAACTGACTGCTAGCACAATCAAGAGGCAGAGTCGCGAAACACCTTAAAGATAGCGACCTAGTACGCGACTCAGCGGTTTCTTTGTGTAATTTGATTATAGTGCTTTGTTTCCAACAATTTTAAGGTGTACGTTTCTGCTATGGAGAATGAAAAGAAGCGCGTTGATGATACCAACAAGCCTTTCAAATTTGAAGGGTTGCATTTCAGAAGATGGAAGCTGAAGATGTTCTTTTATCTCAAACTGATGAAGCTGCATATGATTGTGTCGAGTGTTCATCCTGGAACCCTGGAACCTGCTGCTGATAAGACTGCTGCTGTTGCTGCTGCTGTTGCTGCTGGCGGTGGTGCTGCTACAGATCCACCTCCTACCGGTGGTGTTCAAGAATTTGTTTCTCAAACTCCCGAGGAAAAACAAAAGGCCATCGACAAATGGATCGATAATGACTTTGATTGCAAAAACTACATTCTTAATGCATTATCTGACGATTTATATGAGTATTATTCAACTTTTGAAACTGCTAGAGATGTATGGGATGCATTACAGAAAAAATATGACACCGAGGAAGCGGGTTCAAAGAAATATGCTGTGAGCCGGTATGTGAGATACCAAATGGTGGATGATAGATCAGTTGTTGCACAGGCTCATGAACTTCAAAAAATTTACCACGAAATTGTGGCCGAAGGTATGAAAACTGATGAACAATTTCAAGTTTCTGTAATGATTGACAAGTTACCACCTAGCTGGAAAGATTTTCGTAATACTTTGCGTCACAAGACTAAAGAATTTTCTCTTGAAAGTTTGATTGTTAAGCTCAGGGTTGAGGAAGAAGCTCGGAAACAAGATAAGAAGGAAGAGATTCTCATTGTTTCTAACAATAAGACTCATCCGAATTTAAAACCTAAGAAAAGGGATATGAAACCTAACCCGAACCAGAAGAAAGGAGGAAGGCCTAATCAAAACAAGAACCAACACCCATCGAAAAATGGACAGAATTCCAATTCTGAATTTCTTTGTTATATCTGTAATAAACCAAACCACATGGCTAGGAATTGCAGATTTAACAAGGAAAAGAATAACGCACAAGCTAATGCTTTGGGTGACGTTATAATTGCCATGGTCTCTGATCCAGAGTTCTACATGGTTGGTGGATCTGATGGGTGGTGGATAGACAGTGGTGCTTCGCGTCATTGTTGTTTTGATAGGTCCATGTTTAAGACTTATGCTGAAACCAAGGACAAGAAAGTGTTATTGGGAGACTCCCACAGCACTATGGTGAAAGGTTCTGGTACGGTAGAGTTGAAGTTTACTTCTGGGAAGACACTCATGCTGAAAGATGTCCTTCACACTCCAGAAATGAGAAAGAACCTTGTTTCCGGCTATCTTCTCAACAAGGCTGGGTTGTATCAAACTATTGGGTCTGATATTTACACTATAACTAAGAATAAGAATTTTGTAGGAAAGGGTTATGCTACTGATGGAATGTTTAAGCTTAATGTTGATGCTATGAATAAAATTGATTCTTCTGCTTATATGGTTTGCAATTTTAATGTTTGGCATGGAAGGCTTTGTCATGTGGGTAAAAAGTTAGTAAATAACATGAGTAAGTTAGGTGTCCTCCCTGAATTTTCTGAAAATGATTTTGAAAAATGTGAATACTGTAGTCAAGCAAAAATAAACAAGACTTCACATAAATCTGTTGTAAGAGAATCGAAACCACTAGACTTAATACATTCTGATTTGTGTGAATATGAAGGTATCCTAACTAGAAATGGCAAGAGGTATATCATGACGTTCATTGATGATTGTTCTAATTATACTTATGTTTATTTGTTGAGCCATAAGAACGAAGCTATTGAAAAGTTTAAGATTTTTATTGCTGAAATTGAAAATCAATTTGGTAGGAAAATTAAGAGATTTCGTAGTGATAGAGGCACTGAATATGATTCTTCTCCTTTTACTGAAATTTATCAAACTAATGGCATTATACATGAAAGAACTTCACCATATAATCCTCAAATGAATGGGAAAGCTGAAAGAAAGAATCGTACTCTTACTGAATTGACTGTTGCTTGTTTGCTTAGCTCTGGTACTGCTTCCCATTGGTGGGGTGAATGTTTGCTGACTGTTTGCCATGTTTTGAACCGCATTCCTAATAATAAAACCATGATATCTCCTTATGAACTTTGGTGAAATAGAAAACCTAATGTCTCTTATTTTAGAGTTTGGGGTTGCTTAGCTTTTGTTAGAAAACCTGATCCTAAAAGACATAAGTTAGAAAGTAGAGCTTATGAATGTGTTTTTATTGGTTATGCTCAAAACAGTAAAGCTTATAGGTTCTTTGATATTAATCATAAGGTTATTATTGAATCTATTGATGTTGATTTCTTTGAAGAGAGATTTCCTTTTAAATCTAGAAATAGTGGGGGTAATAGTGGGGGTTCTTTATCTAGTGTTTTACCTAGTGCTGATTCTGAACATAGATTAGAAGAACCTAGAAGTGCAGAAACTAGGATCACTGAAGTTGAAACTAGAAGAAGTAAAAGAGCTAGGACTGACACAAGAGATCCTGATTTTGAATTTTATGCCGTAGAGGAAGAACCTTCTAATTTACAAGAGGCGTTCAGTTCTGCAGAGTCTAGTTTCTGGCAAGAAGCTGTAGATAATGAATGGGATTCTCATATGTCTAATGGAACTTGGCGTATAGTAGATTTACCTCCTGGTTGTAAGCCTATAGGTTGTAAATGGGTTTTGAAAAGGAAACTCAAACCTGATGGAACAATAGAGAAGCACAAAGCTAGACTGGTTGCTAAAGGATTTAGGCAACGAGAGAACGTAGACTTCTTTGATACTTATTCTCCTGTTACTAGATTAACATCTATACGTGTTTTGATTGCTGTTGCCGCTGCTCATAATCTTGTTATTCACCAAATGGATGTTAAAACTGCCTTTTTGAATGGTGAACTAGAAGAGGAAATTTATATGGAACAACCTGAAGGTTTTGTAATTCCTGGACAAGAACAGAAAGTATGTAAGCTAGAAAAATCCCTTTATGGTTTAAAACAAGCTCCTAAACAGTGGCATGAGAAATTTGATAATTTAATGATTTCACATAACTTCAGAATAAACGAGGGTGACAAATGCATCTATTATAAATTTGAGAATGATGTGTGTGTGATTGTTTGCTTGTATGTGGATGATTTGCTGATATTTGGTTCCAATTTATCTGTTGTCAATGAAACTAATGGTATGCTTAGTTCGAATTTTGACATGAAAGATTTGGGTGAAGCTAGTGTAATCTTGGGAATCAAAATAACTAGAACTAGTAGTGGTATTTGTTTGGATCAATCTCACTACATTGAAAAAATTCTGAGAAAGTATGAATATTTTGATTGTAAGCCTGCTTGTACTCCGTTTGATCCTAATGTGAAATTGTTTAAGAACACTGGAGAAAGTGTTAGACAATCTGAATATGCTAGTATAATTGGAAGTCTGCGTTATGCAACTGATTGTACAAGACCAGACATTGCATATGCAGTGGGAGTTCTGTGCAGGTTTACCAGTAATCCTAGTTTGGAACACTGGGATGCTATTGAGAGGGTTATGCGGTATCTGAAAAGAACCACAAACCTAGGATTACACTATAAGAGGCATCCCGCAGTCCTTGAAGGATTTAGCGATGCTAATTGGAATACTCTTTCAGATGATTCCAAGGCCACCAGTGGATATGTTTTTACTATTGCTGGGGGCGCTGTATCTTGGAGATCAAAGAAACAGACAATTATAGCCCAATCTACGATGGAGGCTGAATTGATGGCACTAGCAGCAGCTAGTGAAGAAGCAGGATGGCTGAAAAGTCTTTTATCAGACATTCCAGTATGGGAAAAACCGATACCAGCCACTTTGATCCACTGCGATAGTACCGCGGCTATCGGAGTAGTAGAGATCTGTTATAATAACAGTAAGAATCGAAGGAAATATAGCTGAAGGAAATATAGCTGAAAGCACGACACAGTTAGAGAATTTCTCACAACTGGTGTTGTTAGAGTAGATCATGTAAGGTCTAAAGGAAATATAGCTGATACTTTGACGAAAGGATTAGCAAGAGAAAAGGTATGGAATATCTCTAAAAGTATGGGACTTTTGCCCGTGAGAAGTTGAGTCATTTGTAATGGATACCCAACCTAGAAATAGGTTCAAAGGGACTAGACGAAGTTACAAATAATATGATAGAGTCATGCATTCCCATAGCATGATATCCTGAAGTGGGAAACAGGTTGAGTGTTTAAACTCTTAATGATGTCTATAGCTCTTAAGTTAAGAGTGGGATATACAGGAGTATCCTTGATAGACTCACCTATACAAATGTGAAGGTGTGGCCGCCTTCTATGAGAACTTGGGCATTTCTCTAGATCGTTCGTTAAGAAAGGGATAAGCACATGGCCCTAATGTGCAAAATTAAGAACTTTACTCTAAGATATAGTTGTGTGTGTTGTATAATCTATTATTAGTTAGAGTTCAAGACGAGAGTCACTCTAGTTACCTGATACTTAGAAAGTTCAACACTATGTATAGGTTCAAGTCGAAAGGCACCTTTGCTTATGCACAACTGTATAGCACTTGCTCAATGTTTTAAAATATAAGTGGGGGATTGTTGGGGTATATATTTAAAAACATAGTTTTGTAATAATATGCCAAAGTTAGAGAGATAGTATGGTGGCATTGTTTTGAGCTCCCACACTATAGGCATGGGTTCAATTCCCACCCCACACAATTTCACTAGGGTATATATTATTTATACTATGTATTATATTACATTAGTCCGGGAGCGGGGCCTTGGGGGTCTTGGGAGGTCTGCTGATCCAGAAACAATTTTTTTTGCTGTTTTTAACTTAAATTTTCAAAACGTATTAAGATAATTATATCATGATTAATTACAGTTAATGTTGAAATTTTAATACGGCCGTTTTTTTGCTGTTACAAAGAAATTTAATTGGCATTTAATCGAAAATTAATTTTCCATTAATTCCATTGATTCTTTTTGATTATAAAAAAAAAAACTGGTTTCTGGAAGAAAAGATATAGAACGTTATTTTTATTTCGTCAAGTTTTTCTGAGCAAGTGTTGTTGAAAGAGTTATTATTGATTCGATTTCTCAGTGCAGAGAAATTGATTCGATTTCTCAGTTCTGCAGAGTCTAGTTTCTGGCAAGAAGCTGTAGATAATGAATGGGATTCTCATATGTCTAATGGAACTTGGCGTATAGTAGATTTACCTCCTGGTTGTAAGCCTATAGGTTGTAAATGGGTTTTGAAAAGGAAACTAAAACCTGATGGAACAATAGAGAAGCACAAAGCTAGACTGGTTGCTAAAGGATTTAGGCAACGAGAGAATGTAGACTTCTTTGATACTTATTCTCCTGTTACTAGATTAACATCTATACGTGTTTTGATTGCTGTTGCCGCTGCTCATAATCTTGTTATTCACCAAATGGATGTTAAAACTGCCTTTTTGAATGGTGAACTAGAAGAGGAAATTTATATGGAACAACCTGAAGGTTTTGTAATTCCTGGACAAGAACAGAAAGTATGTAAGCTAGAAAAATCCCTTTATGGTTTAAAACAAGCTCCTAAACAGTGGCATGAGAAATTTGATAATTTAATGATTTCACATAACTTCAGAATAAACGAGGGTGACAAATGCATCTATTATAAATTTGAGAATGATGTGTGTGTGATTGTTTGCTTGTATGTGGATGATTTGCTGATATTTGGTTCCAATTTATCTGTTGTCAATGAAACTAAAGGTATGCTTAGTTCGAATTTTGACATGAAAGATTTGGGTGAAGCTAGTGTAATCTTGGGAATCAAAATAACTAGAACTAGTAGTGGTATTTGTTTAGATCAATCTCACTACATTGAAAAAATTCTGAGAAAGTATGAATATTTTGATTGTAAGCCTGCTTGTACTCCGTTTGATCCTAATGTGAAATTGTTTAAGAACACTGGAGAAAGTGTTAGACAATCTGAATATGCTAGTATAATTGGAAGTCTGCGTTATGCAACTGATTGTACAAGACCAGACATTGCATATGCAGTGGGAGTTCTGTGCAGGTTTACCAGTAATCCTAGTTTGGAACACTGGGACGCTATTGAGAGGGTTATGCGGTATCTGAAAAGAACCACAAACCTAGGATTACACTATAAGAGGCATCCCGCAGTCCTTGAAGGATTTAGCGATGCTAATTGGAATACTCTTTCAGATGATTCCAAGGCCACCAGTGGATATGTTTTTACTATTGCTGGGGGCGCTGTATCTTGGAGATCAAAGAAACAGACAATTATAGCCCAATCTACGATGGAGGCTGAATTGATGGCACTAGCAGCAGCTAGTGAAGAAGCAGGATGGCTGAAGAGTCTGTTATCAGACATTCCAGTATGGGAAAAACCGATACCAGCCACTTTGATCCACTGCGATAGTACCGCGGCTATCGGAGTAGTAGAGAACTGTTATAATAACAGTAAGAATCGACAGATACGTCGAAAGCACGACACAGTTAGAGAATTTCTCACAACTGGTGTTGTTAGAGTAGATCATGTAAGGTCTGAAGGAAATATAGCTGATACTTTGACGAAAGGATTAGCAAGAGAAAAGGTATGGAATATCTCTAAAAGTATGGGACTTTTGCCCGTGAGAAGTTGAGTCATTTGTAATGGATACCCAACCTAGAAATAGGTTCAAATGGACTAGACGAAGTTACAAATAATATGATAGAGTCATGCATTCCCATAGCATGATATCCTGAAGTGGGAAACAGGTTGAGTGTTTAAACTCTTAATGATGTCTATAGCTCTTAAGTTAAGAGTGGGATATACAGGAGTATCCTTGATAGACTCACCTATACGAATGTGAAGGTGTGGCCGCCTTCTATGAGAACTTGGGCATTTCTCTAGATCGTTCGTTAAGAAAGGCATAAGCACATGGCCCTAATGTGCAAAATTAAGAACTTTACTCTAAGATATAGTTGTGTGTGTTGTATAATCTATTATTAGTTAGAGTTCAAGACGAGAGTCACTCTAGTTACCTGATACTTAGAAAGTTCAACACTATGTAGAGGTTCAAGTCGAAAGGCACCTTTGCTTATGCACAACTGTATAGCACTTGCTCAATGTTTTAAAATATAAGTGGGGGATTGTTGGGGTATATATTTAAAAACATAGTTTTGTAATAATATGCCAAAGTTAGAGAGATAGTATGGTGGCATTGTTTTGAGCTCCCACACTATAGGCATGGGTTCAATTCCCACCCCACACAATTTCACTAGGGTATATACTATTTATACTATATATTATATTACATTAGTCCGGGAGCGGGGCCTTGGGGGTCTTGGGAGGTCTGTTGATCCAGAAACAATTTTTTGTTGTTTTTAACTTAAATTTTCAAAACGTATTAAGATAATTATATCATGATTAATTACAGTTAATGTTGAAATTTTAATACGGCCGTTTTTTTGCTGTTACAAAGAAATTTAATTGGCATTTAATCGAAAATTAATTTTTCATTAATTCCATTGATTCTTTTTGATTATAAAAAAAAAACTGGTTTCTGGAAGAAAAGAAATAGAACGTTATTTTTATTTCGTCAAGTTTTTCTGAGCAAGTGTTGTTGAAAGAGTTATTATTGATTCGATTTCTCAGTGCAGAGAAATCGAAAGAGATAAGCTGTTTTATCCCGTAGGGTTTCGACAAAAAACTGACTGCTAGCACAATCAAGAGGCAGAGTCGCGAAACACCTTAAAGATAGCGACCTAGTACGCGACTCAGCGGTTTCTTTGTGTAATTTGATTATAGTGCTTTGTTTCCAACAATCAGTACATTGGAGAAATTTTGCTGTGTTATTTTGCCCAAAGACCCGGGTGTCAATATCTCATTACTTTGTTCTTGCTGTTAGTAATGAGATATTGAAGAGAACTAAATGTTGGAAAAATATACACAAGGAAAGTTTACAGACCAAAGCGTAAGCTAGACCCACGACCCTTTGGGTGGTATATTTTCAATTTAGATCTGCAAGAACTAATTAATATGGCACAAGTTGATGAAGTATTTGATCCGAGAAAAAGACTTTTATGCATATTTGTTGGACCAATATATATTTTGGAAGAAATATAATCATTAAAGAAAACATAACTAAAATAATTCTTCCCTCGTAGTCTCCAGCCGGAGTATTATGCCTTATAAGAAGCAAGGCGAAGCTGCAATCTCACCTCATTGTCTCTCAAATCATGTAGTATAGCCAGATCTAAAGAAAAAATCTTTAAAAAGCTTTGACATCCCAGCAAATTGTAAATAAAGCGTCTGCCCCTAAAAAAGCTTTGGACATCCCAGCAAATTGTAAAAGGAGCGCGTCTGCAGGGAGTCGAACTCGGGTGGGTCTATTGCTTGGAAGGCAATTATCCTGACCGTTGGACTACAAATGCTTGTATGTTTCATTAATATCCAAACCCGTAACTAAACCGGATGATCAAGTTCATGAAACGGGTTTGGTTTAATTACGAGAAAATGTTTAATCTTTGGATCATAGTGCACCTCTGGGCAGAGTGCAACTTTTGGGTCACACAAATCTGCATCACATCTGTATATATCGAACAGAAGTGCAGATTCTAGTCACTGGCTACATATTGGTTACGTTGCCAAACTTTTGATTATGTAATTTAAGGTCATGGGGCACTTCTAGCAAGGTAGGCAAACTTGTCCACGGAAAACTTTGGGCATGCAGAATTTGGATCACCA
Organism: Papaver somniferum; assembly: GCF_003573695.1. Lineage (NCBI taxonomy): Eukaryota > Viridiplantae > Streptophyta > Magnoliopsida > Ranunculales > Papaveraceae > Papaver > Papaver somniferum. The sequence continues at coordinate 414,935 of NW_020631041.1, forward strand.
GGCACAACGGAGGATCAATTTTGAGCCACAAAATAATTCACGATGCATTTTGTGGGTCATGGAGCCAATTAAGGGTCACAAATCACGACGACACATTCCAAGAGACCATTAGTATTTGGGGTCATGCTAATTGAACCCCAAAAATTATGTTGTCTGGCGAAAAATTTGCTAAATGAAACCAGAGGTGCGAAACTGGAATGTGTCTGCCGGGCGGAGCTGAACCTTAGAAGGCAAACGCTTGTCTTTAACGATTTCCAGTACAGTGCATGGGAACTAGCTGGTAAAACCACTTTGGCAAGGCCGCTCACAGCCATGTGCCGTGATTGTACACTGCTTAATCACATTTTTCTATTCTACTGTGCAATTTGGAAAAATAATGCGCTTTTGCGTTTAACAACCAATATAAAAACGGTGGTGTAGACAGTCGTTTTTCGGTGTTAACGTACCCTCCCCCCACCCCCCGGCTATTGGCTTGCCAGAAAAGGAATTTCAAACATTGCATGAAACACACGAAAACACTACTAGGCGGTTTAACTTTCATGTAAATTGAGTTTAAAGCCTGGTAAGTCGTAACCACGATTCTTACTCTTTTCTATCAATCCAATTCATTTTCTTTTTCTTCTAACGTAATAACTACATTGAAGAAATTGTGTTTTATTTTGCTCAAAGGAAAATACGAGGGAACTAAATGTTGAGAAACATACGAGGTTCTTTGAACATGGTGTAAACTTTGTTCACTTCTGTTTTGCTGCTACGTTCCACGTTTGGGTTGTTGAAGTTTATATTCTACAGCAAACTAAGGCAGTAAGGATTGTATATTTGTGAAATAGTAATTCTAGATTGTGCAAGGCTGCACAAGTTATTGATTTTGTATTTTCCGAGCTTTTGATAGTCTAGCAATTTCTGTAAGTTTAATGCTAATTTTGGCTTTCTATTGAATCCGCATTATATGTAATTGGTTTTATTCTTGCATCTTAGCTAGTGCTCGTCTTTAGGATATCATTTGGTGGCATCAGATGGGGATTGTCTCTGCTATATGCCCACTAAAATGATAGAGAAGCCACACCTGATATAATTTCTTTAACGGTTTGTAATTGGTTCCCTCTGACTTCAATATACCCAAAATGTTGTTTCAAAAAATTTCAGTAAAATTTTGCATTGGCAATGCTTGTGCACGTCGTTATTTTTTAGGTTTTTCCATTATCTTTAATTACCTATTTTACGTTCTATATGATGGTCGTGTTGACGGTCCTAATTACATGGTCACATCCCAGGGATGTTAGCGTGTCAAAAATGTTGTCCAAACATTGCACGAAACACACAGAAGTATGTTCCGATCAGTTTAACATTCGTGTTAAATGAGTTCAAATCTCTTGAACATGAAGCTTACTCTTTTCATTTTTTATATAAATTAATCTGTTTCATTCAATCTAATTTATTTTCATTTCATTCAAACATAATTATAACCCCGGAGAACTGTGTTTTCTTATTAATTCTCAAGACCGGGGTGTAATGAGACACTGAAGGGAACTAAATATTGGAATAACATACAATAATAAAGTATTGAGAATAAAGCCTAAGGTTGGTCCATACATGCTCCACTTTTTCGTTTTGGGTTGTACCTCTCTTTCCTACTTGGCTAATTGAGTTTTATGTCTCCAACAAACTTCAGTGAAGAAACATTCAACAATACCTGGAAATAAAAATGACCGGAGTTTAACATTCGTGTTGGCTGAGTGAGTTTAAATCTCTTAAAAATGTTTTTACTCTTTTCATTTTTCATATAAATTAAGTTGTTTCTTTCAATCCGATTTGTTTTAATTTTCTTTTAACCTAAATCACAGCAACTCTGGAGAATAATGTTTTGTTATTGTAACGAGATGTTGAAGGGAACTAAATGTTGGAAAAGCGTACATAAGTGAAGTTTTGGGAATCAAGTGAGTTAGTTTTATCCATATTGGTCCTTTGGGAAATCCAATGTCGAATTATTATTTGATCATAACTAATCGATACAGTACAAGTTGATGAAGTATTTGATCACAAAAGGATAAAGACTCGCATGCTCCGTTATTAGGTACTGGAATGCCGATTTATTATTTTGCCTAACTACAAATACAAATAAAGAATAAAAGGTTATGGATTCAGCAACCGGCCCTCTCTTACAGTTGCTTCATTTAAAATTACTTCACCTTTTTTATTGTACAGTCCAAATTAAAAAATAATGCGACGGCTGTGATCCTATAATAAGCCTTGAAACAATTTAATTATCTTTCATCTTTTCCCTTTTTCTTTACCTATTTTACGTTCTGTTTACATGGTCACGGCCCAGGGCTGTTACTGTGTCAAAATATGCTGTCCAAACGCCAACGTCCAAACATTGCATGAAACACACGAAAAAAAGTTCCAATCAGTTTAACATTCATGTTAAATGAGCTCAAATTTCTTAGACATGATGCTTATTCTTTTCATTTTTCATGTAGATCAATTTGTTTCTTTCTATCCAATATCTTTTCATTTTTCTTCTAACATGTATAATCATAACCCTGGAGAGTAGTGTTTTCTTATTCTCAAGATCAAAGTGGTAACGAGATATTCAAGGGAACTAAATGTTAAAAAAACATAAAATAATAAAGTTTTCCAAACCAAAGCCCAAGGTTGATTCATGTTGTATGCTCCACTTTCGCCTTTTGGGTAGTACCTCTTCACTAGTGCTGTGATTGAAATGTATGTATACAACAAGCTTCTCCAAAGAAAAATTCAAGTTTTGAATAATATTCTGGGGGTTTTACCGGATACAAAAACCACAAAAGATCTCTGTCAACTAAAAATCGTATTAGCAAACCCTTTTTCAGGACAAGTGCGTCTGCCGGGAGTCGAACGCGGGTCTATTGCTTGGAAGGCAATTATCCTAACCGTTGGACTACAAACGCTTCTTTGTTCCACTAATGTCCAAATGGAATGGAGTCAAGACCAGCTAAACCGAGATGATAAACCTCCAAGTTAATATTTTGTGCAGTTCATGAAATGGGATTTGATTTGATTATAAGAAAATGTTAAAACGAGTAGAAATAAAAATTAAAAAAAAAAAAAAAAAGGATCATAGTGCACTTCTGGCTAAGGATACAATTTTTGGGTCACCCAAAGTGCAGGTAGATTTATGGTCATTAAGCAAACTCGCCCAAGTATTGCATCCTAATATCAATATTAATGCAAATTGATATTACTCTCTTCTTCTTTAGTTATTTGTTACATTCTCCAGTGTAATGATTCAGACAACAAAACCCTTATTGTTGGGTCACATGACTCGCATCATAAAATCTTGAGTTGTCTTACAGATTTTTTGTTACACCGACAGTTTGTGCAACAATGTGAATTTTGAGTCATGTGCAGTGGTTTTAGGGCACAATTGGAGTGTGTCAAAAATTGCTAGATGTGTAAGAAAAAAGGACTTGCTGCCTGCTATTAGTTAAACCAAAAAGTATTAAAAAATTGCCAATTGAACCCAAAAGCAGAACCTGATAGTTAGATGTGTAAAAAATAGTACAACAATTGATAGAAGATTTACAAACTAAGACAACAAAAAAAATCCAACAATGCGAGAATTAGGTCATTTCCTCTGCAAACTTGTCATTGCAGCAAATCCTGAGTCTTTCTATAAGGTTATAATAGCTTTATCTTGATGATGAAAGTAGCCAGCAGGAGATATACCATGAACCCGTTGTAGTATTTATGAAGTTGGTTCTTCTTCCATTAGTCGTTCCTTTTTACTCTGAAAAATGAAACAAACTTTTGTCAGCACAAAAAATCTAGTGGGATCTGCAAGGCATAACCATACAAAATGAAAAGGTAATTGATGGCTTCTGTAACTCCATACAGAGAGCATTCTGCTTTAGTTTTCTATGCTCTGACTGTAGTATTAGTATGTCCGTCTCATGATCACCCTCAAAAGTTGGTATGCACAAATGACCCTAACCATTAGACAAGCAAATGATGTTTTTAACGGCTCATGGCGACAAGATTGTAAAACATTGAACTATTGATGTGTGCCTCACTGGGATACTGACACCTCATATTGATAAGTAACTCTTCTCTTAAAACCCATTAAAAGAATAGTGCTATAATTTCGAGTCTGACTAGCATCCTAAGAACAACCAAAGTAGTACTTCTGAGTTATTAGCAACTGCGAGAAAAAAAAAAGTGGACTAGAGATTTTGCTCAGATTATTTTAGCAATATTTAGTGAATGTCGGCTCTTGAATGAATTTTCTATCTTTAGATTGAGCTAAAATTTAGTATTGCCATCGTCAGTGGTGTCTTTAGATATTTTTAACAGCTAATAGCAACAACATTGGAAATATTGACCTAGTGATCTGCGCAAGTGTCTTTGTTTGATGACCCTAATCATACTGATGGGTAACCCATTTCTCAAATCCCATTAAAACAAGAAGGATAGTTCTATAACTTCGAGCCTGACTAGCAACCTAAGAGAATTTTAACATGCAAAGTGGTGCTTTAAGTTAAGTTATTAGCGACTGCCGAATAGGAAGAAGTGGACCAGTGGTTTTATTTAAGATTTTGAGCAATATTTAGTAAATGTCACAACTTGAGTAAATTTTCTATCTACAGATTGACATACACTAGGGATTACCTTCTTTGGTGGTGTTCCAGGTATCAACTTCTTGTTACCGAATCCAATTTTCATTCTCTTATCAGAAGGTTGAAGGATCTGGAATGCACAAGTCAAATCTGCATCCACACTCATCACAGCACCAGCATTGTCAAACTCCCCACAATAATTTGGAGCAGAGAATATGGTAACCAACTGTCGATCCGCGAAGAATTCATACCCATCTTCCACAACCTAATGACAATCATAAATGAGATAAAAAATATTAGAGCACAGAACTGACACATATTGAGAATAAGGTAGCTTTGGTTTTGTAGAGAATGCTAAAGGGGGTATTTAACCTGGTGAGCTCGGCAAATCAGGTCAAGGTCATGGTCTTCAAGAAATTCATTTATCTTATCAGACCCGAATGTACAGGATACACCTCTGTCATTCTCCCCCCAACCATCGAAGTCCTTATCAGGATCAGCCCAGAGTAGATCACAGAGAAGTCCCTCATCTGGTATATCCACCGGACGAGATATATCCCTTATCTGATCAAAATTCTTCAAGTGAGGAGACAATCCACCGTGCATACAGAAGATCTTTCCATCAACTAAAGCAGCTACTGGTAGGCAGTTAAAGCAGTCGCAAAAAGTCTTCCAAAGACGGACATTAAATCTCCTCTTACACTCATCATAGAATCCATATATACGGTTAATAGAAGCAGACTCGTGATTGCCTCTAAGTAAGAAAAATTTATTCTTATATTTGATTTTGTAGGCGAGAAGAAGGCAAATTGTCTCTATGCTGTGTTCACCTCGGTCAACATAGTCACCCAGGAACAAGTAGTTTGTCTCAGGAGGTGGTCCAGCACATTCAAAAAGACGGAGAAGATCAGAATACTGGCCGTGAATATCACCTATCAATTCAGAAAAAACAAAACTCTTCACTGTCCCCTCATTGGATGAGTTATGAAATAAATAGAGAAAATTGTATGGTACTTAATGATATGTGACATTTCAATATGTAATACAAAGATAACACAGATACAATCGAGAAATTCATTGAAAAACAACCCACCAAGATAACACAAATTAGCTAAGGATCGCCACCTCAAGCTTTCTCCAAATAATCTCTGAGTTTCTCCAACACTTACACCAGGTATGCAAATCTAGATGTGCAGTTGATATCCTAAAGACATTAACATTGCAAAATCTCAGAGCTACATCCAAAGTAATCTAGCTTTAAAAGAAGAAATGGATGCTTCATATATGATCCCAACCCCGAACAAGCTATCCTACATTAGCACCCAACCTATGATCCTATGACAACATTAACAAATTACCTATTATATAAAATTGCATGGTACCAGCTCACATACACAGATACACTGCTAAGCAAAAATCAACCTAAATCCAAACAAAGGTACATTATTTGTGTTATTCACAACATAATACTAAGACAAGGTTATATTTGTATTCTCTTATGCACCTGAAACCATTCTCCTGTCAATTAAAAAAAGAAAAAACAAAGCTCTTCAGTGTACTGTCTCCTCAGTGGAAGACCAATTTAGCTCCTCGGATTTCTTGCTCTTTTCCCAAACAGAGGTACATTATTTGTGTTATTTACAACATAATACTAAGACAAGGTTATATTAGTGTTCTCTTATGCACCTCAAACCATTCGCCTGTCAATTAAAAAAAGAAAAAACAAAGCTCTTCAGTGTACTGTCTCCTCATTGGAAGACCAATTTAGCTCCTCGGTTTTCTTGCTCTTTTCCCAATAATCTCTGGTTTTCTCCAACACCTATATGAGTATGCTAATCTAGAGGCGCAGCTGTTATCCTAAAGACTAGCAAATTCACTACTTCATAGAATCACATGGTACCAGCTCATATTCACAGACACACTACAAAATGAAAATCAAACCAAATCCAAACTAAGGTACATTTTTCAGGTTCTTTACAACTTAATACTAAAACCGACAACAATTTTGCATTCTATTATGTACCTGGAACCATTCTGCCCATCAAGAACACCTCAGACAATTTTGAAGACCAATTTGTTACAGAACAATTAAAGAAAATTGTATGGTACTTCCTGATAATGTCGCAATTTAATGTGACATACAAAGACAACAGACATACAATCAAGAACTTCGTTGGCAAACAACCCACGAACTACCACCTCGGTTTTCTTGCTCTTTCCCGATTAATCTCTGGTTTTCTCCAACACTTACACGAGGCATGCTAATCTAGAGGCGCAGCTGTTATCCTAAAGATAAAGAATTACCTATTTCATAGAATCATATGGTACCAGCTCACATTCACAGACACCTACAAAGTGAAAATCAACCTAAATCCAAACTAAGGTACATTTTTCGGGTTCTTTACAACTAAATACTGAAACAGACAATTAACAACTTAGTATTCTCTAATGTACCTGCCCATCAAGAACACCTCAGACAAATTTGAATACTAGGGCAAAGGGCTCAAATACCCATCCTTGCTCAACTAAAACAAGAACTACCCCAAAAACAGATGCAATTTTCCAATTGAAAAAAAAAACCCTCAAAACCCTAAAATAAAGTTCCCATGGGGCATTAGCCCCCACTTGAATGCAAGGGTTCATTGAGGAAGATAGATGTTGAATTTCTACAATAAATTCAGAATCTTACCGCAAACTTTAATAGGAGGTTTGAGCTCAAGAAGATTTGGTTGATTGAGGAAGATAGATGTTGAATTTCTACAAAGCTGCTGAATTTCTGATTCGGTAAGATAACATCTTCTGGGTGTTCTTCCATTCTTAACATTTAGTAATCTTTGTATGATATCATCTAATAAGGACTCATCCATATTTGTGTTCTTCTCATCAGAAGAACTTTCTTCCATTAAAAAAACCCCCCACTCTCTGATTCAAAACTCAAAACCCTAACTTTTTTTTCTTTGCCTCTTTTCTCTCTCAACAACGCCTCACTTCTCAAATCAGAAAAGGAAAGAGACTTCGCAAAATTACCCAAATATACAACCACAACTTGTTTTATTTATTCTTACATTTTGTTTACACTCGATGTTTTTAAAACATGGTCATGACCCAAATTTTGATTTTTCTTAGATCATGATGCACTTATATTGTTAATAATTATGATCATCATGGTTAAGGATTTAGAGATGTAATATTGCTTTAAAAAGTGAATCTCGAAAAGCTGTGCAATTTTTTCTTTTTTTTACTTATTCTTACACTTCGTTTACACTGAATTTTGTGTTTACAAAATTGTGACCCAAAAGATTTTTATTCAAGGATGATGCACATATGATAACCATGAATCCATGATCATTGTAATTCACGGTTAAGTCATTAGTGATTGCTTTTAAAACTGATTTAGGTTTGTTTAGTTTGCACTAAGAAAATTTGCACAGTTGTTCAGATTATTAGTCTGACATAGTATGAGAAGTTTAAGATACTGCAGTTTTCGAGGTTAATCAGTCCCATGGACTACAGTAACAGAGGACAGGGATGAAAAGAAGGTAATTGTGGTGGAAGCGTCAGTTAAGAAATTTGAAGTGAACTGTAAAGTGCATATGGCTGCACCAAAACTACTACAGATTGCAGAATTGTATCATTAACAATCATTATTATAAGATCACTAGAGGATGAAAACAATAAAGGAAGAATCGTGTACCCATGACTTCAATCCCCTTCTATTCTTTTAGACAATAATTCAACGTTTCCCAATTAACTTGGCAAGTACAACAGGTCTCTCGAATTATGCCTTCAGGATGTACTCATGACTTCAATCCCGTTTCGATTCTTTTAGACAATAATTCAACGTTTCCCAATTAACTTGGCAAGTACAATAGGTCTCTCGAATTATGCCTTTAGGATTCAATAAATCCCTAACACCGTAATCGAATTCAAGGATTGTACTTCCTTGACCCGCCCAAGAACTCGATGTACAAGGTTCTGATGATGTTATTAAAGAAGAAGAAAACAGATTTATTTTATATGCTTTCAAGAGAATTAAGCATCGCTAATTATAGAGATTTCATGTTTCTTGGAGTTGTTTGTTCATCACCAAACGACACCTTCAAAAAGCATCAATCGTGGTTCTTGGCAGAGACGCGCCTGTTCAAAATTTCACAGAAATTTAAATTAGGTCGATCACATCCAGGAGGGGTTATGCCCCCAGGACAGCCCCGGATAGCGGCAAACAAAAATGCATTTTTTATGAAATATCCAACAAAGTATACGTGATTGTAGTTAATTACAACACAAATCTTAGATAACGAGTACGGTGTGTTATGATGTTGAAGAAACAACTATATTTTCCATCTTGCCTTATTAATATTTCTTTTTTCCTATGATGAACTGGGGATAAGGTGAGGAGGAACTAACCAACTGACATTAGCCCAGTTGGCCAGGGATTTGGCTCCCAACCTACAGGTTGCGGGTTCAATTCCCGCACTGATCGTGTCAGAAAAAATGCATTACCTCGTTGCAGCTTCCTCGATAAGACCTGGTCTCGAGGGTGGAGTTAAAAAAATGCATTACGTCATTGGAGATTCCACGATAAGACCTGGTCTCGAAGGTGGAGTTAGAATGTGGTTTAGGATGTGATTGATGATACCTTGTATTTAAGTTTGGTCTTTTCAAATTAGGAATAATTTATCTACGAAGTTAGCAAGAGTTGAGCAGAGCTAGGGTAGCCGGGAAACAACAGAGTTAAGAGGCCCATGACTTGTCTCTGTCGTCCAAAATCCCAAGTGATCTTAGCCGCTCTTTAAACGACACACATCCACACCACCTTTCCTTAAACTATTGATGAGCCATCTCTGCCATTCTAAAAAGTTATTTATCTTTCCTAAATGACATTTATTACATATACGATATTCTTTTACGATTCTTAACGGTGTTCATGGTACTGTACTAACCAATCCAAATGCAATTGTTGAATGTTCACTGGGATGAAAAAATGTGTGCTCTTTCACTACCTGTCGTACATCGACAAACATATTTAAAGTTTATATGTCATGAAACCTTCCGCCCTTAACAAGTTTAAAACTTCATCTAAAACTATGTACGTGTGTTTTTTTTTTGTTCTCAAGTGTGATTAGTCTCTGACATGGTGGAAGCATATAGAGTTTAGATCAATGATCAAAAACTAGTGTGAGATAAATAGATTCACAAAAACGACAACAAAACAAAGATAATAACTAAGAAGATAAATTTGATAATAATCAATTAATAGGATTGATTATTTATAATTAAGAAGATTGTTTGTTGAATTTTCTTTCTCGGCAATACAAGGCCTTCTTATATAGTCTTTAATAATTTCAAATAGGATTAGGAAAAAGGAAATCATCTAAACTAGGAAACAAACCAAAACTATGAAAATAAAGTCTTAAATTGAGAAAAAAACCTAGAACTAGAGAAAAGAAAATCCTAATAAGAATTATAATTGGAAATATATAATTGACACTAGTGGATGGTTTGATTTCTTGCATCAGGATCCCTTATTGAAAAGAACTCGACCTCGAGTTCAGCATAGAAAAACAAATGTCATCGCCAAAGTCGGAAACAACGATAGAGATCATCATCTCTCAGATACTGCACTTCAACAGGATCATAGGGTCGAAAACAACAACGAAATTCGATATTTCATGAGCTTTTGTGAACTTCTGTACTGGCAATTGGACATTCAATTCGGATTTTCTAGACCATGAGAAACACTTATCCTTCCAGTAACCGGTAATAGAGGTAACAAGAGTTTTTGATACTTTCTTTAGAACGATATTATTCCCCTTAAAATCAATTCTCGAATCGTCGACTTAAGCAGCCATGATATATATATATATTAGAATACATTTGTTTAGTTTTTCAATAAGAGGAATCATTCTCGTTATCTTTTGCAAAACTCTTCCTCTAATTTGGTAAGTATGGCGTCCATCCAAAGACCATTATCAAATTTATCTTAAGTATGAATGTTCTTCGTAATAAAAGTAGATGTCATCAAGCACTCTTACCTAATCAGTGTCGAGTTTGATCCTACACTGGTTAGTCTCTAATTCAAACTATTCAGACTGTTTTATCGCACTTCTGCTAATACCGATTTTTTTTTCTAATTTTTCTTATAGTTAATGTCAATTGGAGTCCAACATAATGCTAGATGATCACATCATACGTTGTTAAGTTATAGTAAAGAATTTCCTAAGCTTGTCAACGTACAAAAAGATACAAATGGTATCGAAAGCCAGTCCGCTCACACTGCATTTCCCATTATACATGTTGAGGGGAATTCTAAAGTAAAGGAAACATTTATAAAGATAGTGGGAGATCAACTTAACTAATAATGAAGGGCGAGAAAGTGTGCCCCCGGTTCGATGTGTCTAATATTATATATATATATATATATATATAATATAAACATTAATAGTAACACATAAATGAGTCTAATTTAACAATCTTCTTCAACTTTAAGAAAAAATCGAAAAAATTTATTCCTTATCTCCATTTGTTATACAGAAACCCACTTGTAGTTCCCCAAGAAAGAATCCATGTCCACTTGCTTACCATCCATATTATTACTTCTCCTTTGTTGTGTTTATTTGTAACTGTAATTAAAACAAGAAGAAAATCAAACTCAATATCTAATAAAAATAAACAATTTCAACACTTGATTTGGTATTGTCTGCACGTGCTTTGAACTTATGAGAAACATTTTTAAAATTAAGTTGTTCTTTCCAAGCAGTTTTACTAACTTCATTACCGTTACTACTAACTCGCCAGCACTACGTGATCACACTACCTGGTATATTAGGGAGGAATATTTTTTCTAGTAAAGAGAAAACAGAAAGAGAGAATTGGAAACAGTGCGCGGAGAATGGAAACATTTATTAATTTATTTGATTATTATCTCCTCCCGTTTAATTTGTTTTCTCTTCTTTTTCTTTGAGAATTTGTTTCACTAATTATCCTGTTTGTTTTCTTTTCTTCTTCATAACGGGTTACCAAATTTCCGATCCTATCATGGTTGGAACGTTTATCAGTTGTTCTATTTGTGGAGATAGGTTAGTCTTCGGGTGTGATACACACACGCTTGGTTGTTAATACGGTGCCTAGAACAATCTCTATGGAAAATGGAAAGGAGGAGTAGAGTTTAAAAATCATATTTACAGATAACCTCGTTATTGCTCGGTCAGTTTTTAAAAATTGATTTTCTCCAATGATACTTCACTTTTGGATTTGTTATTTTCAAAACTTATATCAATATTAACTTGGGAATCTAGAATCTAGTTTAAAATTAGTCACAAACAAAGCCCAATGTAGTTTTTTATCGAGGGTTTATAAGACTCCTTATAATATATCGGTTACTGAACATCAAAATAAGGATCAACCAAAGTGTATCAGTCCTTGTTTATATGCAAGTTGAACAAAGTAAGTTTCCAAATGTAGTTTATTTAAAGATAGTTTTTGTTAATTAATGAAAAACACATTTTCACAGTTAAGTTAGTATCAATACAAAGAGTACAAATTAACATTATGATAATATATATACTTTATCAAACTTTGTCATGATTTTAAAATTTTATTTAACAATATTTATATATCATTAGATGTACATATGCAATAGTTTTTGTCGTTTTAGTTAATCTTTTTTTTTATTAAAATAAGATTTTCGAATTATTAACAAATTTTTATTTATTTTTAGGCATAGAACTCCATTTACAAAAGTTATTTTCCACTCTGACGTAGACTCAAAGTTAGGTTTTTTATTTACCCAATGTCTACACTGATTTTCTTTTAAATCGCACGTTGAATCGTAAATCGAAAACGTATAGCCGATAACATATTAAATTATAAGATATCTTCATCTTTCTGCTTCTTACTCTCCACTAGTGAAAAAGAGGCTATTTGAATCATAATGTAACGACACAAAAACCTAATGTCTCAAAACTATCATACTCCGAACGCGTCGTTGTCTAAAGTCAAGTCGTCGTTATAGTTTGACTTTAGTTGACTTCTAGAACGATACAAATGATTTTATTGCTGAATAAAGTCAATTCATCATAGTGGTTTGATTTTAGTTGACTTTTACAACGACACAGTGTTGGTTTCGTTTCACTGCTAGATACATTTTCGGGGCGAAGATTCCCGCCACTTTGTGTGGTTAGATATAACTTGTTTGCTGGAACGGCTAAGATGAAACAAGTGTCCCTCGTTATTATCGAGTAATATACAATTTTTATGTTTCCTTCATCTCTTTATCTAGTCGTGGTCGTCTCTCACCCAAACCCCTCATTACTCTCTCACCCAAGCCCCCCACTCCAGCTCTCACCCAAACCCCAAATCAGAGAAAAATATCACACTATTGAACCATTTTCTTTGATACCAACCATTATCAAAACCAGATTCAATCTTGATTTTGTCCAAGGTAAAGTTAGGGTTTGTAATTTTAAAGTTAAGGTTTGGAAAAAAATAATCCCCTTTTCTGATTTCTTTTCTTGTTCCTCTGGTTTAATTGTTGGTTTTAATTATCGTTTGTTTGTGTTTGTTGACAGGGTTTTATTTGATTTCTGCAAGATCTTGAGGTAAAATCACTTTATTATGAAAATCACATATTTTGTAGTTTTTATTTGTTTTGTGTGATTGGGTATGAAGAGCATGTTAAATAACTCTAGGATTTGTTATTGTTTTGTATTGTATGATCATTATCATGTTTAGGGTTTTTATTATTCAATTTATATCATTATTTGTATGATTAACATCTCGATATGTTTTCAGATATTCTTAATGAAGTAAAATCTGAAATTTTCTAAAATTACATGGCTTTATATGTTCTGGTTTATGATTTCTATTTGATTTATCATATTTAGGGTGGTTTTATGCAATTTATATCATGATTTGTATGATTAATATCTAAATATGTTTTCAGATGATCTTAATGATTAAAAATATGAACTTTTTACTGAAATGGTATGATTTCTTTTTTATTTTAGATGACTATGGTGAGACACTAGTACAAAAATGAACTTTAATCACGGTAATTTATCGTGTCCAAATGTCTATGGTTACGGTGATTCATTTTTGAGGAACCGTGACTAAAGCCTGCGTGGCCAAAAGTCTGACATTTGGTCACAGTGAATTGCGGGGCTATTTCTAAAATCCACCATGACCACAACTTCGATAGTCCGGGATTTCATGGTACACCATGACAAGTTTTCTCTTTAGTCATGGGATGCTGGAATATACCGTGACCAAACATAATCATTGGAGACGAATTCCTTGTTACTACCGTGACCAATTTTAAGCTATCGAACATATGTAAGATTTGGATGCTTAGGCATATTTATCTTCCTTATGATTTTTTTTTGGAAAAACAGTTAAATAATCCTGATTAAAATCACTAAGCATGGCATTGAATCTGTAAATATCTTGCAAAATCAACGTAGTTTACATTTATGTTGATATATGGATTCAACAAGAGTTAATAACAAGGACATCTCAATATAATAATCAAGTATCAAAACATATAAACACTTTCCCATAGAACAGAAGGAAGGGTGGCCCCCAACCGAGTTTCCTAGGGATAATTCCACTGACATTGCATGCCTACTCCAGGTCTGATTTACTCAATATGGTTGTGCCCAATCGCACTGCAAGAGCTCCTCCAAACTCTGTAGCTAGGATGTTGCTCGGATGCAAAAGAGAAAATAAAAAAAAGTGTAAAAAAGACTAACAATGGAGGAAAAAGTAGGTTACAAACAAAGCAACTGATCGCTAATCTATCAAAGATCTCAAGCTTGGTATATGCTGTGTTACCAGTGAAGATTAGATTAGATGCATGATAGATTAAAAGTTAACCTTAATTAGTACTTCCTTAAATTACCTTAGCATGTGATACTCAACAGAAAGCTGCAGCCACTAAAACACCAGTCTTGTAGTATGGTAATCCGTGAATCGATCCCACCGGAAGTAAGCCTGAATACACTGCAATTTTTTGAAGGTAATCAGCATTCAGAAAACAAGATTATGTATTTAACTAACCAATTTCAATTGTAGTGATGTTAGACAAGATTATGTATTTAACTATAAGAAATACAACTTCTAGTCTTATACTGAATTTGAACAAGAATTTTTTATTTTTACTCAAGATGGTTTTGCTTAAGCATATCCAGTATTTTGGTGGCAGCCAAGGGCACTGACTAAAAATGAAGAAAAGGAAAAACAATCTGAACATTGAGAATTTTACTTGTGTGGATGAAGAAAATAATAGACAGTAAATTTGGTGTGTCTCTGGCTCTCTCTTGTTACAGGCGATTGAACTAAACACAAAATCAAGTTCAACAACGCGAAAGAGATAGCTTAATGTTTTACAATTCAACTAATTGTTAATCCTTCTATGTGACAAGGAATTGATCTTCGTATAGTCTAGCCTTCATTGTAGAGATTGAAAGATAGGGACTATAAAAAACGAGAAGAGATGTGCTCCAAGAACATATGACGATGCTAAACTAATATAGAACTTCAAGGGAATTGTGTACAAATTTAAATTGGTTTATCAGTGGTTAAGTTCCATTTAATTCACATTCAAGTAAATCAAGATAAGCCTGCATAATTAGTTTCTAAATGTGTCTTACCCTCCATAACCAGCATTTGTATACATTACGTTCCGGATAGGCGACCAGTTAAGAGAAACGCCACCCATGTACACTTACGACACACGTGCGACCAGTGTTTAGCGTCCTTGTAAAATATTTCCTCAGCACTTGGTTCCGGACTAGCAGGTCTTATACTAAGCCTTTGGTGCCAAGGGGTAGTGCATTTGTTATCTCCACCTGAGTTAACAACTGGGAGTTGGGGAAGACAACTTACTAGGAGTGTATACCTGCCTCAGAGACAAAACAACATAAGTCGTATTACACGAAATAAGTCAATTGAATAGCATGAAAAATATATGCCTGTTTTAACTTAGTAATAAATACCAGGAATGTTTTATTTTCTCCATTGGATGACACAATGGAGGATCATTCACTTTACGTTTTTTATAGCACACACTAGAGACAGGCTTTTGATAAATTACAAGCCCAATTCCTGTTGGATCAACTGTCTTCGCTACTACCTTCCAGCAAATGGATTCAGTTAAAGCTACCATGGCTGCAATGAACATAAAAAGATGAAGTTCAATTGATGAACTGCACATCCTAGGTACATGGTTAGCCAGTCAAGATTCTATAACTAGATTTAGGTGGGAAAATGGGTTAAGCCAACAAAACCTTCCCGACATTCCGATCTCTGTCACTATCATCACGATAAACTGGTGTTGCAGACCATACGAAAACCCCTCCTGGCCTTATAACCCTGTTAAGCTCCATTAACGGTTTCCCAGCTGCAGAAAAAAACAATTCCACACAAATAAGCTCCAGAAATCTTCGGGATCGATTTATATTGAATTCAACAACATTTGAGAAATGGAACTCAACCCTGTCAAAAACAACATGTTATATAATTGAGACCTACCATCTGCATCCTAATGCACCCTGCATCGTGCACAATGGATCAAATAAAAAGAATTATCTAAAAAGGTAAGCATTTGTGTCCTAATGACTGACAGAATAGCTGGAATTCCTCGCCCGAGTGCAAATTGTATTTGATCCTCGTGTTCATCCTTTGGGGAAATGACAATATGACATAGTAATAACATTTTTGTCCAACAAGTATCCATCAAATCTAGCAACACCACAGCCAACGTCTAGAATAACCTTTGTATGAGTCACCAATTTGATGACAGAATAATCCTAAGATAGCACAAAAAGAAATGCAAACCAAGTCGGAACAGATGGATCGACTGGGTTAATGGTCATTATGATCTTTGGATTCACTGCTAAAGCGACATGGAAAGCCAATTCATCTTTAAAATAAGATTCATAGGGGAAACCAACTTACCATTAACATTGAGAGAAAAGGCATGGATCCCTTCGACTCCAGCAATGCTTATCTTGGGTATCTATTTTTAAATTTCAAACACAATCAAAATTGGGGGAATTAATTCACTATGATTTCAAAAAAAACTCCTAAAATACAACGAATCCATGTTTCATACATGAGCCGAATATTACATCTATAAACGAGTCGAAAAACTTGATAACGACGTCAAACTCTTACCAGAAATACCCAATCCGCTTGAACTTAATCGAACAAAATCAAATTGTGTGCCTTAAAACACACGTTTTACTAAACAAAATCAATTTTTACAGAGATAACCTAATTACACAACAAAAAAAAGTAGCATCAATCATAAAAATTATGTAGATCCCCATGCACAAAAATTTAAAGCGTTACCATGGCTTCAAAACATCAAAGGAGCAAGACCCATTGTTTATTACGTTTCCTCTAATTTTAACCATTAAAAATTTCAAACTTAATAGAGATGTAGAGAGAACAAAAAGAAAAAAAATGACTGATTGGAACCTTCGATTCATACTCCGTGGGAAAATGAAATCAGATCGAACAAGTAATATACATAAAATACACATACCTCTTAATAAGATACTAAACAAAATATCAAACTCATAGAAGCAACATTATTGATCATGAAATATCCATCCACGTAATCAATGAGCACAATATCAATTTCCCAATTCCAACAGTATTTCCCATGCAATTAAGAGTATTCCTTCTAGTTTATTTCAATGTACTTAACTACATTGTAATATTTTAACAAACATGACTACCATTCAAATTATATTCCGCATTATTTAGTCAACCATGTGTCATTATCGAACATAAGAGAACATGCTACTTAAATTTGCCACTTCGATCAAATATATTGAATACAAAATCTAACTCATTGAAAACCCATCACTTCTCACATAATACACACATCTGACAAGATCAAACCAACTCAAAACTTATTAGGCTGTTCACCAAACACTTCAAGCACAAAAATTAAAAAATCTTAAAAGTTTCAAGAATAAAGTTTTATAATATAGAAGCTAATACCTATAATTAAGCCTTACTTACAAAATTGAACAACCAATTCATAAAAGAAATTAAACCCGTCTGTGAAGTAGAACGAACAAAAGCATTACCATCAACTAATGAACCATAACTTTCAGAATCTATTAACCTTAATTTACAAAACCAGTCACCCTAATTTACATCAACTGATAATTAACCTCTGATAGATGGAAGTAATAACGGAATTTTACTAAATTGAATTATCAATGACACAGAATTGATTACCTCATGGTTCTTTTATGATCACCCACTACAAAAAAAAAATCAATCTTTTTTTTAATCAAAAACAAAGATAAACCAATAACGGAAGAAAGATATGTGAAGAGAAAGTGAGAATAGATGTAATAGCGAGAGAACCCAATTTTGGAGTTAAGTTCCTATCACCTGGAAAAAAAATGAATAAAAATCAGAACGCAGATTGAAGAAGACTCAGAGAGAATCAAAACAAAGAGATAAGAAAAAGCCGAATTTGAGTTGGAATGACAAAAAAAGAAGTAAAGAGGAAAGATTGCTCGGAAGAATGACAAGGAAGTGGAAACTTGAAATCCAGTAGGAAGTTGTGGGAGATAGAAGGTGGGTTAAGAAACCGAAGTAGTTTTAACTTCAATCGTGTTAAGAAAATACGGATTGAGGATTATCAGACACGCGTTGAACGCACTCGTGTCCACATATAAGAGAAATGGTCACGATCACATATTTATCCGGGACAAACCAAACTTTAGTCACGTTTATAGTTACAACCGTGACTAGGGTAACCGTGACAAAAAGCCATAATTGTACTAGTGAGACTTATTAGCGGAAGTCGCAGCCGAACTCATCCTATAGCTAGTAGGTCAACTGCAAGTGAATGGCCTACTCTCTTGCTCAATGCTTCTGCAAGTCCAGGTTCTAGGAGTGAACATTTGTCTTCATATGATGGTGAGCACTCTCCAAATGATGGTCACAGTAATGAACCAGTGGGAAGTGTACGTACTGAGGATCAGTAGCATGAGGCATAACAGTCTGTCAATGAAACTCAAAGTTCTCAAGAAAGCAGGAATGGTAATAACATAGTCGTGTCTTTCAATTTCCTTCTTTTATAGTGATGGTAATAACATAGATATTGTTGGCAACCTTAACTAGATATATTGTTGGAAAGAGGTAGTTGCAGTATTAGTTGTTCATATTATCGTGTTTATCTGGTGTGATATGAATTATGTGTTGTGCTGAATTAGTTGACACCCAAGTACTGTGTACATGTTGCATACCATATAGAAAGCAGTGCATCTATTTATCATCAACTAGATATGCATTTGTTGGTTCTCAATACTAGTAAATCTAGTAGGAGCGCAGTGCAAAGATCTGCTTTAAATGTCTTGAAATATGGATCAGTAAGTGAAGGAAGCTCTACCTAAAATGTTTTCGTTTTGTTGGGAACCATAGTTGGCAGTTTTAGCACCAAAAGCAAGTAGCCATCTTTAATTGTGGATTTGGTCTGGAGTTTTGGACTGTATGATTTCCTACCAAATTCATAGATTGTTTCAAGACCTGGTTCTGGTAAGCATTTTAGATTGTTGTCACCGTATCTCATGTTTATAACCAAGCAGTTGTAGACTGGTTCTTGAAATAACATACTCGAGAATAATATCTTCCATGTTTTGGTTGTTTGTAATGTACTTTACTTGTACTTTACTCGTGTGTTAAATATTGAATATTTTATTTAAATCAGTGGTATTTATTTGGTATATATATTAAAATATAACGAGAATCTTCATATCATGATTTAAAAACTTTGAATAAACCATCAAAAGAAAGTGATCAGACGTTTTAGTTTATTCCCTTAAGAAATGCTTGGTTTTTTAAAATACAATATATTGAAGAAACCATTTGGTACCCCTTCTTTCTGGTCCCACCCCTTCTTTGCTCACTGTTCTCTCTTTTTGATAGAAAACATTTAGAATCCACTATTTTCTTCCGAAAAAATATCTAACTGATCCAATATTTATTAAGGATCCAAAATCTATTTGGTACTAGATTCTGTGCTGGCACAGTATTTTTTTTTATTTTATTTGTCATGTCAGCGATTTAAATTTATTGGTTTCCGTATTACGCCTCTAATAATTTTGTAGAATTTATTTTATCAGTATTTTTGAATCGCTTTCTATATCCGTTTATTAATGTGACTCACCGTTTTTTCTTTTTCATCCTCAGAGTTTTTTTTCCCTGGCGTTTTTAGGGGCCACCCCAAAGAATTTAGGGGCCATCAATTTATACCCAGCCAAAGATTCTAGTTAAGGGGTACCCTATATGATATTGAAGTTACATAAATGCCCTTATGGTAAAACTGTATAAAAACCAAATCAAAAACAATTCTACTCATTTCAACTCTTCTTCTTCCAGTTTCCTATTATCTTCCGATTGTGGAAGAAAAAAAAAATTTCCGCTCCAAAGTCAAATGGCCCCAATTAGGTAAGAATCTATCATTTTTGGGTTTTATTTCGCTTTAATTACGCGAGATAAGGGCTGGCTACATTTTCCCTTTGGGTGACCTTTTTTGTTTTATTATTTGCCCCTAAATCCTTTTGAGTGGCCCCTAAAAACGCCAGGTTTTTTTCTTCTTGTGGTACAATCCTCGGAGCTACCAAGATTAACCACACTTGTGAATAAAAAAAAATATTGCATGTGTGAACCGCATGTGTCCATTAATTCATTCGCAGACAGTCCATTCATAATAATAATTTAGATTTGTGCCCGTGCTATATACCAGTATTTTCTTTTCACTTGATGTGTACGGGGCTTTGTCCCGCCCAGGGACAATGCATTTTTGAGTGCGTGTGTTCATGGCGAGATATTTTTGATTTGGTGGGGCTGTGCATGGTACGCACCGGGCAGTGGCATGTTACACTCACTGAATGACCTAACGAAACTTCTGCACCAGTTCCGTGTAATTCTCAACCCCATTTCGAAGTGAACACCTGGTACGTTAAAATCTTCTGGTTAGGTGCGCAAAGGATCTGGCCTTGCGTGCCTCAAATCTCATGATTCGGAAATTATGTTCTGGAACCTTTATATAACCCAAAAACTAAATTTTTTTGGTTAGGTGCAAAAAGGATCTGGCCTTGCTTGGTTCAAATCTCATGATCCGGATATTCTGTTCCGACCCTTTTATAACAGTACAATCTTGTGTCAGTGGAACTATACCTAAATGGTCAGCTGTGATACACACACAACGGTTTTACACCGTGAAATGCACAATGAGGGTAATGATGGTTCCGATGCGCGTGCTTAGCGTCGGAATAAGTACGGGTAGAAGTGGTCCCATCAACCCCTGTCACATGCAATGTTTCGGTGCGCCGCGTGTAAAATCATGGTGTGTTAATCATTTCTGCTAAATGGTTGGCAAATTATTAACCCCACCTACACTGTAGTGGAGGTCAATTCAACATGGAACAGATAAATAGACACGTTCCATCAATAGTAGTGATTAATTACGGTTACGGACTCAATGAAAGAGCCGGCAGAACAAATCCATATTGGACCTTATAACTGCAATCACAATGAAAATGAAAGATCCAACAGAACAACTCCGTTTTGTTGGTCCCAGTGTATGCACATGAAAAATATGCGTATCTTCTTGCAGCCAAGAAAGACGCATCAGCAGCATGAACAGAGCATGCTGACTCATCAGCAGCATGAAGTTTTAGCTTTATTTACTTCAGCCCAGTGTGGTGCAGATCTCATCTTTTTTGTGCAGGTGCTACCTTTTGTAGTAACGCTTCACAGCCGCAAATTGGTATGTCAACCCCTAACCAAAAAAGAAACTTTACCTTTACATCTTCACCACAGTTCTTTAAGGGAAAAACGAAATGAAACTGCAGACTTCACGATCACTTGAAGAAATGATAACATCTCAATGCAAACAATGTAACAAAAATGCAGTGAATATTGAGATGGTACGTGCTAAATTGGTGATTGTATATATGTCCACACTAAAAACGCAAGCATAAGACACTACACAGCTGTCTAGCAACATTAAAGTTTTCATCCATCTATCCAGGCCTATTAAAATACTTGTGTCTTCTTTAGTGTCTAGCCCAACCAAATGTAATGCACTGTCTGCACTGACTTCAAGTAGCTAGGTGTACGTAGTGCATAACTGCATTCTTAATGCAAAATTTATTTAGCTGATTCTCAAAACTAATTACTACTAAGATATGACACAAACATGGATATAGCTTAAGTAACTATGTGTTAAGCGTTACCTGTAATAAGTAACAGAATCTACGTACTTGTGTTCTATCCATCGCCTTTGTTGCCTATTCTGCACCCCTACGGTTTTCAAAATTCCCAATTACAATTCACAAAGTCGGTCAATTCTATCCAAAAAAAAGCGTAGCAGCACCATGCTAGTGAACCTAGAAAGGTTAAAAACAAAAGCATATTTTCACATCTGATGAACAAAAAAATAGTGTACTTCCCGGAAGACTTGCAGTTAATCCACTCACCCAATGTCATTAACAACTATCCGTTCAAGTGCTCCACCACTTATGAGGATAAACAAATACTCCCCCATATAACCTAGGCTCTTCAAACCAGCTACATAATCATTCACATAATCTAGATTCAATTATATAATGACCTTATTGTGCATTTACATCTAGAGTTAATAAGTGCCAACTGGAAATCGTGATCTGACCTATGTATTTGAAACCTCCTATTCATGGTCCATTAATTGTGAACACACAAATCACGAAGGTATCTGAATGCTCACAACCAAACATCGTTATTTAGAATGATTTGTAATGATGATATTATAGTGTTGATTCCTTGGCTCAAAACCCTCGGGTTTATCACGGCCTCATCTAATTCCGTGTAAGGAGTTTGCGCACGGGATAAAAGTAAGAACAAAGAAAACAAAACATAGACGTAAAGATTCATGGGGTTTTAGGCAAACTTAAAGTGCTGAAATATAAACAAGACCAAGGTTTACGTGGTTCAGCACTAAGGCCTACGTCCACGGGGTTTGTCGTTTCACTATATACTTGACGGTTACAGGAGTAGTCGAATGACTTTTTAGTTTACATGTCTTTCTATTGTAAAGGACTAACTTACGCTCAAAATTCTTCTCTCTCCTTCTCTTCCTGATTTTTCCGATCCCCCTTCCTCTTGGTGGAGAGGGGGTATTTATAGGGTTAGTGTGTGGGACCCATCTCTAAAGGACGTTGGAACCTTATCTTCTTGTGTTTTGTGTCCATCACGCAGGGGTCTTCGTTCGTAACTTCATCACGCAGAGTCATCCTCGTTCGTTCCACGGGTTGATCGACACGTATGCTGCTCAGGGTGTTCAATGCGGGTAGTTGAGGCGCCTGCTCGTGTCAGGCAAGTGTTTTCTGCCTCTGTCGCGTCCATGTCAGTACATCTTCTCTCCATCGTTGATCTTGGCTCCTTCTGGGATGAGATAAAGTAACTCTTTGGGGAGTTATTTGGTGCTTCGTAGTACAACGTGTTACCGGAACATCCTTTAACTTATATCCTTGGATTGTTCGGACAAAGATCCCTTGTTGACGGGATGGAATTCTTGGTTATGAGCGTGTGTCATCATACTTTGATGACCTTGTCTGCATGCCCTCCACGTATCTTCCTATGTACACGTGTTTGATGATGAAATATGTGCACACAGTTTGCCCCTTTTCTTCGGGCTTGAGTGTTTAGCGGGAGCATCGAAGAAAATAGTCGTTACATATTCTTCCTCTCTCCTAATAACTTCTCCTAGATACTTGGGCATGTTCCTTTATTCGTGCATTAACTGCTCATTTAATGGGCACGTTTCCCATTCCTCTCTTAACTTCCTCCTCTTTATTTATATTAAGGAAGAGAAAAATTAATTTCATTCTCTCCGTCTTCATTCCTTGCTCTTCATTCCTTGTTCTTCAGCCCTTAAATTCTCTGTCAGTCTTCATTTAAATTCTCTGTCAGTTTTCATTCTTCAGTCCTTAAATTCTCTCCGTCTTAGCATTAATCACACTTTCCTCCTCTTTATTTCTGATTTGTTCTTTCTGCTGCTATTTTTGCTGGTAAGTTTTTCTTTGTTTTTACTGTTTCATGCTATGTTGATTTGTAAATTTTCTGCTACTGTTGTCCCTTGTTTGTGATGAAGAACCTCTTTTAATGCTTGCATGCTAGTTTGCCCCTGTTCTTCGTCTTAAATCAAGGAGGCCATTGTTTTGCTTGAGCTTTTCAGGGTAGGGATTTAAGTAGTTTCCAGCATGTATGCTAATTTTAGAGTTTCTGGGTTTTGATGTCCTTGTGCTTGTTTTTGACTTGTTTATGATTAATCTCCCGCAGCCATGTCTGACCGTCCGCGGCTTCCCTATCAGACTCCTGATTCTGGTCTATCGAGATCTCCTCTGCGTAGAGAGTCTCAAGATGATGTTCGTAAAAATCGAGTTTCTTCTGGGGCGAGGGCCTCATCTTCTAGGGAAGAGGTTCCTTCGACAAATCCTTCTGGGTCTCGAAGAGTTGTCGATCGCGCGATGTATCGTCCTCGTGATGATATTAGGAGTACGCAGCCACCAACCCGTGCTGTCTGTTTTGATGTTCCTCCACTACGTTTTGTAGATCCCGAGCGTCATCTGCCGCCCCCTCCTATAAGTTCTTTTAAAGGGAAGAATACCAAAGGTAGTGTTTCGAGGGCTGAGTCTTCAAAAAATCCTTCTTTGAAGAGAAAGGCTTCCGAGTCTTTCATTGGTTCATTTGTTCCCGCCGAGGAGGATGAGGCTGCCCCATTGATACGCAGCGTTTCGGTCAGCAAGAAAAAAGTAACGTTCAAGCATATCGATCTCGAAATATTCAAGGAAAAGCATGAACTTCAAGCCTTCGAGGTTTGTTTCTATGCCCCTGAGGATGATATTACTTATGAGCTTATCTCAAAGTATGAGTTCGATGAATTTCATTTGTTGACTACGGTTGGAGCGTTCGAAGCTGGTCTTATGCTACCGTTGTACAAGTCTGGTGATTCCTTATACTATGATGTGCTTGCTAGTCGTGAAGGCTCTTCCACCAATACTCACAGCCGTTCTGTATCGCAACTATCGGGGAATTATCTTCGTGCACTGAGGGAGTGCTATCTGCGGAGTAAGGGAGAGACAACAATGACTTTTACGTTCCCAATCCCGCGGAGAAGGAATGGTATACTCCTGAGAATTTCAATAACTCCTTCGGTGATTACGTCAATAGTAGGAACCGTAAGCCGTGGAGTGTTAGCCTTCGGAATCTGCTGCTCCTCGGGGCGAAATTCGTCTGTTAAATGAGGTCAGCGATGCCAAGCTGAAGTATGTTCCCGGCACGGAGGGTCTAGTCAGCGGAAACTTTTTCCGGCACGCGAGAGATCAAGCGCGACCATGACTACGAGTGGCACGCTACCGTTATCGAAGTTGTTGGTCCTTGGGCGTACGGTTGGATTCCCGGCCCACGCGGTTGGCGTCCTACTGAGGTAGCAGGCCACGTGAATCTCCTCCTGCTCGTTATGGAGATTTCTGTCCCTGGCGTTTAAACTTCTCAGGTATGAATTTTCCTTATGCCCTTGACGTCGTTGAGGGAGACGAGGAGGAAGGTTCTGGTGCTATACTTCCACCGAGGAGTGCCTCGACTGCCCAGGTATGCGGATTCTAGCTGCGCTTCTCCTTCTTTAGAAATTCAACTGTTCGGGAAAAATAATTCTTTTTGTGGTGTGTGTTTTCAGGTGTCGAAGAAGAAAAAGATTAACCGAAGCAGTTCTACCATTGTGATGGGTGAGGCTGAGGATCATGAAGAAGTTGCCAGTCCGGTGAACGAAGAGTTTGCTGAGGATGAGGAGATTACAGATGGGGAGGAACGTACTGATACTTCCCCTCTCAATGTCGAAGAAGAGGTCTGTGCGGGTCATGATGGTGATGAAGGGAGAAAACGCCGTGGTAGCTGATGGCGGTGTTATTGGTGATATTTCTGCCCCTGCTGGTGATGCGTGGATACTCCCCCACCCTTTCTCAAGAGTTTTCTTTTGACCGGATGTATTCCAAGGGAGTTCTTCGACGATGCCCTCGATTTTCCTGAGGACTTCTCTCTTACTTTCCCCCAATGATGATTGGGATGTGCTCGGGGTGCTGATAACGAAGCGCTGTTGTTCGGATGGTGGGCGGAGGAGCATGGTGCGCATGTGGTGCCGACATTTGTGCTGAAGGGCCGTATCAGAAAAGGGGAAGTCGGTGATTGATTCACCTGCCGCGGATTTCCTCATTCGCCGACATCTGAGGGTGAGACGCCATAATGGATTGGCTCAAGAAAAAGGATCTGCTATTTGTCCCTCATCCCGCCCCGGTTGTTACTGGTGAAAAGGATTCTGATGCGTATACCCGTCGTATGATGGAAATGTCTTCCAAGGCGCGGGTATCTGAGGCCTGGGGAAGAAATTTGAGTGTTCCCGAAGCTACCCTTGTGTCGGAGCCTCCTCTTCCGTTGCGGATATGATGGCCATAGCCGACGGGTATCAATATGGCTTTCCTCAGCAGCGTGTCTTGGAGGAAATTTTCGTACATATTTCTTCGTGACGATCGAATTCTTCGGTGAAATAATGTTTGTCGTCTTGATGTGTAGATGATGAGATGAGCATTGTAACCACGTGCTGTATCAGTTCTTCAAAGCGAAATCTCTGAAGCTCGAGGCTAAGCTTCGTCACAGAGAAAAGGAATTATCTGCGGCTGAGGTGGAAATGAAGAGCTGAAGAAAAGACTCAAAGAGAAAGAAAAGCTGGGTGAAGCGGAGGCTGGTCTTCGTTCAGAGCTTGCAGTCGTTCGCGCCGAGTTAGAGCAAACTCGCGGCCAAGTTTCAGCTTTCACAGGTTTGGCTTTTTTCCTCTTTTCCCTCGCATGTGTCATAATTCTCTATTACTTAGAGTGTTCTGTCTGAGTCTCCCCACCCTATTCCAGTGGGTGGCATCCCCGAGCTGATATGGCTCCAATGAAAGGGCACGGCAGAAATCTCGTATCAAAGAGCTTGTTGAGAAAATTAAAGCGAAGCCAAAAGTGGGACGCTCGGGCTGAGGTATGGCGCGCAAGGCATGTTCAGATTGATATGCAGAATCTGTATAACCATGACCGTGCTTTATTCAACGGTACATTGTGGACACGTGAGAATTGCGGGAATCCCGTGAGCGTACTTCTTGTTGGAGTCTAGGATACAACTTCTGGAAGAGGAATTACAAAAGGCTCGATCCCTCCCTTTTCCAGGAGTTAAGGATAGTGTGTGTCTTACCAGAGAAAGGGACAATGCCCGTGCCGAAGCCGGTGCTCTAAGCAAGGCCCTTGCCGCGTCCCGCGCTGAAGTAGCTCGTCAGGCTGAGTCTGAGAGAAATCTTGAAGTGTGTATGTACAGATTGAGCAAGGGGTATCAGAGATAAACAAAGAAGTCGACCACCTTCGTCACATGGATTCGATGAAGCAGGTAGAATTAGATGCCAGTCAATTTACTCTCACCAACCTTCAACTAGATTATAAGAAATTATCCGCGGAATATGACCATCTTGATGAAGCGCGAGATGCGGTTGTTAATGAGTATGAAGAGCTTCGGCTTGTGTCGAAGGTATAACCCTATTCATCGAGTGTGATTGTGTCTTTTCTGTGCTAACTCCCTGGTGTTGTCTTTTCAGAGCTCGAGGGACAACTCGCGTTCAAATGAAAACTTGAAAAGGCTCAATCTTCCTTAGCGCAGCAGGAAGAACAGACTAATCATTTCAAGAGTTTGGCGGCATCCCGCGAGGAGGCCGTTGGTGCTGCTTCTAAAGAAGTGAATCGTCTATCTTCATTGTTATCCCAAGCCCAACAGCGGACGACAGTTATTAAGCACAAGGCTCGGTGTCAATTGGCTGAGGAGACGAACAAGATGTTGGAGAAGATAGACTTGGCCTAAGACGAGCATGGCCTCGTGAAGAACTATCCGCGTCGTCCAGTACCTGCTGCCTTGCCTGGCTCCTCGGGACCCTCATCTGGTGGGAGCGTCCCTTCAAGTCTTCGGAACAATCCTGATGGGCGGCATCATCTAGTAGAGACCGCAGCATTTTGTAGAGACCGGCATCATTATCCTTCCATTTTGTAATCATGTAAAAGAATATTTTTTGATGTGTATTCTTCCTTGAATTGGCCTTCTTTTGTAATCATCCTTTATGAAATGGATCTTTTCTTGATATACCTGCAATGTTGGTTTGTTTTTATTTTAAGCATTGTGAAAGACTCTAAAATCAAAGTTTTAAGTGTTTGGGTGCGATCCGAAGGGAGGTACCTTCGTGATCGCTTGAGACCTGTCACCCCGCTGGCGAACCCTTGGCCAGAGGATTCCCAGACGGTGGGGCCGAGGCAACGTTCTAGGATATGGGGTTAAAAATTTACATACACCCATTCCGTCGACCCGTTGCCTTAAGATTGGTTGGGTATCTCTTTCTGCTGGGTGCCTTCCCCCTGGTCTTACACTTATGGACACTGACGGGGGAGCCCTGAGAGATTGTAGATTAACTACTTTCCCCAATATTGTCGATAGGTTTAGTTACTTGATATATAGAAAGCTTGTTTGATTGATAGGTTGAGGCCTGCAATTCCTCGTCCAGAGATAGAAACATGTAGAGTGGTCACGCTCCCTTCTTCTTCTGGTACCTTCACGCAGTTGCAAGGCTGCGTTGCCCCTATGGGAAGTATGGTTTGAGCCACTTAGCATTCCAAGGATGCCGGAGGATCGCCTTTCAGATTACGAAGGTAGTAGGAACCGCTTCCCGCAATATCGTGTATTATAAAAGGTCCTCCCCACGTAGGTGCTAACTTTCCCCATCTCTTCTCTCGTTGATACTGTGGGATTGTTCTCAACACATACTCCCCTCTACAAAATTCCGAAGCTTTACCTTTTTGTTGTACTCCCTTGCAAGTCTTCGTTGGTAATTTTCCATCTTCTGCAATGCTGCTTCCCTTCTTTCTTCTAGGTCGTCCAATCTCTCTAACATCATGTCTGTTGTGAGATTTTTCTCCCACGCTTCGGTTTGTGGTTGGCATGAGTATCTCTGTAGGGATGACTGCTTCAGCTCCATAAGTGAGGAGAAACGGGGATTCCCAGTGGCAGATCTTCGTTGTCCTGTATGCCCATAACACATTGTGTAACTGTTCACACCACCGCCCCTTATGTTCGTCTAATTGTTTTTTGAGGATAAGGGCGAGGGTCTTGTTGGTGGCTTCCGCTTGTCCGTTGCTTTGAGGGTATATAGGGGTGGATTTGTTCTTCCTTATTTTGAAAGCATCGAAGAGCATGTCTATGTTTTTCCCTTGTAATTGCTTACCATTATCGGATACGATTTCTGCTGGTATGCCGAACCTGCAGATGATGTTCTGGAATATGAAAGTAAACACATCCACGTCTCTGATCCTGGCTAAGGCTTTAGCTTCCACCCATTTACTGAAGTAGTCCGTGGCTACTATCAAAAATCGCCTTTTCCCTGATCCTTCGATGAAAGGCCCGACGATATCTATGCCCCATTTTGCGAATGGCCACGGGCTATCTACAGAATTTAACATTGTTGCTGGCGCGTGTATCTTTTTGGCGAAACGCTGACATTCTTCGCATCGTCGGGACATTCTTGCGGCATCCTGTATCATCGTGGGCCAGTAATATCCTTGCGTTTTGGCTTTGTCGGCTAGTGATCTCATACCGCTATGATTCCCTGCGTCCCCATAATGGATGTCATTTAGAATTCGGTGCCCCTCTTTTCGAGATAAGCAACGTAGTAACGGTCCGAGGAAGGATTTCTTGTACAGGACCCCATCCCGAAGATCATATCTTCCTGCTTTGGAGAGTATTTTCCTAGCCTGTTTATGGTCCGCGGGTAAACTTCCCTTTTCGAGAAACGCATGGATCACCGTTCTCCAATCATCTTCGTTGCTGAAGTCTTCGTCTTGATTTGCTCTTGACAGGATATCTTCTTCGTCAAAATCGTTATGGATGTCCTCTCCTACCTGGTCTTCGGTATTTCTTCCACTGTATCTTGATTGGTAGCGAAGGAGAATTGAGGTGTAATCGAAGGCTCGTATACCCTTGTTATTTTAATAGCTTCGATGCTTTCGTCCTTCAGCATGGATGATATATATGCCAGGGCATCTGCGTGCCTGAGATCCCTTCTGCATAAGTGCCGGAACTTGATGTTCGGAATTTGTGATGCCAATGTTTGGACCAAGGCCATGTAAGCTGAGAGGGTGTCATCGTACACGTTGTACTCGAGCCCTATTTGCCGTATGACAAGCTGTGAATCACTTGTTAGTCTTACGTCGGCTACTCCCATCTCTATTATTATCGGAGGGCATGTACGACTGCCTCGTATTCGACGATGTTGTTGGTATGCTCTTTGAATTCTAACCTGAGTGCCTGTACAATCCTTTCTCCGGTTGGGGTGGTGATGACAATGCCTATTCCTGCT
Organism: Papaver somniferum; assembly: GCF_003573695.1. Lineage (NCBI taxonomy): Eukaryota > Viridiplantae > Streptophyta > Magnoliopsida > Ranunculales > Papaveraceae > Papaver > Papaver somniferum. The sequence goes on from NW_020631041.1 coordinate 445,019, forward strand.
CCTTCCTTATTTTTGGAACCGTCGACGAAGACTTCCCATTGTCTTTGACTCGAGGGTTCGAGGATATCCATTGGATCCTTGCTTTCTTCCTCGGCTTCTGGTATTCCCTTAATCTCATCGTCGTTGTCCAGGGGAAGGTCTGCTAAGAAATCCGCCAAAACTTGGGATTTTCGAGAATGTTGAATTTCATGAATGATGTTGAATTGGTCCAGGTGGGTGTTCCACTTGGCTATTCTGCCCACTTTTCCCGCGCTTTTGAGGACTGCTTCCAGTGGTGCTTTGCATGGGACCCGGACGAAGTGAGTTAGGAAGTAGGTTCTCAGCTTTTGAGTAGCCCATACCAATGCTAGGATAAGCTGTTCGATCTTTGTGTAGTTCCTTTCCGCAGAATTGAGGGTCTTACTGACGTAATAGATAGGTTGTTCTATCTTCGTATTGGTTTTGACCAACACTGCGCTGACTGCGTCTTCGGTTGCTGCTATGTATAATGCCAAAACCTCATCAGGATCCGGCTTCTGCAGGATCGGAATCGAAGCTAGGTGTTCTTTGATTTTTTGGAAGGCTTCTTCGCATTCTGCGGTCCATTCAAACTTGCTCCCTTTTTGAGAATATTGAAGAAATGTCTGCATTTGTCCGAAGATCGGGCAATAAATCTGCCCAAGGCTGCTATGGACCCATTGAGCTTCTGAACTTCTTTTAAATTCTTTGGGGATGGCATTTCTACTATGGCCTGAATCTTCACTGGGTCTACCTCGATGCCCCTTTTTGTTACCAAATACCCGAGGAATTTCCCTGAGGTGACACCGAAAGTACATTTCTCTGGATTTACTTTCATGCGGTGTTTCCTCATTGCTTCGAAGATGTCTCTCAGATCCTTGTGGTGATCTTTGCGCAGCTTGCTTTTGACGAGCATATCGTCAACGTAGACTTCTAAGGTACTTCCGATCCATGGCCTGAAGATAGCATCGACCATTCTTTGGTATGTTGCCCCTGCGTTTCGAAGTCCGAAAGGCATTCTAGTGTAGCAATAAAGACCATGTGGTGTGTAGAACGCTGTGTGTGGCTGATCCTCTTCTGCCAGGGCCACTTGGTTGTAGCCAGAATGTCCATCCATGAATGACAGTTCTTCATATCCTTCTACTGCTTCTACCAGCTGATCTATGCTTGGCAATGGATAGCTATCCTTTGGACATGCTTTGTTGAGGTTAGTGAAATCGATGCATATCCTAACCCCCCCATTTTTCTTAGGAACGACGACCATATTGGAGATCCACGTAGGGTACTTGACCTCCTTGATGAAACCTGCGTCTAGTAGTTTTCGAAGTTCTTTTTCCACTGCCTTATGATATTCCGGCGCAACTTTTCTTATTTTCTGTCTGAAAGGTGGCGTGCCTGGTTTGATGCGCAGCTCGTGTTGGATTATTTTTGGGTCAATCCCAGGCATATCTCCTAATTTCCAGGCGAATACATCTGCGTATTCTTTAAGTAACTTGGTCAGGGAATCTCTCTTTTCGTCCATTATGGTCCCTACTTTGATCATCTTCGGGTTTTCCTCCGTTCCTATGTTGATTTCTTTTACGGGCTCTACTGGCGTGAAAACCGGCTTCGGATCCCCGAGGACTGGGACGTTCTTTAATTGCTACTTGGTATGTTTCTGTCCCTGGCTGCTGAAGTACTTGTCTCTGTGTTCCGGACATTATCATCTTTGGTCAAATCCCTTCCTGTAGTTTCCTTGAGGAACTGGTCTATGGCCTTCTCTTTCGCAGCTTCTTTTTTTTAAGTCTTCGGGTTTTGTGTTGCTTTTCTTGTTCGTTGTTGATGCGATCCTGAGTGGCTTGGCACTCTCTTGCAGAGACCCGATCTCCCTTGATTTCCATTACTCCCTCAGGTGTAGGGAATCTGAGATATTGGTAGTACGTTGCCGCCACTCCCTTGAGTTTATGTAACCATTTTCGTCCAATGATGGCATTGTAGGGGGACGGGGCGTCCACTACGCTGAACCGTGTTTCTACTTTCATGGGTCCGCGTCAACCTGCAACACGATGTCTCCCAATGGCTTCGTGGGTGCTCCATTAAATCCGTAGATGGTGTAATAAGAGGTCATTAGCTGTTCTTCATGGAGCTTCATTCGTTTGAATGCATCGTAGAATAGAACGTTCACTGAGCTTCCCCCGTCTATGAGGATCTTTTTAAGGTTACATCCAGCCACGGGTAGTGTGAGGACCAAGGGGTCGTTATGGTCTTCCATATCTTCGTCGATATCTTCAGCATCGAAGATAATAGGTGAGTCCATCCACTCTTCATGTTCGTCCACCTCTATCCCATCGATCTTATACAATTCGCATCGGTCCTCGAACTGCTTCCGTAACCTCTTTCCTATCTGTGCTGTAAGTGAGGGCCCTGCGGTTTCAGAACACGAGATGGTGTTGATTGTGCGGTTCCCTTCTGGAAGTTGGACTGGCTTGGTTCGTTTAGATCTATCCTCTGCGACATCCTTTCGTATGTAATGTTTGAGCTCGCCCGCATCAATCAATTTCTGGATCATTATTTTGAGGTTTTTACATTTTTCGGTCTGGTGCCCGTTGAAACAGTGGTATTCACAGTAATCTTTGGATTTCTCGGTTCTTGGGGGTTGTTTTCCCTTAGACCATGGCCATTCCAGATTTTCCCTTCCTTTGATCTCTCGCAGGATCCGAGCATAGCTAGCATTGAGCTTTGTGTAAACTTGATCTTCGAACTTCCGATCGTCTTTCGCCTTTCGTCCCTTCTTTCCTATCTTCGTGAGGTCGTTCCACCGAAATTCCTTTTGTTCCAGTGGTTTGTTCTGCGGAATTGTACGGTGAGTTCTCTGTGGGTACGCCCTCGGGTTTTCACGCTGGATTTCTTCAAGACGAGCGTGTTTTTCAATAATTATTCGAAGATCCCCCTCTGTCTTAGGCACGCTTCCATGAATCTCAACAAAGAGTGGACTCATTCGGTCTAATCCCCACTTGTAGCAGTTGATACTTACCACCGGGTCCACACTTCCTATGGCTTGGCAGACCTTGTGCCATCTGTTGGTGTATTCCCTCGTGGTTTCCTTATAGGATTGCCAGTGAAAAGAGCTTATCCATTCCAGTATTAACAGCCTTGTTGTACATGTAAGTTCTTAAGAACTTTTCTGCGAGTTGGTCGTAGGAGTGGATGGAGTTTGGCGGCAGATTATCAAACCAAGACAATCGATCCCTTCAGCTCGATGGGAAGTATCTACAGAGTACTGCGTCGTTCTGGCTCCATCTAGCCAGTACACGGTTATAATACCGAATGTGTGCAGCGGGATCGCTGGATCCGTCATAGCATTCGAATGTCGGGACAGGGCATTTGAGTGGAATAGGGTGTTGGCCAGGCGATGAGTTAAGGGTGTGGAGTTAGCCTCTCTCATGACTCTTCTAACCTTCCTCCGCCTTGTCTATTTTTAATTCCTGATCTCTGCCATCATTTCATCACGCAGCTCTTCCATCGCGCGGTGGTGCCCTTCCTCTGCTCGTGATAGCTTGACTCTCCATCGTTATAATCTGGGTCGGATGCGCTACTTCCTCTGGCCGCGTTTCCATTGGCTGCTACGATGACTTTGGTCTCGGTTTGGTTCGGGTGCCTTTGAATTTGCTTCATCGAGTTGTTGGCTCGTCTTTGTGCTTAAGGAAATCCGGTCTTTTAAATCCTGGTTTTCTCTGGCCAACAAAGCCACAGCATCCGCGTAAACCTTTTGGCTTTTCTTCAATTCTTCAAGTTCGGCCATCAATCGGTCTGATTGGTTCGACCCTTGATTGGGAGTCCCATCTCGGGGTATTACTGCCATCGGGCCGCCTTCTTCTATGTAGTTCACTAAAGGCGGGGGAGGTTCAGCTTCGATCGTTCGCATTCCCTATCGGGCGAGTGCCCATCTGCGGTGTTGAGTCACCCGCCTTTGATTCAGCTCATTGGTTGATGGTATTCCGAAGGTTGGCGGATGCCCGGGTTGATACGTTCTGGATTCATCCACCCTTTTCTTTGGTGGTGAAATTGATTCGTAGCAAGAGTTTTCACGGCTTCCGCAGTCTTCGGGACTGCCGCTGTCGTATCATATTTTGTTGCCGCTGCTCTGAGGGCCGCGGCTGCAACGGTATTAGCATTCATAGGCGAAGTGATTTCCGTAGTGTCCTGTCTCTGACTGGTCATTTTGGCTTTGTCTCCTTTCTGCTTGCTCCAGGTGATGACCGGGGTTGTCCTCGGTGCTTCCTTTGACGTGGCTCTGGATTTTCCTACTTCTTGCATCTTTATGCACAAGGGAATTTCAAACAGCGAGAAACAGAAATGTCCGCGCGGATCGGGTTAGTTTGCGAAAATTCTTAATTCCACGACAGGGAGAAACTGCCCGAGGGCCACAGAGAACTCTTAGCGAAGCTCATTTGATTAAAACATGAGTTAAAGTATATGGATTAAATTCTTATTAAAAATGCGGATTCATTAAAGTGTGAGGGAACGCGAGAAAACCCCTTTTTAAAACTGCACGTAAATCCTTTGAAAACTTACAAAAACCCAGCGGAAAGATAGGTACGTACGAGATTCAGAAAAATGTAGATCCGTGGATCTAAGTAATAAATCTTTCAACCAGTAAATGACGATACTGTCGGTAGTACCGAAGACAACGGGTGCGTGTTTGAACATGGTAAAGTTAATATAAGATAAATACTGTTAAAGATAATGAAGCAGAGCAATCTTACGTTAATTTAATTATGAAATCACATGATAAGATAAATCTTTTACCGGGACGAAGTCCCTGTTTCTAGCGCCAAATTGTGAACACACAAATCACGAAGGTATCTGAATTCTCACAACCAAACATCGTAATTTAGAATGATTTGTAATGATGATATTACAGTGTTGATTCCTTGGCTCAAAACCCTCGGGTTTATCACGGCCTCATCTAACTCCGTGCAAGGCGTTTCGCACGGGATAAAAGTAAGAACAAAGAAAACAAAACATAGACGTAAAGATTCATGGGGTTTTAGGCAAACTTAAAGTGCTGAAATATAAACAAGACCAAGGTTTACGTGGTTCAGCACTAAGGCCTACGTCCACGGGGTTTGTCGTTTCACTATATACTTGACGGTTACAGGAGTAGTCGAATGACTTTTCAGTTTACATGTCTTTCTATTGTAAAGGACTAACTTACGCTAAAAATTCTTCTCTCTCCTTCTCTTCCTGATTTTTCCGATCCCCATTCCTCTTGGCGGAGAGGGGGTATTTATAGGGTTAGTGTGTGGGACCCATCTCTGAAGGACGTTGGAACCTTATCTTCTTGTGTTTTGTGTCCATCACGCAGGGGTCTTCGTTCGTAACTTCATCACGCAGAGTCATCCTCGTTCGTTCCACGGGTTGATCGACACGTATGCTGCTCAGGGTGTTTAATGCGGGTAGTTGAGGCGCCTGCTCGTGTCAGGCAAGTGTTTTCTGCCTCTGTCGCATCCATGTCAGTACATCTTCTCTCCATCGTTGATCTTGGCTCCTTCTGGGGATGAGATAAAGTAACTCTTTGCGGAGTTATTTGGTGCTTCGCAGTACAGCGTGTTACCGGAACATCCTTTAACTTCTATCCTTGGATTGTTCGGACAAAGATCTCTTGTTGACGGGATGGAATTCTTGGTTATGAGCGTGTGTCATCATACTTTGATGACCTTGTCCGCATGCCCTCCACGTATCTTCCTATGTACACGTGTTTGATAATGAAATATGTGCACACATTAATCGTAGCTATCGTTCTTAAATACAGTGGTTTTCTTGTGTTACTCTTCATAATTGTTACCAATGATTCTACAGATCTAAATTCAATAATGTTTTCTTCTCCAAACTTAACCAAAACACACTTGTACTGGAATTTTAAGATATTCTAAAACATAAAGAGAGGGATTGTATATAATTTTTGGGAGGACATTACTGATTGTTACCATATTTTCCTAATAAGAACCGCAGTACTAAAATCCTTTTTTGTTCCTTTCCTGTAAAATCCCAAACTAAAAAATTAGCAAAAACCCTCGATTTATACAAAATTTAAGCAAGAAGGCAAGAAAATCTCAAAATCAGATAAAATTAAAGGGAAAGTGTCTAGAATTTTACTTACTGCAAGAGGCAGGTTTCTGCATCTGATTGGTGAATGTATGCAGGGTGTGTCTTCCTGCTTGTGGTGCAGCAGCAATGTACTAAGCAAACTTCAAAAGCGCCCTCTGTCCAAATGGTCTAGCATACTGTAGAATGATATCTCGGGGGGTGCTCAATTACATCAGTAACCCTAACCGCCTTCACTGATATCAAAATCAAATGTATTAGTCAATAGCAAATTCATTAAAGATGTACTGACAATCAGTATGTTAAGGCGAGAAAGATGTTGTTCATAGCTAAAGGAACCACAACTTCACATGGACTCCATAACCATAGTCTAGTTCTGGATATCGTACTACCTAATAACAGATTGTATCCCCCACACTGTGATAAAATATAGAAAAGCCATTTAGTTAATAAAGACTCAAGTGATCAGCACTGCTCTGGAGCTATAACTTAAAGACCCAACGTACTTCTCTTACAAGTTGTACCAATAGAGTCCTGGTTATATATATTTGAGAGGAACACACTTTATGTTGAAGAAAATTCCCTTCTTTCAGATGTTAGGAACCCGACTTTGAAGCAATATTTAATTCATAAGAACCTTATTAAGATACGGTTCATGATGAAAGGCCAATTCCATTTTTATCACGAACTCTTGATTTCAACCGATTTCCTTTTTTTGGTGTGTCAATGATTTCCCGAGTTTCACGTTTTAAAAGTTTTACGTTCTTTTTTTTCTTTTTTCTTTGAGTTTCACGTTTCTTTTTTCTCTTATTTTTTTTTTCTTTTTTTTAACGGTTTGGACGCGAGTTTCGTCCATCCTTGCTAAATTACAGTTAAGTATAGGTGTAAACACGGTGTAACTAAATAATTCAAGTTTAAATTCTAACATAAGTATTGTGTACCTAACTTTTTTCCAACACCGTTACTAACAGACAGTTAAATATTTGATGTATCCAAATTATAACTAAATTTTAATTATTACAACCAATAGAGTTATGTCAAGTGTCCTCATCATATCTTCTGCATTAGAAAAGCGTTTCTAGGCTAATAGAAAACGAAGATTTCATCGTCGTTTAATGTGAGAGCTTTATTTGTCAAGGCCTTTAAGGGAGAAGATATAGACAGAGATTTACCCAATTTTGGGTTAAAATATGTTTTTGTTGGGCCCGAGATCGGAAAGACGATTCCAGCTTGGGGAAATTAGGGGGAGACCCAAAAAAAATAATATTCTCATTGTCAAGCTCATAATTAATTTTGGGTACTGTGACACCCATAATTATTTCCGTGACACCCATAATTATATGAAATTATTAAAAATTTCTGCTTGACGGATTATGCATCTGCATGACTGAGTTATGCATCAGGGGTATAATTGGCAACTCAACTTGGACATAACATATCTAAAAATCCGCACCTTAGAAATTTACAAATTTTATATGGTTTGAAATCTTTTAAAGAGAGCTACGCAACGAGTACAAACAACAATATCGAATTTTTGTTTTTCATGAAAAAATCGGAAGTGATCATCGTTTTAGGCAAATTTTTTGAAAACTTGATACATAATCATTATGCAGCCACCAAAAAGGATGCATAACGCATTATGCAGACGCATAACGAATTATGCAACCATTTTCTCGACTGCATAACAAATTATGCATCTGCATAACAAAGTTATGCATCTATAACAAGTTATGTAGCCATTGTTTTGGTTGATTTTAGTGCGTACATAAAAAATTGATGCATAATGCATTATGCAAACATATTTTCGGATGCATAACAGGTTATGCATCTATTTTCTCGATGCATAAAATATTGTGCAACAAATTTCTCGATGCATAATGCATTATGCTGCCATATTTTCGGATGCATAACAGGTTATGCATCAATTTTCACGACTGCATAACATGTTATGCAGATATTATTGTAGGTGCATGACAAGTTGTGCAGTCTTTGTTTTTGTTGGTTTCAATAGTGACGAAAAAGTTGATGCATAATGTGCTATGCAACCGTTTTCTGGACTGCATAACAAGTTATGCAACAAATTTTGTAGATGCATAACAGGTTATGCATCCATTTTCATAGCTGCATAACAGATTATTCAACCATTATGACCAATATATATCTTAAGACTGAACTTCAGCTCAACATACAACCAAAATAAGTCCCAGACTTGGTCATTCCAGCCTCATTCCTTGCTTGCCTGAACTTCCCTTTATTCAACAGCTCTACTTCCGACGTAGCAGCAACACCAGCTCCTTCGCCTGAGAAAAACTTGACCAAACCCTTACAAACTTGAGCCACACCGCTGTCAACACTAATCCAATTCGAATCCCCTGTAAACATTTCATCATTCAGTTGTATAGAAGCAACATTTTACTGCTGAAATATCAGCTCAAATCGAACCCAGTTCAGCTCCAAACTCGGCTGCAAAACCACCAAAGAACAGGCACATCTCCTTTTTCTTGTTGCAATCGAAGTGTTCTCAAAAACCCATTGCTTCTGCTCATGAACAAATCTCAATTCCACTGACATCTTCACCAAACAGCAACCACCATTTCGATACCCAAATTGACCTGCAAATTGAACTACAACCACCAGAACACAGCTTCTACTCAAGTCCAACTATTGGAGATATTGAGACAGCACTATCGGTTACAAGTCATTACCAGCAACAACACAATGATGAATCCATTGACATGAGAATCTCAGTTTATTCTCTTCCTCAACTGCTCAAACACTAAACCCAGTTTCATATTTCTTCACTTAAAACCCCCAATTCACAACAGCAGCAGATTATCTTCTAACCCTTGAAATTCATCTCAACCACCATTTTTCTATTAATCATCTGTTTCTCAAATCGCAGCTTTGAACTAAAATTCACCACCATTTCCATCTGAATCTCAGAAGCAGATTCAGAATCCGAGCTTCAATTTCTGAGCAACTCTTCTCTTTTTCTCGATCTGTAGCAGCATCAATTTCAAACCCTAGATGTAGGAACAGAGAAGAGATTAATCACAAACATTAACAACATCACCATCTTCCAGTTCTAACTTGATTTCTTCATCGAAGGCAACGACAACCCCGGCTGTATAATCTGCTGGTAATTTGATCGAAACACTAAAGAACCCATGAAGATAAAGGTCTTGTGAGACAAATCCTGAACCTGCACCAGAGATTTTAACGATTACTTCACAGTTGGAGGAAGAGGAAAAAGAACTGAAGAAGAAGTGTAATTCGACCATTAAAACAGACGAAAACATAATTTTTGAAAGTGTGGGTTTGAGAATAATTTTTTCCCAGAAAATGGGTGCGCGCATGTAGTTTTCTGAGCTTGGGTTTCTCAGTGCAAAAATCTGGGAGAATGGGTCTCCCTGTAGTTTTCACCTCCAGCTTCTAGTATCGTGCCTATAGCTTTCCAGATGGCTTAACGGGCGGGCTGGACAATAGTATCGTGCCTCATGACAAATTTTAGTCAAAATTCGTCTTCTTTATGGACAAGTCAATAACCTTCCAAAATTAGTCAAAATCAAAAAAGCTTCCTTTTTCTCTTCTTCCATAAACCCTACTGCAGCTTAAACCCAGAAATCCCCAAATTAAATCGATTATAACCTACACCACCAGCAACACCACCACCACCACCGAATCCCCTTCACTTTTCACTTCATTATTGTTATGACAGAAACCTCAACACAAATCCAAAACCCAGATTTCACCTCTCATGAAAATGATGGATTAGGTTTATGGAAATTCATGGTTGCTGGTTCAATTGCAGGAATGGTTGAACACATGGCAATGTTCCCAGTAGATACACTCAAAACCCGTATGCAAATGCTCGGTGCTGCAACATCTCCTTCACCTGCTGCTGCTGCATCTTATTGTAGTCACCGTCATCATCAAATTGGTAGATTTTTTACTTCAATTATGCGAAAAGAAGGTCCTTTAGGACTTTATAGAGGAATTTCAGCAATGGGTCTTGGTGCTGGTCCTGCCCATGCTGTTTATTTCTCTGTTTATGAAACTTGTAAAAGGAAATTAGGTGGTAATGAACCTGGGCATCATCCACTAGTGCACGCGGTTTCTGGCGTTCTTGCAACGACTGCGAGCGATGCGGTATTGACTCCTATGGATGTTGTTAAGCAGAGATTGCAGTTGAAAAGGAGTCCTTATAATGGTGTTAAAGATTGTGTTTTGAGAATGTTTAAAGAAGAGGGGTTTAGAGCTTTTTATGCGAGTTATAGGACCACTATTGTTATGAATGCACCTTTTACTGCTGTGCATTTTGCTACTTATGAAGCTATGAAGAAAGTTTTGAGTGAGTTTTCGCCGGAGAATGCTAGTGAAGAGCGATTGATGGTTCATGTTATGGCTGGAGGAGCTGCGGGTGCTCTTGCTGGCGCGGTTACTACTCCGTTGGATGTTGTTAAGACAAGATTGCAATGTCAGGTATTAGTTCAGACATTGTTACTTTTTTCATTGTTTTTGGATTCTTTAGCAGTATGTTTTAATTGCATAATTATGATGTCATTAGGAATTGAATGTTGAAGTAATAAACCTTTTTGTAGATTTGTTCAAAAAAGGTTGTAGTAGTAAACTTTATGCGTGTTACATTTAATTGGTTAAAATTTGGAGCAGGCATTGGGTTGGGATATGTTTGTGGATCTTTGTCCGTGAATGGGGCAATCTTTAGAATCTTTGTGTTACATCATCTTCTTCGTCTGTTTTTTCTATTGATTCATCTCTCAATGAGATTTCTGCTACAGAATCCTCAGATTTTGTTCTAGTCCCATCTGAATCTGTTACTCATAATCCTATCATTACATCCAGTTTCCAGATTTTGTCTTGAATCATTCTATAAAACATCCAGTTTCTACTGCTTTTACAAGTTTATTAGATACTATTTCTGTGACAAAAAGTTTCATGGAGGCATCTAAGGATGAGAAGTGGATGGGATTTATGGAAGATGAGTATCATGCTCTTGTGTTGAATGAGACTTTGAATTATGTGCTTCCTGAACTGTAGATAGACTTAATTCTAGACTAGTAGCACAAGGCTAATCAACAGGATGGAGTTGATTTTGGTGAGACTTTTAGTCCAGATGTCAAGTCGGCAACTGTTAGAGTAGTTTTTGACCCTGGGAGTTAACAATAATTGGTCAGTCAAGCAATTGGGTGTGTCCAATGCTTTTCTGCATGAGCATTTATGTGTAAATGTTGGTATGATGCAACCTCCTGGCTTCAGACATCCAGATTAGGAGGCTGGCCTGTTTCTTAGTGGCAAAGCAGTATACTTGAAGTTGTCCCCTGTCTTCAGGTACGTTAGCACTTCAAAAGCTCCCCTGAGATTGTTGATACCATTACAGTTTACTTGCTAGAACTAAAATTATGGCTTGGGCTTGAGTTTTATTCAACCAGGGTGAAGTATTTCTTATGACTATTCCGTCTCTTGTTATTGGTTTGGACTTGTTGTTAACTATGTGTAGATGAACCCAGCCTAGCTTTACTGTTTATTTTGATTAGCATAATTACTTTAATCGTTAACGTCCTATTGGGTGAGATTTATGAACTAAATTCATGTTTTCCACTTTCTTCAACCTTAAGCCGTTTTTTGTTTTGTTTACTCTTTCCCAATTTGTTATGTGTTACATAGTCAGCTTATACCTATGGCATTAAAAACTGAGCTTAGTTTGGACGTTTATCTTTTGATTCAGGGTGTATGTGGGGCAGACACGTTTAAAAGTAGCTCTATAAGGCTGGCTCTTAAGCAGATAGTTGCTAAAGAGGGTTACCAGGCATTGTTGCGTGGACTGACGCCAAGAGTATTGTTCCATGCTCCTGCAGCTGCCATTTGCTGGTCTACTTATGAAGCAATGAAAAACTTTCTGCAGAATGATCCTGAAGGACACCCTTCTCCTCAACTCTAACGTCTCGATGAACATAACCTTCTAATTCCTCGTTTCCTTTTGTATCCAAAACAGATCAGTCTCGTGTGGTTCAAGTAAGTCCACAATTTACAAGTCATTGGGTTCTTTTTTCTTTTTGACCGCTGTCATTGGGTTATTCCTCTTTAGTTATTTTTTGCATGGGCACATGCTGTTTATGCTCCATTTTTGCGTGGCCAACTGCTGCCTCTGCCTTGTTGTATTATTAGTGAGAGTAAGTGATAACTGATAACAATTTTGAGGCGAATCAAAAACTGGCAAACAGGCCATGTTCTTAATTAAGCACGACTGATGCAAAAAGTATCTTTGCAGATTTTTATTCAGAAATTGAGATATTATGAGCTGATGTTCTTTACTTTTGTGTTTTTCTTTTCACTAAAAGCTCCATCCAGAAAATGCTGGTTTTGCTTGTGTTATGTTAGAATGCAGACTAGATTCAGCTTATTTTTGTACATTCATGTCAGATTTGGTTGCCTACACCATCAGCGCATACGGGTTACTGCAACTGTCAAGCTTGTAAAGTGTGGGAGACTCAACTCGAAGTGTGGACCTCCTTGCCTGTTGCTTGAAGGAGTGAAGCAGCATTATTTACGAGAAGTGAAGAAGCTCTTCTTGTTTGCAGCTAAGCGAGTGCAAGAAAACATAATGTCGGCATATTTGTCTTCTTAATTTGCGGTTGAACTGAGCAACTCTGATGGCAAAATATTTTTATATGTTCAGGGGACATTTTCTTGTCAAAACAGACACATAAAAATTCAATGCATTTTCTTGCCAGACAACATCTAGAAATTAAAAAATATAAAGAAAATAATAAAAAAAAGATAACACATGTCTGATCCCAGGTTCGAACTGGGGACCTTTTGCGTGTGAGGCAAACGTGATAACCAACTACACCAACCAGACAATTTGCTAACTTTTCAATATAAATGCTTTTACATATTAATCTTTTGCTTTCTTTGTGGAGAAATGGCGGAAGAGTTAGGACCCCCCATATCAGGAGCGAGGTTATTAGTATCATTTATCTTTTGTCCAGTGGATAACTTTTTGTCCCATGGATAACAAAAATTTGGTCTCCAAGCTTTTGGTGTAATTTGAAAGAGAGAAAATTCGTTCTTCCTGTTCTTCAAATTCGATGATTATGCAAAAAATGCATACTCCTCCACAACAACTTCCTTCAATTCTTCGTAGTTTAGAATCTTGTAAATCCATGGAAGACTTAAAGCAAATTCATTCAATCATACTCAAAACAAAGCATTTCCAAACTCAGCTTGTATGGACTAAATTCATTTCCTTTTGTGCTCTATCTCCATCAGGCAATCTCCATTACGCTGCGTTAGTTTTCTGCTAATCTTTACAATGTTATTATTAGAGGGTTCGCTTCGAGTAAAGAGAACAATTCATTGGAGAATTCATTGTATTATTATTGTGTAATGCTCGAAAATGGGTTGATTCCTGATAATTTTACAATTCCGTTTGTTCTTAAGGCTTGAACGAAGGAGAAAGCGTTGAGAGAAGGCGAAATGGTTCATTGTTATGCGGTGAAGACCGGGGTTTTGTCAGATGTTTATGTCAAGAATGCTTTGATGAGATTGTATGCTGTTTGTGGGTTGTGTCATGATGTGAAGAAATTGTTTAAGGGGAGTGCACAACGGGATTTGGTTTCATGGACTACTTTGATTCAAGCTTATGCGAATACAGATTTACCAGAGGAAGCAGTGCATGCGTTTTTGGAAATGGGAGAAACTGAATTGAGAGCTGATGAAATGACTATGGTCATTGTGCTTTCAGCTTGCGCTAAGTTGAAAGATTTGAATTTAGGCCGGAAATTACGTCAGTATATATCTGATAATATGGTGAATTTGGATATTTTTGTTGGTAATGCATTGGTTGATATGTACCTGAAATGTGGAGATGTAGATCTTGCTTGTAAAGTTTCCAAAGAGATGCCTGAAAAGAATGTTGTTTCTTGGAATTCACTGATTGCTGGGTTAACACACCAAGGGAAATTCAAGGAAGCGTTGAACGCGTTCCTAAGAATGCAAAGTGAAGGAGTGAAACCAGATAATGTTACATTAGTTGGAGTGCTTAACTCTTGTGCGCATCTTGGAGCACTCGAATTGGGTGAATGGGTTCATTTTTATATAGGGAGAAATGGGATCAAGCCAGATGGGTTTATAGGAAATTCTTTAGTTGATATGTACGCGAAATGTGGTAGAATTGACCAAGCATCTGAAGTATTCAAGAATATGAAGAGACGAGACGTGTTTTCTTATACATCGATGATTGTTGGATTAGCTATGAATGGGCAAGGCGAGAAGGCATTAGAATTCTTGTCAGAGATGTGTGTGGTAGGCATAAAACCAAATGGGGTGACATTTATCGGTGTCTTATCAGCTTGTAGCCATGCAGGACTACTGCAGGAAGGGAAAAGACATTTTATAGAGATGTCGAGTTTGTACAAAATTGAGCCTCAAACAGAGCATTATGGTTGCATGGTCGATCTTTTTGGCCGGGCAGGGTTAATTGCAGAAGCACAAGAGTTTATTCGAACCATGCGAATTGAGCCTGACGCCTTTGTATGGGGATCGCTATTAGGTGCCTGCAAAACGCATGGCGAAGTTGAGTTAGCTGAAACTATCATGAAAAGGCTAGTGGAAATCGAACCGGATAAAGACGGTGCTTTTGTTGTCATGGCGAACATATACTCTTCAGCTGATAGACGGAAAGATGCAATACAAATACGGAGAACAATGAAAGAAAGAAAAATGAAGAAAATTCCTGGGTGTAGTGTGATTGAAATAGATGGCCTAATTCATGAGTTTCGAAAGGGAGACAAATCACACTTGAGAACAAAAGAGATGTACTCAATGCTAGATGAGGTAATGAACAGGTTAAAGGTGGAAGGTTTCATGACAGGAACTTCAAATGTGGCGCACGTTGAGAAACAGCAGTCATTATGTCAGCACAGTGAACGGTTAGCAATTGCATTTGGATTGATTAGTACAAAACCAGGAACACCGTTAAGAATTGTAAAGAATCTTCGTGTATGCAGTGATTGCCATTCTGTAACTAAATTCATATCTAGAGTTTATGGAAGAGAGATAATCGTTCGGGACCGAAATCGGTTCCATCATTTTTCAGATGGGTCATGTTCTTGTAATGATTTTTGGTGATACAATTCAGCTGTCAATAGTATATGCCCTTCGCAGTTCTTCTCCTCTTCTCTTAGCTGATCTTACACCAGATTTACACTCAGTATTCCTCACCAATACAGACCATCCTAATGCAAACTTGTAAGAGATTGATAATAAATAAATCCTCAATTATGATGATCACGATCATCAAAACAGTATGTGCATTATTCCAGAAAAAAAATCTGAGTTCGGGTCACAAGTAAGGGTGCACAGGAACCGAGCCGAAAAACCGGACCGTGCCGGAACCGTACCTGATTTTGTACCGAACTGAGGAAGGGGTACAGGTAACGGTCCAAAAACTGAGAACCGACCTCTAGGGGTATAGGTACACGGCCCTGTTCATGTCCCGTCCCGTTTGTACCGACTAATACTGACTATTACATTTAGGGATTTAATCTGACGGTGGTATATATAGAAAAATTACGTCAAAGAGTTTTTCATTTTCTTTTTCCTCCTTTTTTGCAGCGCCTCTCTCTGAGAAGGAACACCCAACACCAGTCACACCACCTCTTTGGCTCTTTCTCTCGTATGTACCCTAATATTTTGTTGATATAGGCATGGTTTCGAATCCCAATGGCATATCAGTGACAGCTTTGCTTGATGGATATGTTAAAATTGGAGATGTAAAGCATAATAGAAACTTCTTTGATTGGCTGAATGACCCAGACGTGGTAGCATGGACTGCCATGATAGTAGGATATGTGCAGAATGATTAAATAATGATGCTGTAGAGCTGTTTAGATGTTTGCTTAGCTATGGACCGAAGCCTAACAATTTCACGTTATCTGCCATGCTGAGTGAATGTTCAAGCTTGGCTTCGCTGAACCATGGAAAGCAGATTCACGCTAGTGCCTTGAGATCAGGAGCGGAATCTTCAGTTTCTGTAACAAATGCTCTAATTTCCAAGTGTGCTAAAGCTGGAAGTATTGAGAATGCTAAACGGGTTTTCAGTCAGGTTTCTTGGATGAGAGATAATGTCTCATGGACGTCTATGATTATAGCTTTAGCGCAACATGGCCTTGGATTAAAAGCTATTGAACTGTTTGAGGAGATGCTTGCGCTTAAAATTGAACCCCATCATATAATGTATGTTGGGGTATTATCTGCCTGTACCCATGCTGGATTAGTTGAACAAGGCCAAAATTATTTTTGTCTGCTGCATAATGTACATAGGATTGTACCTTTCTAATATCCTGGAATGCTTAAAGTATATTAGAAAATATATTTGGAATGCTGGCAGAAAGTACCGACTGGTACCGGAACCGTTTCTGGTACCGTACTTGTCCCGAATGGTACCGGAACTGAGGAACAAGGTACATGTACCGGTCCAAAAACTAAGAACCGAGACTAGGGAGGTACAGGTATTCGGCCTCGGCAAGAACAGAGCCGAACCGTACCGTGTACATCCTTAGTCACAAGTATGTAAGCATTAAACTAAGTGTAAACAGAGTGTAAGAATAAACTAGAACACTGCTGCCACGATAAGACCGACCGAAGAAAAACGAAACACCGATGATTGCATAACCCGTTATACATCTTTTCTTTTGTTGGAATGTTATTTTTCATCCATATACATCGTACTAGTGGTTGCATAACCAAATTAGTAGATGCATAACCAAATTAGTGGATGCATCAACCAAAATACGACTGTATAAACTGTTATGCATCGTTTGTGGTGGCTCCATAATTCGTTGTGCATGTTTTGTTTTGTTTTTTGTAGGAATGATATTTTTAGGCATATACTACTACCTTCGTTTCAGAAAAAGAGATATTTTCATAGTTTCATTTTTGCCTAAAAATAGACCAAATTGATAAGTGAATTAATGTTTCTTTTTTCCTGAAACGGGATGAAAGTATCTTTTTTTCTGAAACGGAGTGAAAGTATCTATTTTTTTGAAACGGGATGAGAGTATTAATTTTCCTAAAACAAAGTAAAATTATCACTTTTCTTAAAACGGAAAATTAGTTGATGCATAAATCAAAATATGACATCCTTTGTGGTGGTTTGCATGATGACAATGCATTCAATTTTTGAAAATTGTGCCTAAAATGAAAGTATCATTTTTTCTGAAACAGAGGGAGTACTCGAAACAGTCGATGAATTTCTTACTGGTTTTAGGTTCAGAGGATGCAGTTGGGGTTAGAAAAGATGCACTTTGAAGTGTTCGAAGCATATTCATGATTTTTCTTTTTCACTCATTTCTCTTTCTTTCAACGGATGGATTGAATTTTTAGGTTTAGTTTGAAGGGGCAGGGAAGTCATTTACGCCTGTTGATTTTCGTTTCTTCTGAATTTGAAGGGGCAGGAAAATCTTTCCACTCCATCTTATACTATGATAAAGAAAAGACTCATTTTTGGTGTCCCAAATATGTTTTGATTATTTTTTAATTGATAATACAAACCTCAATTTTAAAAAAATTTCTTGAAAAAATGAAGTAATCCAAAAAATGTGTTTCTCTCCCTGCTTCTCTCTTCCATTCTCTTTACTGTTTTCTCTTTGTTGAAAAAGCAATTCCTCCCATGTAAACTTATTAAAAAAATTTATAAAGAAATAATCAAACCAAACTCTCAACAATGATAATAGTAATAAAGTTAATAAACCACTTGGAAACAACAACCTAACTTTAAAAATGTGTCCCATGAGTTAAAATCACAATATATCAAATCAAATCTTGAAACAAAATACTTTTATTAGGTATTAATTTTGATATTTTTGTTTTAATTATAAATATTAAATTTACAATTAAACACAACAAGGAAGAGATAACAATATGGATGCTAGCCCGTGGATACACATTTTTCAATTGGGACAACAAGTGGGTTTCTATATACCAATGCTGGAGCTAAGTACTAAGGGAAGTAAAGAATTTCGCCGATTTTCTCTTAATCTTCAAATAAAGATGATTAAGTAGACTTGTAACTTGTTTAAGGGAAGTTAATATTATCATGTGTTTCTATAAATGTTCAACTTTCTCATGGTTATATAACTTGCATGGTTACATAAGCTTAGACGCATTCAACTTATCACTCTAGGAATACCAATAATTCCTAAGCCAAAATAAAAGTGAATTATATTTTGATTGAGATATTGTATATAAGTCTTCGAGCCGGTGTCTCCATTTCTCATTATTCTTTGTGAAAAATTGGGGTATAACAACCACATTCAATAATTCGTTTAGGATATCTGTATGGACTAACTCCAATATGATTCCAAGAGAATCGACTAGATAGTCAGACTAAATCAAGGAAAATATATCCAAGAGTTATATCTAAGTTTCTCAAATCAATCTGCAATTGCACAGATAGAAATCTGTGAGCCGAATTAATATGAGAAACAACTTGAACGGTACCAAAGACCAATGTTCAAGTGTCAATCAATTTATATCAACAACAAAGGTTGGATTATTTAATTGATTGAACTACGCATAACCTGTGATATTTCAATTCTATAAAAAATATATTGAGGAAAAGAAATAACACATACACCAGAAGTTTTGTTAATGAGGAAATTGCAAATGCAGAAAAACTCTGGGACCTAGTCCAGGTTTGAACACCATAATGTATTAAGCCGCTACAGACACTAGCCTAGCTACTACAAATTAACTTCAGACTGGAATGTAGTTAAACCATAACCAATATCACAATGATCAAGGTGCAGTCGCATTCCTTACGCCTCTTGAACCACGCCGGATTCTTCCCACTTGATTCCCGTATCTGATCTCACCCACAACCAAGAGGTGCTACGACACAAAGTCGAAGATTTGATAAACAAACCCGTCTCACACGGAAAAATCTATTGGAATAGATAAATCTGTCTCCCACAGAAATACCTATGAGTTTTTGTTCCGTCTTTTGATAAATCAAGGTGAACAGTAACCAATTGATACACCAGACTTATATTCCCAAAGAACAGCCTAATAATATCAATCACCTCACAATAATGTTAATCGTATGGAAGCGAAACAAGATATTATGGAATCACAAAGAATGAGATGAAGATCTTCGTGACTACTTTTTCTATCTTACCTATCAGAGATAAATAAGGAGCAAATCTTAGAGAAGATAATACTCAGTACGACAAAACAAAGTAAAATCAGAACACGCAACTACAAAGAAAATAGTTGGGTCTGGCTTCACAATCCCAATGAAGTCTTCAAGTCGTTAACCTACAGGGTTTTGGAGAAAACCTGAGGTTAAAGGAGAATCTACTCTAGTCGCAACTTGTATCACACACGAGGTGTGGGGATTTGGTTTCCCGGTTACTAGAGTTCTTCCTTATATAGTTTTCAAATCAGGGTTTGCAATCAATGTTACCTCTGTAATAAATCATTCGATATTCATCGTTAGATGAAAACCTGATTAGATTCAAGACAATATCTTTCAACCGTTAGATTGTCTTGGATTGTTATACACAAATGAAATGTGCCTTCATTTATATATGGGTAACCGTACCTAAATGTGTACACAAGGTTGGCTCAGTAATAGTTATCCGAAGTTAGCCATCTGAACACTTTCTTATCAACCTTGTTCATCTTAATCATAACTAGTTCAAATTACTCAAATGAAACTAGTTATGGAGTTGTTCAATTTTTTATATTCTCATAGAAGTATATAATATACAATTGAAGCAAAATCGGTTTTGATTCACTTGAATCGATTCATGAATATTATAGCCACGGTTTGCAAAAGATTGTATTCCTTATTACCAAATGTATTTGTTAACGAACAAACCAATTTTTGAACTTAACCCACTCAAGTATGAAAAAGGGTACGCATACCTAAGTATCCGGAATTGGTCTGGGGTTCGCCAATATGCAAACGAGTAGGCATACTGTTGTACGTGACCAACTTCAGTTGAATTCCCGGAATTAAACCGACACGCCGGTACGCATACCGGTATGCATATTATAGTTCCCCGAGTTCAACTAACAAATCAGTACGCATACGGGTATGCAAAAAAATGGTTCTCGGACCTCAACTGTTGAAACAGCATGCATAAGGGTATGCATACCTAGTTTCCAGTCTTTGAATATATTTGCAAGGTTAGCATACAAGTACGCATACTATGCAATATCCAATCAATGATTATTTGTTCTAAACTCCATTTTAATCATTGAAACATTCTTGGAATACGAGAATAGCTATCTGACAAAAACTATTAGCTTCAAACAAATGTTCAAGTGATCAAATATATAATCAATAACGAAACATTCCGAGTCTACATCAAATGACTGTCTCACACAAATCATGTGGGACTAATAATCTCAACATCTATGTTGACCTTCTTAATGCAAACTAAACAAACCTAAATCAGTTTTAAAAGCAATCACTAATGATTAAATTGTGAATTAAATGATCATGGATTCATGAATATCAAAACAGTATGTGCATCACTCTTGAAGAAAAATCTTTTGGATTCAGTGTGAACCAAGTGTAAGAACAAGTAAAAAAAAAACATTAGAAATTGAACAGCATTTTAAGATTCAATTTTGAAAGCAATGGTGAATCTCTAAATCATTAACCATGATGGTCATGATTTTCAACACAATAAGTGCATCATAATTTAAGAAAAAACAAAATTTGGGTCATAACCCTGTAAGAAAAAAGTTGAGTTTAAAACAAGTGTAGGATAAAGAAAACAAGCTTTGGTAGTACATTTGGGTCATTTTGTGAAAACTCTTTCCTTTTTGATTTTACTAAGAGAGAGTGAGGAAAAGGAGGAGACAAAGAAGAAAAAGGGTTAGGGCTTTGATTTTTGAATCAGAGAGTGGGGGTTTTTAATGGAAGAAAGTTCTTATGATGAGATGAAAACAAATATGGATGAGTGTTTATTAGAGGATATCATACAGAGATTATTAAATATTAAGAATGGAAGAACACCCAGAAGATATTATCTTACTGAATGAGAAATTCAACAGCTTTGTGGTAAGATTCTGATCTATTGTATCTCTTTGACCGTGAAAGTTTACATTCAAGTGGGGGTGAATACCCCTATGGACACCTTGTTTTAGGGTTTTTTGAAGTGAAAAGTTGCACCTTTTTTTTTTTGGTGGGGGGGGGGGGTATGGATGTTCTGGATTTAGCTGAGCGTAAACTCTTACATTTCAGTGGAAGCAAATATCCCGACACATGGTTTTAGCTGGTTCTTTCCCATGTAAACTTCATTAGGGTTTTTTTTAATGGAAAAGTTGCATCTGTTTTAGTTGAGCAAGGATGGGTATTTGAGCCCTTTTCCCTAGTCTTCAAATTTGTCTAAGGTGTTCTTGTTCGGAAGAATGGTTCAAGGTGCATACGAGAATGCGAAATTGTTAATTTTCTTTGGTACTAGGTATCACCCCGGCCTACTGTCGGGGCTTAACCTCTATCAATTCTCTTATGTTGTTTGGTCGGCCGGCGAATATCTTCCCATAATATTTTAGCCAACATGTAAATTAGTTAGGGATCACAGAACCTATATTTAAATAGCTTGGTTACAATATCATGTTTATTTAGACGTGCCATAGTAGCTAGGACTTATGACCGAGTGCTTAGTTGGTGCCTGTGATTGTGATTATGGTGTTTTGTCGGTCGGGTCAAATTAATCAGGGCATATGATCCCTGTCCTAGATAGAAATTATAGGGTCCAACATAGTCTGTATATTAAATTAGTTGTGATTTGGTTGAAATCTAGAATTTAAGTGTATAAGTTAGCCGGGGCATGTGACCCCGAAATTCTATTAGTCGGGTCAAATTACTAGTTGTGGCACCTTCAATTCTTTTCAGAATTAATATTTGTTTACCATCAAGGTTAGTCGCTTTTAATTAGAAAATTGAGTTAGATGAGAAACCTAATTAGATTACGAAACTTAATCAGAACTAAGCTAAAGTTAGCCTAGCTTTGGCCCGGGCCATAGTGTAATCAATGTCGCTCAAAAATAATAAATTCTCAGCCGCATAAAACGTAAATAAAGTTTGGGTGCTCCTATTTGTCTCGATCACTGATGTGCACGACCTATTTTCAAACGCCTGATTTGTGTTATGTTTCCTAGCTGAATATGAATACCACCCAAGTCTATGATTGGGGAAGTTAAGTTTTAAGGTTACCAATGCACATAATTATCTAAGAATATGATCATTTTTATACTACAGCACTATTTCGCATTTAGTCTCCTAAGAGCAACTGCAGCGGTGCGAGTATAAGCAAAGATCAAAGACCAGAAAAAACGATCAAATTTGAGTTTACTCTGTACTGTAACGCTACGGGTAGAAGATTAAATTTGGTCGAGCGTAAAATTAATCACCGCACGAAAACAGGCGTAAATTTGGTGTACGCTTGAATGGGGCGTAAAATTGGTTTACGCCCGAAATTTGAATGGGGCGGATGGTTTGGTGTCCGCCTGATGAGTAAGTGAACGGGCGGATGGTTGGGTGTCCGCCTGATGAATTTCATTTTGAATGGGGCGGATGGTTTGGTGTCCGCCTGACGAAATGTGAACGGACGGATGATTGGGTGTCCGCCTGATGAATTTCATTTTGAATGGGGCGGATGGTTTGGTGCCCGCCTGATGAGTAAGTGAACGGGCGGATGGTTGGGTGTCCGCCCAGCAACAAGCGTACTTTAAATTTACGCCCGACTATATTAGGATTTTGGTATTTGGTCGCGACCAAATATGATCTGGGATTTGATCTTTGGCTGGGATTTAATCTTTACTCCGTCCCACTGCGTTACGATCTCATCCCAAATTTTTGGTTATACTCGCCCACTGTGGATGCTCTAAGTGCAGGTAAATCTCAAAAATAGAGCTACTTATATTTTACCAATATAAACACTATAAATCATATCCCGAAGGTACGTTTCAATGAAAATATCAATAACAACATTCATCTGTTGTAAGACAACAATCAACTCATTTTCCCTATGCAGTGACATTGGTTCTTAATATCCATGCCTATTCCAACTGGATCTGAAAATAATAATAGATTGATCGAAAATTTCACTTCAGAAAATCCCCAAGCATTAATAGGGGTGGCTCGTGCTAATGGTTGGAAATGGTGGGACCCACCTTCTATCAGTGCTTCGGGATTTTCCGAAATGAATCCTTCAGTCACTCTAGAACTGGTCGATCTGAAACAACAATTGCAAATAAAAAATGGCTACTAAGAATGGCCTGTCTCTTTACAAAGTGAGAAAGCCCAGTTCTCATGGAGATGCCAAGAGAAGCCCAGTTCTCACGGAAATGCCAGGTGCCAACAGACATTTTATGCAATGATATGGTCCACAAACTACTCCAAGTAGCTACTTAACAATCAAAACTTCTGTCAAGTAAGAAAAGTAGTGTGTTAGACAAAATTTATGCCATACAATCGCACCATGCGCATACTAAAACTGACTGGAGTATTATATTTTAGATTTTCGGCGACCCATATAGTCTCACCGTTCGTTAAGTCACACTATCATAGTCGCCTAGATTTTGCTGCAAGCTACCTTGTAGTCCAAGAATTGTTGACTTTGTAGCATCCAGCGAGAGATGTTTTCTTACTTTAGTCAACTTCGTTGTGTTAACAAAAGAGGCTAATCTAATTCTTATGTGCTCGATTATGTGGTCACTTACAATTTCAACTTTCTACGATTTTCTATTAATCTTACTATTTATTTGTTTATCGGCTAAAATAATTTATTTGGTTCACCAGTTCAGGATTTTGTTTTTCCCTGCCCAAATGCAAAGATAAACATGACAGTGCTTATAACAACAAAAGAATGTGCATCCATATGGTAGAAAAGAATGTCTTGTTGATGCTTGGATTTTGTATGCAAACACTTTCCTCACTGAAAAACATTTCCGATGACTCTGATGGAAAATATAATTGTTTAAATGAACTATTAACGGATAAGCATTATGATATTAAACATCAAAATACGAATAGAGAGTAGTTCTAATTTATCCACTATTTCTGGCCAGATTAACATGGTAGCTGATGTTGAAAAAGAGATACAGGGGTTATGTTCGTATAAATCATCCCACATCAGCTGCGACACCACACGATTCGCTTTGTCTAGCATTATGCCATATCATTTGTAAACAACCAAAATAGGATTGCTGAAACTCTCGAAAAATCAAATCAAGAATTATGCGATAAACCGAAGAAATGAAACTTACTTGGATCATATAAATACAGTCCCGCTCTCCAGCAGCCTCTATTCGGTAGACGAACCACAAAAAAGTGATCTCCAGACTATAGTTACTGGCAGTTGTACTCTACAAACGTTTTTACTAATATATGTGGGAAAAAATTCAGCGTCATGACATTGAATTTCAACCATCATTTAAGAAAAAGAATTCACAAAATCATGCATGAGCTAAAGCAAGTACAGCTGACTATTACGTACCACTAACTAATAAAAGGATAAGACCTAATTTTCAGAACTCACAACAATCGTGCAAATGTAAATGATGCGCTAGTTTACTTACTAAACAAATCAGGCTTCCTAAGAATACATGTATAATGAGCATGACAACATGACGTGGGTATCAAGGATTATTTCAAAGGCATATATGTTGCCATGCTCATATACGTGTAATTCTATGAAAACTTAAGCAATAAAACATTACAAATGACCAACTTGATTACGATACCCTGGTAGAAGACAACTTGAGGAACTCTGCAGTTAGTCCCCAACCTGGACTGCTCATCAAAAACATTGTTAACCACACCATAATACACTTTTCCATTATAATGGATCATTCTATCTTATTAACCACACCAAAAGACAATACAAACTTTTACATTATAATAAAGTTTTCCATTATTAACCACACCATAAGACAATTTCAGGAGTATCATCGGCCAGTTCGATTCCTAAGTCTTCTACATCTTCTATCTTTATTCCCTCAAACAAACAAATTCAAATCGGTCATTTTACAAATCTGAAGATCCAATCCTCATTACAAATTATTCAAATTTATAGAAATTATCCCGGAAATAAAAAAAATCTCTATTTAGGTTGATTGACCTTCAGGATCTATAGGACCAGCAGGTCTAACAAATCCCCTATGTTGGTGGCAGTTTATGTCACCATTATAGTTGACATTTAGTGGGTCAGTGGAAGTTAACCTACCTCGGCAGAAACATATAGTATCTCGAAGACGTTCACTAATCTGAGATCACATATGTATATGATAAAATCGTAGAGAAAAAGGGATTCACAGACTCACAGTAATAAGTTGATTAGGCGAAAGAAAATTTTGCATGTTCTGATAGGCGAGTATCTCTCCCTGTTGATGCTTATGCGGAAATTGAATTACTACTTAAAATAAAATTTATCTAGTTCTAGACGTGAAGTTGAGACAAAGTTTACCTTGATGTATTAGAGTGCATATACAGTTTGACCAATTACGCCAGTCGTATATGGATGGAACTCACCTCAACTGAGTCTTCTAAGAGGTTAAAAGTAACACTCATGCACCAATCTTAAAAATTTATTAGAGGCAAGAAATTATTAATCAAAACAAATTTGATTAGAGAGCACAAAGCAAAATTTTACCCTCTTTCTTGTTCAGGGACACCAACAGATGCCAAATCTGGCTGAACGAACAGTAACCTTGGGTCCTGGAACTTAACAAAAGAGAGCCTTCAGAGGATCAATAGCCTGGTACCTTTCTGCCAATGTCATAGGAGGTATATGCCATCTGTGGGAATCGAACCCACAACTGCATGGCTAAAACCATGTGCTTTACCTTTTGAGCTAAGATAGCAACTACACTTGGATCTGCTTTCCTAAAAGATTTATATCAAAAAGAGATTGTACCTGACACCCCGATTGTACCTGACACCCTGCTCCATGTACACTAATAGCAGGTCATCAGTTCATATTACCAAATATTTATTAAAAAAAACCTCATCTAAAGCTAACATCGTCAGCTTTTCTTCCTTACTTTTCTTCCTTAGCTTATAGAATGAAAGCATAACCCAATCTGATGTCACCAATGAGTGCTCACAGCGGCATGCATTATACAATAAGGAGATTCTTAGATATGGAAAAGGCATCCTTAAGAAATGAAAGAACAATGAAACGCAAGTGCCCTAAAAAGATGTATCAGCATGTAAAAAAGAAATTGCTCACTGTTCATAATTTAGAATTAATGATTACTATTGTGAGATAGCTAACCTAGTCATTTATTGATCCAAGTCTATGTAAATAGTTAGGACCAAAATATTCTGATCCCATTATTCATGGACATCCTTAATATGACCCCCAAATATGTTCATTATTCCACAAAAACCAAGATGAACTGTCTCACCACATCAATTGTTCTTAAGTTTACTGCCAATTTGAAATTAAAAGTCTACAATGTTTGTACTTAAGATGAAACTTGAAAATAGAGTATATATCTCAACCTTGGCTTAGGCGGTACCTCCATAGCGGCACACATTTTGTTGACCTGCGTAAAAATAAGGCTGAAACAATTCAATCTACAAAGAAGATGCAAGGGTTTGTACTCAAGTAAGCAAGATATTAAGAAATAATATGACCAACATATAAATATAAAGAAATCAAAGATTGTACCAATTAAAGACTACAAATATAGCGAAAACTGAACTTTTACCTAAAATTAGAATGCAGTGGAAAACCAAGCTCGAGTTACTCAATATATGGAAACGTAACTATGTGATGAAATATACAAAAATCAGTAATACCGCTCGAATATACTCTTAATTCTATCTTAATTATCAAATCAAACAGTAAGCATGGTTTATTTGAGTGAAAAATCTTACTATACAGTCTATGTCAAAAGCTCCAGTAGTACAATGAGCTACCAACATATTGAAATGTGAACAAAAAAGAATTATTTTAAACAAACCTAAAACTGAAAAGGCCATGTCCCGGCTAAATTATCCTTAATCACCTGGTGGTTCAACTATTTTCTTATCCCCTTTTGCAAGAAAATGGACTTGGATACAGAGCATAAAGCCATACTTCGTCATACGCCGAAAAGCCAAGTAAATCAATTGTATTCATTACACCTTTGGTTATGCACTAAAATACAAAGCTGATTCATGAATATCATAACGACAAACATAATCGACAAAAATAGTTACATATATAGGTGAGAGACTTACTGTCACTCAAAGGCGTATTATCAACCATATCAACATAATCCTGAAACCATTGGCATCTACTATATCACTTATATGAATATACTCCAGAGCGGAATGGCATAAATGTATAGGGTTTTGGTGCAACCTGCAAAATCAATAGAAACCTCATTGTTATTTGTTATTTGTGGTGTGACTGATGTCTGATTACATCACTATTTCATGAAAACTCAAAGCCTCAAACATATAAAACCTAATCATTCTAATCAGTTGGATGATTACTTCCACTAAATTGGGATCAAGATGGCGACTATAAGCATCAAAATTATTTTCTCCTTAATTCATCATCTTTACTGCATCATATACAAATTATAATCCAATAGAAATAAATTCATCCCTCCGTCAGTACATTTAAATTATATTTCATTTAAAGTCATTTCCCAAGGATGACCGAGAATACAAAGAAACGAAAAGGAAACAATCTCATTAAAGATATGAAATCAGGCATTCAAAATAACAGAACATGATCTCTCAGTCACGGTGGTTATACTGCCAGCCAAATCTCAAATCATCAATCAAAGATGCATCCAAGAGTATATAATCCTAACAATGATATTGTCACTTCGTATCCATCTTGAAAATAACTTTGATGACGATAGTTGTGAATAACGACTGTTATAACATTATAGAAGAATTTTTAAATGATTGAAATGTAGAGTTGAGATTACGTGACCAACTACGGATATAAGCATATATAGTGTGTTCGCACATTAATGTATAAATCCATGTGCCGGAAACCAAGTATGTGCATAGGTGTGCATACGGTATAGGTGAAGGAGACAGGTTTGGTACGCGTACCAGCGGAAGTTTTCGAACCAAAAATTTCTTCTGAGTTTGTAAACTCGCAAACTAGTAGTCACCTTAGGTACGCATACCCATACGCGTACCCACGGAAGTTTTCGACTGAAAATTTCTGCTGAGTTTCTAAACTCAATTCTGGTAGCTATTGGTACACGTACCCGTACACTACCCAAGCTGGTTATATTTCTCAAAACGGAAGTTCATGAACTTAAACAATAAATCAATAAGGAAAGCAATGTTTGCAAACAATGGCTATATTGTTCATTAATTGATTCAAGTGAATCAATCCGATTTTGTTGCAATTGTTCTATGTATAAAAATCTAAGCAATTTAACAACTCTTGAACTAGTTCTTTTGAAGTCATTGGAACTAGTTATGAAGAAGATGAATACGGTTAATATGAAAGTGTTCATATGGCTAACCATTGGTTAACTGTTTGTGAACCAACTAAGTGTACACATTTAGGTACGGTTACTCAAACCTAAATGAAATACATTTCCTTTGTGTGTGTGAAGCTAAGTTTCGATCTAATGGTTGAAAGATTTTAGCTTAGTTAAATCAGGTTTTTCATCTAACGGTGAATATTGAATGCTTTGTTACCAAGGTAACTTAGATTGCAAACCTTGATTTGAAAACTATATAAAGGAGAAATCTAGCAACTGAAAAAATTAATAACCACACCTCATGTGTAATACTAGTTGGTTTTGCTAGAGTCTGTTCTCCTTTAACCTTAGGTTTCTTCTCGAGACCCTGTAGGTTAACGACTGAAAGACTTCACGGGAATTGTAAAGCCAGACGAAACTACTTCTCTTGTAGTTGAGCGATCTGATCTTGCCATTTTCTATCGTACGAGTTCAATTGTAAGATTGGCTTGAGATTATATCTCCGATAGGGCAAGATAAAAATAAATCACAAACATCTTCGTCTCATCGTTTGTGATTCCGAAATATCTAGTTTCGCTACCATACAATTTAGATTATTGTGAGGTGATTGATAATTCTAGGCTGTTCTTCAGGAATATAAGTCCGGGTTATTGATTGGTTCATGTTCACCTTGATTTTATCAAAAGACGGAACAAAACTCTTAGGTTTATCTGTGGGAGACAGATTTATCTATATCGTACACTTTTCTGTGTGATACAGATTTGTTTATTAAAGTCTTCGACTTTGGGTCGTATCAACTCTTGGTTGTGGGTGAGATCAGCTAAGGGAATCAAGTGTGTAGTATATTGCTGGGATCAGAGACGTAAGGAGCGCAACTGTACCTTGAATCAGTATGAGATTTATTGGGTTTCAACAACAGTCCAGACCGAAGTTAGTTTGTAGTAGGCTAGTGTGTGTAGCGGCTTAATACAGTGTGGTGTTCAATCTGGAATAGGTCCCGGGGTTTTCCTGCATTTGCGGTTTCCTCGTTAACAAAATTTCTGGTGTCTGTGTTATTTCTATTCTGCATTATATTTTGTTATATAATTGAAATATCACAGGTTGTGCGTTAAGATCAATCAATTAGAATATCCAACCTTTGGTTGTTGATTTATATTGATTGACACTTGGATATTGGTCTTTGGTACCATCCAATTTATCTCTCTAGTATTTGATAAAGACTCGCAGATTTCTATTTGCTTGAGTATAGATAATCGAGAGATCGAGATATTTAACTCTTTGATATGCTTTTATCTAGATTGAGTCTGACTGTCTAGTTGATTCTCTAGAAAGTATATTGGAGTTAGTCCATACAGATTGTTAATCGAAATATTGGGTGAGGTTGTTAGACCCCCGCTTTTTCAGTTGGTATCAGAGCAAGGCAAACACGTTTAAGACCTCAAAAGTCTGTGTTTTTTGCGATCTGACTCTATGGACAGTAGTGATAACTCTGCCTTCGCAAAACCAGATCAGGATCCTCTTGATGATGATAAGAGTTCTGAGATCTCCAAGAAATCTATCATAACTTCCCCTCTGTGAGAAACCGATGTTAACTGCGAAAATCACCTAGATGAACAACTGGATGAACTTTCATATGAAAGTGACTCGGACGAGGGACCAAGTATTGATGAAGAAGTCTCACAGTATATTATACTCTTTGACGATATCATAGAAAAAAAGGGATCAACTTCCTACTTGGCAGAATATATGTTTCCTCTCTGTCGTGAAAACCGGAAACTAAAAAAACTCTTTAAGGGATACGATGGTGGTTATAAACTTTTACAATCCATCCTTAAAGATCGTGATGAAGAAGTTCATTCAAAGGTTGCTGAATGTGAAAAACTTCAGAAGAGTTTCTGTGTGCTGAGAGAAAAACTTGCTGAATCTGAGGCAAAGTATGACTCTCAACAGATCTACTATAATGACAGAGAATGTTTTTTCTTGCCAAAGAAAAACAATTGAAGAATAATCTATCTACAACTATCAACAAGGTAAAATCACTAGAAGAGAATCTGAAAAGATTTAACACTAGCTTTACAAAATTATCTTCCATGTTAGGATCATGTAAAGAACATCGTGATACACGTGTTCTGGGATATAAAGGAATAGACGGTCCAAGCACTGGAAAAATCAATTTTGTATGTGCTAGTGATAACTCGCTAAGTGAAAATTCACCTACTATAGATGATGTTTCTGTTAAGAAAGATTGTCATACTTCAAAGATAGGGCATAGGAGAACCGTTAAAAACGTTACCTTTAACTGCTAATATTGTGGAAATAAAGGTCATGTTAAACGGAAATGCCGTTTTCGGATAAGGAATGAAAAACTTCATAACATTCTTATATGGATGTCAAACGAAGTAATCAAGCCTGTTTCTCTCCATGGTGAGAACATTTGTGCCCCAAATCCGAAAGAGCATGGTGATAAGTCCTCTCTTAGTTATATGTATGATACTAACCCTTTCTACAAGTATAGAGGAAAGAAAGTCATATGGACAACTAAGTCGGCTGACGTTGCAGTAAAGAAAAAAGACGCCAAAGGAAGAAGGATGGTTCAATGAAGGAAGGAATATCATCCATTGGCAAGGATAAAACTGTTTCTAAAATATCGGGCTCTGAATATCTGCACATCAATAATCATGCATCTGATCTAAGGACCACTATAAACAATCTCAGGCGGAAAATCAAAAAATTGAGGAAGAAAACATCTCCAGGTATGTCTTTTCCTCCTTGTGATAGTTCTTTTGAAAGTATTCCTTCTACTCCTTCTTGTATCCCAGAGAAGGAAAACGATGATGAGCTACATGCTCAGATTACAACCTAACCAGTTTTTTAATTGCGCATTCTCATTCCATCCTTAGGAGAATGCGCATAGAGTTCAAGATATAACTTGTCTTGACGAAAAATGGTTGTTGTAATACTCGTTTGATCCTTTAGAAATGATTCTTTCTTTGTAGAATTCTTATATGGTGTTCCTTTCATAATAAAGCATAGTTGATCAATCTAAACTCTTGAGAAAACCATGCTTTGTTAAAAACACTGATTGTTCAGTGCTCCTTCCTTGCTTTAAAATCCTGTGACAAAGCCTTTTGAAATAAGGCTCCTTCGTTTACACGGTTCAGAACCTGGTTCATAACCGTAAGCGTTTGCATACCTGGCCCATTACCGATTCTTAAATGAGGAACCCTAGGGTTTCACTATATGTGTCCTATACATGCATATATATATCATGAAGTTCTTCTTGGTATATACTCGCTCGGTAACGGAAATAGCCTCTTGTGAGATAATGGTGGAAACTATGGATGGATGCAAAAAGGAAGTTGAGGATGAAGGAATCAACATTCCTGAGTTTTATGAGAACCGTGTTCTTATAAATTGCTATCATGCAATTGATCATGTAAACAAGCAACTTGTCCAGATGTCACAACAACTGGTTGGAAACCTTCTCCAAGATTTCGAGGTTGTACGTGAACAATTCGTGATTGCCTTTAAGAATCTCGAGTTTGTGAAGATCAAAATAAAGGAAGCCAATGAGGAACTTGAAAGTGTTTGAGCTTTGATTGCCCGTCTGGGATAGATTCTTTTTGTCTAAGAAACTTCTTAAAAGAATTTTTATTCTTGTTTTTGTTTAAGAAGGATAACTAGGGTTTGGAATAGCCATTATTGTGAGTACACATAGCTATGTCCAGCGTTTTCATCTTACAATGTTTTTATATTTATTTATTTAAATTCTAAAGTGATTTGGAAGATGATTGTTTGCAGTATTAATATTTATGGTTTCATGTATTGTAATATGTTATGGGATATGTATGTTTGCGTTCGTGAACTATTATTGTCCCATACGATGTCAAAAGTTATCTCTTTCATATGTCAATATGCGAGTATTGATAAAAGATCGATGAACTTTTGACAAACAAAAGTTCAGCCTATTATGTCAATTCTTTGATGGAAGATAGGTTAAAATCTTTTGTTTACAAAGATTATGTCTATTATATGTCGTTATGCAAATATTGATGAAGATAGAATGAATCTTTGTATATTCCGCGGTATTGATCTTCCCTGATCCATATTTTATGTATATACTATGCGGCTCCATAAGTCTTCTTATGTGACCATTTCCAACTAAACAAATCATGAATTCGTTTGTGATTAATTTAGTTGTGTATTCCGATTAAATTAATCATGGATTATCTTGTGATTAGTTTAATTGAGAATTTTTGGATACAAAATCATTTCCTTATGGTTTTTGGTGTCCAAAGAAATCCTTTTTTTCTTGCAAAAGTAAGGTCGCTCTTGTTTTTCTCTCGGGGATGCCATCAAATGGGGGAGAGTTCTTTTGAACTTGCTCTTAATTTCCATATCTTTGTGGGGAGTGTGGCTGTGGAATATTTTAGGGGTTATCTTGTATCTTTATAAACTCCTTGATGAATGTATTTATCTTCGGCTATATGATTGCATCTAAACAAAGTTGATATATACTTTTTTTTGGTCTTGAAACATCTCCGTGGAAATTTTATTAGGATCCCGTTTTCGTACCTTTGCAAATTTTATTGACAAAAAGAGGGAGAATTAATATGTAGTTCACACTACAAATACATATGGTTTACGTGTTTTACGATCATTATGTAAGGGAGGGGGGTTTCATGTTGAGATGAAAGTATTGACTAAGGGGGAGTGATACATATCACCATAGTATTGTTGTCGAAGTTGTGATATAAGAACTTTGATACTGTATAATAATACTATGACACTGTATAACAATGATCGAGAGCTTTTGTTTTCTCATTGTTATGGCTACGAATCTTCAACAACTATGATGTTGAATTGAACATCTATGGAATCATTGGAGTACTTGGAAAAGACGAAGTTTTCAAGTAATGCTGAAGCACCAAGGAGATCAAGCATGTGGACGAGAAGCCACAAAGTTTTATTTATTTTGTAATCCATATGTATTGGTAGTTTTGCCACTAAAATTGAAAAATGGGGAGATTGTTAGAGCACTGCTCGGTCGAACTCGCATGCGTTTCTATCTCAAGCATATTTGTCAAGTGTAGTTGTCAAAACTATATGTCTTGATTTCTAGACTACTTATAGTTAAATCTCGGACTAAGACAGTTAAGTGTAGTTGAGCTCCAGACTCCACGAAGATCCTCTTACGAATACGAAGAACTACTCAAGGAACCAGTGGAACTTCATCCGACTAAAAAGGTATGTGGAGACTTGAATTTATCTATCACTCAAAAGTCTACCTCTCTATCTCATATTCTTGAGACAAAGTCGTATAAGTATGATAGTTTTCATACATACACATTTGTTATTTCGAGCCGAGTTTACTCGCCTATCTTTTTCTCGAAATATGTGTTCGTAAGCTTTCGCTTTAACCACTTTTCATATTAACCCGTGATGAAAGTCATGATGACGTTTCACTCTTGAAAATAGCTTTGATGACGATAGTTGTGAATAACGACAGTTATAATATTATAGAAGTATGTTTCAATGATTGAAATGTAGAGTTGAGATTACGTAACCAACTATGGATATAAGCATATATAATGTGATTGCACATTAGTGTATAAATCCATGTGCCGGAAACCAAGTATGTGCATATGTGTGCATACGCTATTGGTGAAGGAGACGGGTTGGGCACGCGTACAAGCGGAAGTTTTCGAACCAAAATTTTATGCTGAGTTTGTAAACTTGCAAACTGTAAACCAGTCACCTTAGGTACGCGTACACACGAAAGTTTTCGACCGGAAATTTCTGCTGAGTTTCTAAACTCAATTCCAGTAGCTATGGTACACGTACCCTTATGCGTACCCAAGCTGGTTATATTTCTCAAATCAGAAGTTCATGAACTTAAACAATAAATCAATGATGCAATCTTTGGAAACCGTGGCTATTTGTTCATGAATTGATTCAATTGAATCAAACCGATTTTTTTTCAATTGTGTCTATATATAAAGATCTAAGCAATTGAACAACTCTTGAACTAGTTCTTTTGAAGTCATTGGAACTAGTTGTGAAGAAGATGAATACGGTTAATATGAAAGTGCTCATATGGCTAACCATTGGTTAACTATTTGTGAACCAACTAAGTGTACACGTTTAGGTATGGTTACTCAAACCTAAATGAAATACATTTCATTTGTGTGTGACAAGCTAAGTTTTGATCTAACGGTTGAAAGATATTAGCTTGATTAGATCAGGTTTTCCATTTAACGGTGAATATTGAATGATTTGTTACCAAGGTAACTTAGATTGAATATTGAATGATTTGTTACCAAGGTAACTTAGATTGTAAACCCTGATTTGAAAACTATATAAGGAGACATCTAGCAACTGGAAAAACTAATACCCACACCTCATGTGTGATACTAGTTGGTTTTGCTAGAGTCAGTTCTCCTTTAACCTTAGGTTTCTTCTCGAGACCTGTAGGTTAACGACTGAAAGAATTCATTGGGATTGTGAAGCTAGACGAAACTACTTTTCTTGTAGTTGAGCGATCTGATATCTTTCCATTTTCTATCGTACGAGTTCAATTGTAAGATTGGCTTGATATTATATCTCCGATATGGCAAGATAAAAAGAAATCACAAATATCTTCGTCTCAGCGTTTGGGATTCCGCAATATCTAGTTTCTCTACCATACGGTTTAAATTATTGTGAGGTGATTGATAATTCTAGGATGTTCTTTGGGAATATAAGTCCGGGTTATCAATTGGTTCATGTTCACCTTGACTTTATCAAAAGACGAAACAAAACTCTTAGGTTTATCAATGGGAGACAAATTTATCTATATCGTTTTCTTTTCTGTGTGATACAGATTTGTTTATTAGAGTCTTCGACTTTGGGTCGTATCAACTCTTGGTTGTGGGTGAGATCAGCTAAGGGAATCAAGTGCGTAGTATCCTGCTGGGGTCGGAGACGTAAAAGGAGCGAAATTGTACATTGAATCAGTGTGAGTTTGATTGGGGTTCAACTACAGTCCAGACCGAAGTTAGTTTTTAGTAGGCTAGTGTCTGTAGCGGCTTAATACAGTGTGGTGTTCAATATGGACTAGGTCTCGGGGTTTTTCTGCATTTGCGGTTTCCTCGTTAACAAAATTTCTGGTGTCTGTGTTATTTCTATTCCGTATTATATTTTGTTATATAATTGAAATATCACAGGTTGTGCGTTAAGATCAATGAATTAGAATATCTAACCTTTGGTTGTTGATTTAAATTGATTGACACTTGGATATTGGTCTTTGGTACCATCCAAGTTATCTCTCTAGTATTTGATAAAGACTCGCAGATTTCTATTTTCTTTAGTATAGATCAAATTGAGAGATCGAGATATTTAACTCTTTGATATACTTTTATCTAGATTGAGTCTTACTGTCTATTTGATTCTCTAGAAAGTATATTGGATTTAGTCCATATAGATTGCTAATCGAAATATTGGGTGAGGTTGTTAGACCCCGCTTTTTCATCTGTGACCTGATTCATCAGTGTATAAGTACCTCCACCCTCTCAGTGCTTCTTAATGGATCACCTTGTGATGAATTCCAGCCAAAAGAGGCATAAGACAAGGTTATCCTCTCTCACCTTATCTGTTTATTCTTGCAATGGAATTTCTTTCAAGACATCTTGTTGCAGTTCAGCAGAACAAAACTATACAAGGTATTAAAGTGGCTAGTAATGCATGAGAAATCAATCATTTGCTTTTTGCAGATGACTGCCTGATTTTCATTCAGGCAAATCTTTCTTATGTCAACAATCTTATTAATCTTTAATGATTTCATTATACAGTCAGGCCAAGTGCTAAATTTTGAGAAATATGCAGTGCACTTCAGCAAGCACACTAAGCCATAGGTTGTTGATGATCTTACTAACATTCTTGGAGTAAAATCCATGAGCTCAAAATAAAAATACTTGGGTTCTCCATTGCTACTAGGGAATTCCAAGCAAGAAGCTTTCAAGTCAATTCAAGAAAGCTTTGAATAAATATTATCAACTTATAATTCAATTATTCTTACACAGGCAGGAAGATCAACCATGATTAAATATGTTCTTAATGCAGTCCCTACTTATCAGATGGGTAATTTTAAGCTTCATAATCAACTCATCAACAAGCTAACTGCTATTGAGAAACATTTCTTTTGGGGAACAAAGAAAACAAAGGCTCTAATCCTCTAGTTTGGCTCAAGATGTGTAAGCCAAAAGATATTGGTGGACTTGCTTTCAGGGATTTAAAAAAGCTCAATCTGGCTATTTTCACAAAATTGGTACGGAGAATTTGTTCTGAATCCAACAACCTAATGGTGTAACTTCTCAGAAGCAAATATTTTAGAAATAGAGACATTCTTCATAGAAATATTGAAGTCAAGAACTGATCTTATACCTGGAATGGTATTATTAAAGGTTTGATTGTTGTTCAGCAGATTTACTTTATGGAAATTGGAACATCCCTCTTTTAGATCAATTATTATTAAAGGTTTGATTCAGATTTTATGAAGATGTTATTGAACTTATTATTCCTGGCACCGGTAATTGGAACATCCCTCTTTTAGATTAATTATTTGATTCTAATACTTCTTTTAGAATTCAGAAAATGTTTCTTGATGTAACTAAGGAAGGCGAGATGATTTGTATGCCTTCTAAAGATGGTAAGTTCTTCGTTAAGAGTGCTTACAATAAGCTCACTAATTGCAATAGAGAAGTAAATGTCAATGGCAGAATTATTGACTCTGGTGTATAGAAGACTCTTTGGAAAATTGGAACTGCTCACAGAGTTAAACTCTTTATCTTGAAGTGTATCAAAGAAATTAATCAGACAAGAGATAAACTGGCAGTCTACAATGCTAGGTAAGAAATACAATGTAGTTATTGTGGCACTGAACCTGAAACAATTGAATATCTATTACTGGAATGCAGACATTCCAGAGCTGTGTGGAGAGGAGTAAACATCAACGTTTATGCAGTAAGAAGTAACTACACAAGTGTTTAAGCGTGGGTTACAAGTTGGTTCTCTTTAGATAGTAGTTCAAATGAGCATTGGCTATACACCTTAATGATTGGTGCTTGGATCATCTGGAAGGACAAATGTGATTCTATTTTCCAGGGAGTATCCTTAAACCCTTATAAATCTGTGCACAAAATCAATTGTCATTTGAATTTTTATCTGAACGCTCATAATATTGCATCTGAAACCATACACTGCATTATATCACATTGGCAACCCCCTTTACCAGGCATTATTAAGATTAATGTGGATGCATCATTTGACTGTTCTACCAAGAAACTAGGCACTGGTCTAATTATCCATGATGAAACAGGGGCATGTGGAGGGATCAAAGGGATTTTCGCAAATGGACCATTAAGTCTAGAAGAGGGAGAATGTATGGCAATTTGTGAGGCACTAGCTTGGGCAAAGAAGAAATCATTCACTAGAATACATATAGAAACATATGCAAAACTTGTCATCCAATCTATCACAGGAACTATCTCTTTAATTTAGTGGGAGAACATGAATATCCTGAAAGAAATAAAACATTTATCTTCTTGGTTTAGCTTATGTAATTTTTATTTTATTAGTAGAGATGACAATCAGGTGGCAGATGAAGTTACTAAGTCAGTTAGAACTTCAGAATCAGATGTTGAACTTTATGATCATTTTAGTGCCAACAAGATAATGAATAAATTTTCTTTTTATCAAAAAAAAAAAAAAAAAAAATGATCGAAAATTTTGGTTCCGATGAAAATGCAATGGAATGATAAAATCGGCAGAGCATGCCCTTTTAGTTTTTAGATTTCCATGTTTTATGGAGGATTCAAGAGGAAGTATTAGTTTTATGTTAAAGGTGATTTAAATATTTGACTTCCGTTAGACACCCCTTGGCGTTCTAGTTAGTTTGAGGCTTTGAGCAGCCTCTAATTAGTCATGGAGGTTATAGCCACGGAAATCTGTTACCGGCATTACCTCTACCTGTTATCCCTCCACTACACTCAGCCTTATAGATGATCTAATGTGGTGTGGTCGCTTGTTCTCATGGCAAGAAAGCATCCAACACAAAAATGCCGCAGTTGGCATGGAGTTAAATGTTCAAAGATGATAAATTTTGAACGCTTATGATGTGGACTTTGAACCATCGAGGCATATTTGAGTTCCATGGTAGATTTTTATCTCTCAACAAAATAAAATTGCAGTCGGTTGCGTCTGCCGGGAGTCGAACCCGGGTCTATTGCTTGGAAGGCAATTATCCTAACCGTTGGACTACAAACGCTTGCTCTGTTTAATTTCAGCAGCTGCCACTCACTAACAAATTGGGCTACGGGTTTTGCACTTGCTTCACTTTCTTGAGCGGGTGGAGTTTGAATTGTCTGGTTGCTCTCGCATATCAGACAAAAGCTTGCCTTATTTTGCTGACACGGGCCAGCTGCTGTTGTTACCAATACTGAGCGATCATTCAGTAGACGCAAAACATTATAAAGCTTATCCTAAACCTCTTCATAGTTCATACACCCGACAGATGCACTCATACTTCTTACAAGTAAATTAATTCAAGAAAACATGCTTTAAACTGCAAATGGCTTTGCAAAAAAACCGACATTAGCACAGAGAGGAACTTATCGAACTGGTGTTAAATTAAGTATATTGCCCAAGCAACAAACTTGCAGTTCACAGAGAGACTTGAAACTGATCATTCTACACACCAATGAGTAATATCTGAAGACAAGGATAAGCAAAAGTATCCTTCTCTCACAGTCCCTCTCATGAGTCGAACTAGGAAAAACAGGGAAGAACTTATGTTTTGATTCAAACAAACTTAAACAGAAAAACAGGGGAGAAGTTAAGCTTTATCTGTCTTAGCAGCAGCCTGTCCACAAAGACGTCCAGTTCTCCTAGCAGCAATAAGACCAACCTTTTGTCCAGGAGGTGCATCATGACGAACATTACTGGCATGTCCAATATGCTGGTGGTTACCTCCTCCGTGAGGATGCAACTGGATTCAATAGCAACACCACGAACCTTGGGCCAGGAGTTTCTCTTCACTCTGCATTCGTGGTAAGCGTTTCCTGCTTTCAACATGGGCTTCTCAGTCCTGCAGCCTCCACCAGCAACTTGGCCAATCATAGCACGGTATCCACTTGGTATATTTTTTTTTGCTCCAGATGGAAGCTTAATTCTGAAAAACAAAAATTGGGGGTTCAGACAAAACAACCAAATAAAGGAGACTAACTCCCAACCCCGAAAAACATGGATTGCAAGAAGATCAGTGTTTAAATTAAGTTAGTGAAATACAATAGGTCAACTGAAAAGTTTATCAACGATTCTACCCAAGATTTTATAAGTGAACACTTTATACTCATTTCTTTTCAACTAATACAACAGTCGAGGAGCTAGATTCTCAACAAACTTTTCAACTCATGAGACAAATGTGGCTGCTCTTCTTATGTGCCAAAAGTGTTCGATGAAACATTGCATTTCATACATAGATTTGCTGCTGCAGTTTAAGGGGTCATAATGACAAAGGCTGCTTCCTTCATACCACAACAGCACTTTGTTTACTTCAGTAAGGGCAAAGGGATCTCAGTCAGAAGCCTTCTAAATATACAGTAATTTGTTACAAAGACAAGCTAATAAATCTCAGTAGCGAAAAAATGTAAGATTATTATTTTGTAATCCAAGCATAAGATGAAGCAAGAATGTCTAGGTGCTGTATATTAAAGATACCAGAAAAGCAAGATAAAAAACAATGAAAAGTCTCCTTTTGATCGCATCTTCTAATCACATTATGTGCAGCAGAAAGGAATACAACATCCCTCTGTTCCATAAGTATATTTCTCAACAATGTTCCACATAAAAGAACTTCCTAGTGTACACAAAGGCGTGGTCATCAAATTCTACCTAGTTACATTAGTACATAGGAAGACTCAGTGTAATGATATAACGCCAAGCAACCCATCACAAAAAAAATATCAACTTTCTAGTAACCTTTAATGTAACAGTTCCAAGACTTGCGTCGAACACATTCCTCCACACTTGAACATGTTAGTTCCCAAAAGGCATTATTAGAACTCGGCCAATTTCACACTAAGGACACCTTAAATACTTGATACATAAATCTCAATTAACTGATTTATTTGGTGTTTGAAATTACTTGACCATTAAATATTCTACCTGGTTAAATTACAATATGCACCAGACTCTTTGCAATAAGTGAAACAAGACTTGACGGACGAAAAATATCACGGGAGTCAAGTCAACTGCTAAAATCAATGAAAATGAGAAGAACGAGACTTACTGATGAGAGAAGTCATTATGGCAATCAGTGAGGGAAATTTAGCCAGCTAAAAACAAATTCGAAGGATGAGGCGAAATCAATAATACTTCATAGGTTTCATAAGAATACTCATCCACTATGTCATCACCATCACAAGCACTTTCCTAGAGCTTTTTCAGCTAAAATTGGATTTCCTTATGTCACTTGCTTCTTCTCGGCATCGCAATTTTGAGGCTATTACATGTCCATGTAATCATGCATCTCTGCAGAAAATAAAATTCATGATAATACATCTTCATGGAACAATTTCAAGAAGATACATATTAGTTTTCAGAAATTCTGTTCAATCTTAATCATCCATTATTAGAACCTAGAACACCACATCGGAAACGTTTAACATCTTTAGTAACCCTCATGATAATAATTCAAGACTTTAGTCAGACACATTCCTTCACACTTGAAAATATTAGTTCTGGAAAGTCACTGTTAAAACTCAGGCTAATCTCACACTAAGGACATGTTTTTATGTTAGTTTTTAAAAAGATCAAAGCAAAAAGATAGGAGGAGATTATCCCAGATAATCACTAAGATCGATTATGGAGAAATCAAATTTCTAGAAGTATATGGTTCAGTAAAACATAGAGCATTTAATCGGTTGTAAAGCCCACATCTATGTTTGTGCAAGAACAATTGCAATGTACTCATAATTGCAAAAGATGGAGGGTGGTAATCCATGTTATAGATGGTACCTTGGTACGGTTTCCACTTTGGGCGCCGATAGCTTCCACTTAGCTGTAAAGGTTCTCAAAATTCAAAATCAAAGTATACAATAGCGAGATTTAAAGAAATGCTGGTGGGTTATCCTCCTCAAAAATTTAAGAATCAACCAAAAGACTATATGGATATGCGAGTGTGAGCAACAACTTTCAGCTGTACTGTAGAGGTGACAAAATTGTACAGAGTAAGTCCACCATTTCCTAATGATTGTTTGTCAGTAACAGGATCAGATGTGACGGGAATACGCAGCCAATCACCCAAGCAAAGGAATGGAGGAAAAAAGAGAGCAATTTCGGGAAAAAAATCATGCCATCTAAAAATTGATCAAGGAGTAGAGGAGAAGAAGGAGCAGCAGAATGGCATGGAAAGAGGAGTAAGTAATTATATTCCTGATGAATTGATGATTGAAAGTATCCTGACCAGATTACCAGCCCGGACTCTAGCAATTTGTTCTTGCATCAATAAGTTATGGTAC
Source organism: Papaver somniferum (assembly GCF_003573695.1). Taxonomy (NCBI): domain Eukaryota; kingdom Viridiplantae; phylum Streptophyta; class Magnoliopsida; order Ranunculales; family Papaveraceae; genus Papaver; species Papaver somniferum. The sequence continues at coordinate 487,150 of NW_020631041.1, forward strand.
AATTCGATCTTTAATGATTCTAGATTTCCTGTGATTCACTACAATCAAAACAAAAATAAACCAATTCTAGTCTTTAATATGTTTAATGTAAGAAGATACGGCATACAAATGAATTACTTTTTCAGTTTATTAGGACGACAAAAGACAGATATCAGATTTCTCTCAGGTCAAAGAATCCAGGGTATATATGAATTTGTAGGTTTTTGTAATGGTTTAGCTTGTATGAAACTAGCCACTACACCTGGTGATACTTATGATTCAGTATGTATTCTTAACCCGATCAGGGGTGACTCACTTGTCCTCTCTTATTTACGACCTACTGGGGGATACATCTATGTGTGTCATGGTTTTGGTTTTGATTCATTATCCTCAGTAAGATATCATTCTGTGTCAATCTTGCCGGTTTGTTAGGAGCGAGTTTCTCAGCAGTTAGGGAGCTGGCTGCCTAGCTCCCGTTGCGAATCTTACTGAGGAGCACAGATTCGTGAATCTCAGGGAAATTCGTGAGGACTTTCACGAATCTGGTGACTAAAAGCCAAACCAATCAACACACAATCAGTTACTGACTAGGAGGGTCTCAACTCTCAACTAGTCTTAACTTTTCACAAGAGGCCCTGAGAGAAAGTAACTAGGATCATCCCTTCTGCTATTATTGCTTATAAGACAGATGCCACCATCAAACTTTTAAAAGTCCAAAGATCATTGCACCATCTACTCTTCAACCATTCTGGTTATTAACGGCTATGCCAAAGGTGGATCAGTAATTTTTGTCTTCATTGCCACAAACTTTAGACTAGTTTGTAATGCAAGCTGCAGTGAGTTTCCACATCACAAGTCCTATTACAGTTCAAACCTCAATTCCAGTGATGAGGACACTGAGGAGTGGACTGAACACATAAATGTTTTCATATAAAGTGAAAAAATTTGGATGACAACAAAGATTTAACAACTAAATAACTTAACAGAAAACAAAATTTTCTTTACTATTCTTCCAATTGTCATTTAGAAATACTAACATTAAGTTAGAAACCAGAAACAATGAAGTAAGATGAATAGAGTTGTAAAAACTTGAATAAAAATTTATTACCTGTTTGAAACTTACTCTTCCGATGCTGCCGAACATGTACCAGCAGCTGGTAATCAGCTTATCCGATGGTGGTCAGAGACTCAGAGGGTTACGAAATCCCTAATTCGGGTTCCGCTAATTCCAATTAATATCACCATTTTTGCCTTCCCCCCTCTCTCAACACAAAAACCCATTTTCCATTTATAACCCATCTATTAACTGGTGATGGCGGTGCTATAAGATAATAATGGTGGTGGTGGTGGTGTTATAATTAAAGATGAAAACGGTGGAAAACTGAAATTGGAAGCTACCGTCATGAGAGGTGGTGATTGTTTTGAAATCTGGTTTCGGATTTGTGTTCAGGTTTCTGTCATAACAGTAATGAAGAGAAAAGAGAAGGGGATTCGGTGGTGGTGGTGGTGTTGGTGCTGGTGGTGGTGTGTTGGGATCCTAGTCCCACATTGGTTAGATGGGGCTTAATTGATAGTTTATAAGTCAATGAGTTCCCTCATCTAGTCAATCGGTTTTAACTAGGGGTGAGCAACGGACGGACGGTTGCGGATTAGGGGTCACCCGTAACCAAACCGTCAAAGTTGCGGATTTGGAAATTCAAACCGTGACCGGCCCAATCATCCGCGGATTTGCCCTCTGCGGATCTGCGGATTTTGCGGGCCGGTTGCGGATTAACCGCGGATTTGATCACAAGAATCATCAAAAAAAAACTAAGTATAGAAACTAGAAAGTTACAAACTAGAGTACAGACGTTTTTTAACACAAAAGAGTTCTAATTCAGTAATTCAAAAGCAACAATAGACATAAGATAGTTAACAGCTAACACAAAAGAGTACTAATTCAAATGCAACAAGTCTGGTGCCAAGCAATATGAATCTCTGATGCCAAAAACTGAAAAAGAGACCTTGGATTCGAGTACTAGTTTATTCAATCCGTGATAGATATGTCTGGAATTTCCTGCAAGATTTCTGCCGCATCTGTAAAATGAGGAGTTATAGATAATCAGTAAACACTACAAGGCAGATATAAGGCAGCAATAAACAAGAAGAAACAAAAACCAATCAGCATTGGTTAGTAAAGACCATTTAAAAGGGCTGATCACAACTAGACCGCAGACCGCAGACCATCAAACCTAGGTTCTAGTTGATGACAAAATTCTAAGAAGCCTTCACGCTGTACAAACATAAAAGGTAATTCATCTTTGATGATCATTCTGGTGAGGGCTGCTCTGCATGCATCTTGGTCAAACGAGTGATTCACAACGGAACGAGTCTCACCATTATCACTTACTTGAAAGGCTAACTGTTGTTGTCCAGGTGGAGTGTAGTTAGGACACCTTCTTTGCTTTATATGGTTGTTCATGTTTGTTGTTCCATGAGAGTTAGAACCCCCTATATCGTCTTTACCCCATGAAAACTTCCTTTTACGATGCTTGCACTGAACTTTAGGTGGCTTAAGATCAAGACGCTTATCAAAATGTTGCCAGCAGTCTGATTGCTTCTTACCAGAAGCTTTCGGAGGCTTTGAAACTTCAACCAGAGATGATGGTGTAGCTGTAGATATGCTCTCTACGGTTGCCGGGTTAACTGTAGACATGCTCTCATCAGGATCGTCAACAAGAATAGAAGGTCCCTTAGTACTTGAAGCCATCTGCTCTCAGATTCTCCTGTTCATACCCATTGACAGTAGATATTGAAAAATAAGACTGACAGAATCAATGATGCAATGATCTATAAACTAAAAGAGTTAAAATCAACTCAAAGATGGAGTAACTGAGAACCAAAAACTGCAATATATGAGGACAAAAAGAGATGCAAGATGAACAGATAAACTGAAAGGAATTTAACTATTATGCGAGAATGCTTAACATGTATATTACATGGAAATAGTGAGTATGAAACACAGGGTGCAGCTAAATGAATATAACAAATGAAACACATGGAACAGATAAACTGAGATGTACAGAGATAAGCTACAATTACATATTACAAAATGATTAGATGCAACCAGATGAATGGCTACAAAATGCAAATAAGAAGATATGTTACAGAATGCAGAGATAGCAACATCATACCCAAACAATTGTAGCACTGATAATACAAGCTTCACCACCTACCCAAGGATTTTAAATATTGTTCTCCTGAAGATTCTTCTCTCCAATCCGTGGATATGCCTTGTTTCATAAATAACATACATGAATTAGACAATCCACACCCACAACTGGTTTAATTTTCAGCACTGATAATGGTCAAACTTCAACCAGAGATGATGGTCTTTACCGACCAAATCACCCAAAATCTCTAAACTGGAAGAAAAAACTAATTTAAGAAAACCCTAAATCAAACATACTCAAAATTATTTTGACATCTAAGAAAATTCCAAACCAATTAAAACGAAATCAACATCACTAGAACATATAATAATCATTGAAAGTCAAAAGAAATGAAAATGAGAGAACTACTTACAGTTACTGATGATGATGCTGCTCAGAGAAGAAGAATGATAGAACAACTAATTTGGTAGCAAGAGAGACTTTAGATCAGAAGGATATTTACTGTGATGAGAAGAAGATGAATGAGAGAACTAATTTACTCAGAGAAGAAGAAGAATCGAAGGTCTCTTCCTCTGAGACTATTAGGTCTCTTCCTCTCGAAAAAAAAACTAATGCTATTAGGTTTCACCGAAAGCTAAAGATGTTTATATATCAAACTCCAACTTCCCATATTATCCTTAATACATTTACTAAATTCCCTATATGTCCTACGGTGCGGGTAATCCGCGGTTATCAAATCCCAACCGCAACCGTAACCGCACCGCGTGCGGATTTGAGAATGCACCCGTGTCCGGTCCATAACTCTTGTGGATTGGTTTTCACCCGTAATTTTGCGGACGGATAAGGGTCAAATCCGCGGTTCCGGTTTTTATGCTCACCCCTAGTTTTAACCGATTTTCGAGTTCAGTTCTACCCATGGGCTTATGACGAGTTTAGAGTCGTTACCTTAACATTTGGTATCAGAGCCAACCATCACGACCCATGTCCGCTCCACGGAAAGGGTGACCTATAGACTAGATTAAATTGTTGGGGCACCTATGTATGGGCGTAGTTGTCATCCCATTGAATACTGATAAGGGAGTGAAGCCGCCATAAGAGAATGGGCTACCTTCGGGTCAGTGTCTATAGAGTGGGCCAACGAGAACGTTGGGTCTGGAAGTGTGGTGGGATGTTGGGATCCTACTCCCACATTGGTTAGATGGGGCTTAATTGGTAGTTTATGGGTCAATGGGTTCCCTCATCTAATCAACCGATTTTCGACTTGAGTTCTACCCATGAGCCTATGACGAGTTTAGGATCGGTACTCTAACATGGTGGCTGTAATTGAGTTAATCTTTGGGATTTCTGGATTTAAGCTTTAGGATAGAATTAAGGAAGAGAAGACGAGATTTTGAGGATAAAAAAGAGGAACATTGACCAAAAGTTGCCAGCCGGCACGACATCCGCCTTATGAATTGTGACAACCTGAATGTCGCAAGAATCCCCGAATGAAATATACTCCCGGGACGAAACCTAACGGGTGAATTCTGCGCATACAACGTTTATGTGATTAAATTTTTTGATACGCCGAACAGGTTTGCATCATTTAACAAATTTCAGATTACTTAATTTTTTCTGGATTAGTAAAACCATAAATTTGACCTATCGGTTGACATGGTTAGAATGATATAATCTTCACACTTAAGTGTCATTTTCTTATCATCAGATAATGATAATTTTTTGGTGATTTTTTCTTCGTATAAATCTCGACATGAGGTTGTACGATCGCACAGGACCGGAACAATTCTTAGTGAGACCCGAACACATGACATCGAGATGTTTCTTAATTGATTAATCCACCAAGCTATCATTTTCTTGATGCTTTACATCAGACGCATGATTAGATAAACCTTCGTATAACGCATCTTATACATCAGTCTAGCATAGTTTTAATAATCCCTCCGGTTTTTAATTTGAAGTATTATCATTTTTTTTAGTTTAGTTTAAAAAAATATGGTTTACCGCTCATGTTGGTATCAGTTTCTCTTTAGTGCACTAACATTTTTGTTTATTATAATTACAAAATATCCAACGTTTTAAAAAGTGTTACGAAAAAATTTCGCACATGGCCTTTCTAGACACTAGATCGGCTTTGGATGTATGATATTACCATCTAGCATTTTTAAATTTTTTCTGACTGAAAAGGACAAAATTTATAAAAAAAATTCTTCAATTACAAAAGTTGTGATAAGAAGAAGAGACAGTGATTAATGAATCACTGCATCCCAGTTACAAATAATAGTAGAAAGAGTAAATCCTGAAAAAATATCAGAGTTTAAAGCCCAAGTAAATAATAAAACATTTAACTGCTATCATTTTGAATATAGTCGTTAATTAGAATTTGTGGAGGTCATATTTCGAAATACTCTCATCTTCGGTAGAAGTGTAGAGTTTCATATGAGAAACATGTTACCAAAATCTTTGCTCCAAATTCACAATGTCATTCTAACCATGTCATAGGATCCTTCCCAACTTTAAATCACCAAATTAATAAATTTTAGAACAAATATAAATCATGTGGCAATCTGTTTGGTGCTTAAATATTTTATGGATAAACATTTATGGGTCGTATGAATTAATGGCTTTCGCTCAAAATGAAGACCTTTTGGTATCTCGAACGTGTTATATCCTTTTCCGAGAGAAGAAGCCAATGCTTCTTAGCCACATATTATCACGATTGTTAAAGGTTATACCGTAATTAGCGGGGTTGGTACCCATTCATAAAATATAAAGTAATCTTGGTTGTTGGATTCTGGATTGGTACCCTCATCTAGCAATCATGGTATCAGCCTTTAGCAATCATGCATATTATTCCAACTTTCCTAATATTTTACTTTCTTTTCTTTGTAAAATGTTTCTCTCTCCTAAAACCATTTTCCTTTTTTCTCCTTCATCCATGTTCGTGATTAGATTCCTAAGATCCCCATAGTTTCCCGTTCCCAACCTATTTCCCTAAATCAACCGATAACCGAAGCCCTGTTTCCCTAGATCGACATCATGCCTAATCGTATGTGGGGAAGTATTGTTGATTGATCATGTTTCATTGAAACTTCAAGACTTGAGAGTATAACATCTTAAGATCAGAAACTCAGAGGGATTAATTGCATACCTAGAATTATCAATATGTTCACAAAAAATGGTACTTTTACTTCTCATGTGTCCATTACCGGCGTATCAAAATCACCTAATCAGATCACAATCTCTCCGTCGCCGGAATACTTGAATTCAACACCTCCATATTTTTCAACAAACATCCCAAACTTAATAGATCTTGATATTCATGATAGTAATTCTATCCCGGAGTCTGATAAGTCAACAACAGCAGTAACTGAAAAGGAGATTCTAGCAAAATATGCATCTACTTTTATGCCTTCTTTTGCAAGGAAAGTTTCAAATTCTTACCTCCAGAAACTTGCTCACCACGGATCCCATATAAGAAATAAGAGGAAAAGAAAGCCCAAACCCAAACCCAACAAACCTGTTAGAGTATGTAAAAAATAGAAGCTTCTCGTTCTACAACAAGCTCTGATTGTGCGACTATAGATATGGAGGTTGATCATATCCCTACATTAAGAGCACATAGATTTGGATAATGGTGTCCTTAAAACTACCTCCATCAAACATGCACCTGTACAGACCCTCAAGCTCCTCAACGTTATTAGATCAGCAAGAGATGATTTAACCGCTAATGACTCAATTAACTGAATATGAATTTAATTAATTAAAATTGATCTATCAATAATCTGGGTATGAAACTTGTCCCATTGAATAGATCTTAAAAATTTATGTGAAATGGGCTACTCGAACGCGTCATTCGGATACTGAACGAATAAAATATCATCAATTAGTGTGAGGGGGAAAATAGTCTTTTTTGGACAAATGTTATAAAGAGAACCAAGATTTTATTCTAGGCACTGAGTGGCTGCCTATATCCGATGCATTGGGTGTTTCATCATCTCCGATAGACCTCTCTTTCATTTTTCTTGATGATTTGATACCTTCACACGGAAAAACATTAACGGATTATGTTCTAGTTCTTCGAGCTTTCTTCTTAGGATTTGAGGTTCCATGATGGTTTCTTAAAGCCAGATCCATCTTCTGCATGTCATTCTAAAGCTTGATAATTCTCTTGTTATTCTTCTTGAATTTCCAACACTTGTATCAACACACACATAATGGAGTCTTTTAAAGTTGATTGCTAAATTATTATATCAATCGATATTGAGTCACTAGATCAGTAGTAGTCAAATTATTAAACAAACTTGAGTAGCCTTATATCAAAAGAGAAGGACAATAAACAAGTTTTATATATCAAGCATAACTAGTTCAACAAAATAATATTAGTCGAAAACTAAAATACCCATGCGATTTAGTTTCCCACCAATGGTACTACTAAAAACCTTTTGATCTCGAAAAATACTTTAAACAACGACAACACAAGATGTTTCATCTATTTAGATTACTAAAATATATAAGCACAAGATGGCTTCCCACACGATCAATCAAGAAATGTGATCAAGGGATGAATTTCTAAGAATACATAGTTTAATACTTGTATTATTTTCACGAAGACTAGCATATCAAGTGAACAAATCATCCACATAGTCATATAAACAAATACTAAAATACCAAGCAACAGAAGTCATTATGTAATATTAATATATGTTTAGGGAACAATTTCAAAAAGATACAAATCAGTTTTCACAAACCCAGTTGAATTCAAATTACTACAACTCGAATGCAACATGTTTTAGTAGCTGATGTTCTTAATCATCCATTAGTATAACCTAGAAAACCACATCGAAAATGTTCGAGTATACACAAAAGTATTAACACTTTTTAGTAATCCTTATTGTAACAACTCAAGACTTTAGTCAGCTGCATTCCTCTCACTTGGAAATGTTAGGTCTGAAAAGTTATTATTAAAACTCTGGTTAATCTCACACTAAGGACATGTTTTCATGTTAGTTTTTAAACATAGATGTGAAAATAAAATACTTAAAACCCAAACCTCAAATAACTTAATCAATTGGTGGTTGCAGAGCATTCGCATAGTATTAATTAAGTTTAAACTTACATATCATCTTTGCTAACACATATTGCTAATTTCCTTATCAACTTTTCTGACATATATTGATAATTTTCTTATCATCTTTGTCAAAATCTTTGAATTACCATCTAATTAAATCATAAATTAAAATCTTTAATTATATAATTTAGGCTACCAGAAAATAAAACACACCTAACAAGTAAACTACGTGTATGGAAAGATGGTACAGAATCAGTAAACAAAGTGTTAAAAACGCACTTAAAAACACACTAAGATTCTGAAAGCAAAGAGTACATACCTTCTGAATCGTAAAACAAACCCAATTTTTTTTTCCTGAATCCAAGAAACCACCACAACCACGTAATTATCTGAATCATTTTGTCGATCACTACTACCACAATCTCGGCTTCACCCTTACATCTTTTTTCACCCTCATGCCCACAACCATTTGGAACATTAACAACATCTTGCACGTAATTACTGATGGTAACTAAAGCTCCTCAAAGATTGATTCTAGTAATCGATCAACTAAAGATTTTTTCACGTAAAAAAAAGTATCAACTCCTGATGCTAGAGTTTCATCTTTCCAAACTTAGTTTTTTGCGCTGTAAATGATTCAAACTAACTAGAAATTATATTTTTAGTAGTTAAGCAACATAGGTCTGTATGTCTTACCCTTTCTCTAGAAAGCATAGAACAGAAGGAATCTCATTTCACTGGGCACAATACAATAACCTTGTTGCAATCCTTCCGTTATGGGATGCATCACAAAAATATGTTATCAGATTTATTTGCACAAAAGGTTAGCAGGAAAGGTAAAATCCATAATACGATATATTTACCATGGAGCCCTCATCCACATGAATATACACAGGAATAGTCTTAAATGATAACCACGCAAGATTTTCCACCTGCAACATGTACTGCCTAGGTTAGGCTCTACCGGTAGACGATAATGATAATTAGGATTACACATAGTTTAATGTCATACACCAACCTTGTTTTCCAGGGTAGCAGAAAATAAAGCTGTCTGCCTTTCCTGAACATTGATACAGTTATCTCAAAGTACAAAGATAACTAAACTACACTAATAGTACCCAAATAATGATATCATGGTCATTTTTATTCAAGTTTTCTCCTTTGGAAGAAGCTCCATAATCTGCTTCATTTCCTCCTAAAAGATTGGTTCTAATAACCGTTCAGATTCATCAATAACGAGGAACTGCAAAATAAGAATTCCAAAACAGGAATCTTAAAGAAAAATTTAAAAGAGAATGGTTGTTTATATTCAAAAGTTAGCTATCTCAACAAAAACTAAACTGACCACATGTGGGAACGGGTAAAACTATCAAAGATTTATACATTCAAATTAGTATAAATAAATTCCTTGGTGCGTTGAAGATGAACAAGAAGTATACCATGGGTAGCAATTAACAAAATCCACCGCTCTCTCAAAGACTTCGGTTTCTCGCCTTCGAGACGACCATCCACGGCAAACCCAACAGTACCGCGCTGGAGAAGTATCAATGCTGCATCATATGCCTGGATATTAAAACAAAAAACAGAGAAATTCTTCAAAAAAAAAAAGGCTATATCAAATTTAAGTATAAGGACAAAACATAACATAACAGAACATGACTTGGCCGCGCGAGTATGTTAGTCGGGCAAAGGATAATAACGCTAGTTCCTTCATAAACACTAAAATCTAAAGAATTCACGACTTGGATTGCTAGTATCAAAAATGCTAGGGTATTTCCAGAACCTGACCTTGAAACTCCAACAACATCCTTCCCTTCCAGAAGGAGCGGAATACAACTAGCTTGAATCTGCATTGTAATCAAGATACATATCATTACATTTATTATTCCTTCGAAAATTGTTTAAAAGAAACAAAAACAGTATATTTTTAGAGTGAAAAATCTTTAATAGATATGAAAAATCATAAAGAAAAACAGTTTACAAGAATATTACTGTTAGAGCATTGCTCGGTCGAACTCGCATGCGTTGTTATCTCAAGCATGTTTGTCAATGTTAGTGATCAAAACCATATGTCTTGATTTCTAGCCTATTTATAAATGTCTCGGACTAGGGCATAGATAGTGTAGTTGAGCCTAGATCTCTCGGTGTTCATCATTTGAAGACGAAGAAATATCAAGGGGAGCTTGTGGAACTTCATCAACAAAAGGTATGTGGAGACTTGAACTCATCTATCACTTGGAAAGTCTATTTCTTCTCTATCTCCTATATTGAGACATAAGTCGTGTTACGATATAGTTTTCTATTATACACATTTGAGATTTCAAGCTGAGTTTACCTCGCTTATATATTTCTCGAAATATATGTTGGAAAACTTTTGCTTTATTCGTGATGAAAGTCTGAATAAGATCATATGAAAATTGCGGAGTTACATCTAACATGATTTGTGTGATAGAATCAGTTGGTGTTGTCATGGAATGTTTCATTATGATAATTTCAATAAATTGAAAATCGCTTTGACGAAAAATAGTTTGTGAACAACAACTATATATCATCCTCTAATAAAGTTTCAATGATTGAAATTAAAAGTTGATGAGATAACCATCTTTCGATATAAGCATATATAGTGTGTTCGCACATTAGTGTATAAATCCATAAATCGGGAACCAAGTGTCTGCATATGTGTGTATACAATATTGGTGAAGGAGACAGCATAAGTGTGCATACGGGTAGAGGTTTTTGAACCGAAAACATCTGTTGTGTTTAGGAATTACAAACTCCTAAACTAGTCACCTTAATCAAGCGTACCCGTATGCATACTAGAGGAAGTTTTCGAACCGAAAATATCTGCTGGGTTTGGGAATTACAAACTCCTAAACTAGTCACCTTAAGTATGCGTACTCGTATGCATACTTGCGGAAGTTTTCGAACCGAGAATTTCTGCTGAGTTTGGAAACTTAACAAACTCAAATCCGGTTGCTTAAGTACGCATACTTAAGCTGTTTATTTTGTTAAATTGGTATGTTCATGAACTTAAACATTTAAATCTTAAGGAATGCAATCTTTGCAAACCATGGCTATAATGTTCATCATTGATTCAAGTGAATCAAACCGATTTGATTTCAATTGTATTCTTCTATGCAATTGAAAAAATCTTTAACTAGTTTCATTTGAGTCATTTGAACTAGTTATGGATAAGATGAATAAGGTTGATATGAGAGTAAACATAAGGCTAACCTCGATTAACTAAATGTTGAGCCAACATGAGTGTACACGTTTGGGTACGGTTACATAAACCTAAATGAGGGTACATTTCATTTGTGTGTAACAAGCTAAGTTCGATCTAACAGTTGAAAGATATTAGCTTGGTTGAATAAGGTTTTTCATTGAATGCTTTGTTACCAAGGTAACTTGGATTACAAACCCTGATTTGAAAACTATATAAAGGAGAACTCTAAAAACTGGGAAACCTAATCCCCACACCTCCTGTGTGATACTAGTTGTGTAGCTAGAGTCGATTCTCTTTTAACGTTAGGTTTCTTCTCGAGACCCTGTAGGTTAACAACTTGAAGACTTCATTGGGATTATGAAGCCAGACCGATACTACTTCTCTTGCAGTTGTGTGATTTGATCTTACTGTTTCTATCATCCGAGTACAATTGTAAAATTGGATTGATATTTATTTCTCCGACAGGCAAGATAGAAAAGTAGTCACAAACATCTTCGTCTCATCGTTTGTGATTCCACAATATCTTGTTTCGCTAGTCGATTAAGATTATTGTGAGGTGATTGATAATACTAGGATGTTCTTTGGGAATATAAGTCTGGTTTATCAATTGGTTCCTGTTCACCTTGATTTATCAAAAGATGGAACAAAGACTCTTGGGTATTTCTATGGAAGACAGATTTATTCAATCCTATAGACTTTTCTGTGTGATACAGATTTGTTTATTAAGTCTTCGACCTTGGGTCGTAGGAACTCTTAGTTGTGGGTGAGATCATCTAAGGTAATAAAGTGCGTAGTATCCTACTTGGGTCAGAGACGTAAGGAGCGCAACTGTACCTTGAATCAGTGTGAGATTTATTAGGGTTCAACTACAGTCCAGTCCGAAGTTAATTGGTAGTAGGCTAGTGTCTGTATGTAGAGGCTTAATAAAGTGTGGTGTTCAAACTGGACTAGGTCCCGGGGTTTTTCTGCATTTGCGGTTTCCTCGTTAACAAAATTCTAGTGTTAAGATCAATCAATTAGAATATCCGACCTTTGGTTGTTGATTTACATTGATTGACACTTGAACATTGGTCTTTGGTACCGTTCAAGTTTACTCCTCTTATATTCAATCGGGCTCGCAGATTTCTATTTGTTGACTGTGAATTGAATTAAGAGTTAGAGATATTATACTCTTTGATATACTTTGTTCTAGATTGAGTCTGACTGTCTAGTTGATTCTCTAGAAAGTGTATTGGAGTAAGTCCTCTCAGATTTCCAAACGAATTGTTGGGTGTGGTTGTTAGACCCTCGCATTTTCAATTGGTATCAGAGCAGGCAAACACGTTAAAGACCTCATAAGTCTGTGTTTGTAGCAATTTGATCTCTGAGGACCTAAAAATTATCTCACAAGTTAACGCATATTGATATGTCTTCCAAAGTTTCTGAATACACCAAAAATCTTGTTTTTTCCTTAAAGGATAACTCCTTAGAAGATTCTTTCGAATCCCGAGGGAAAACAAGATTTATGGGAACATATTAGAATCAGAAGTGGAACTCACCAGAACGTTAAAAAAAATCTGCTGAAATCATTGATGTTCAAGCTTCTAAAATCAAAGATCTCGAAGAAAAGAATGATCAGCTTATTGATGAATTTGAAAAAACTCTTGAAAGGGAACGTGAACTCTACTGCGTCATTGAATCTCTCTCTAACAGTATCGAAAAACTGGTTCAAGAAACTACTCTACAGCGTGAAAATATTAGTATGCTTGAAAATACTGTTAAAGAATACTCAACTAAAGAAGAATGTGTAATCAAGGCTCATTCATCAGAAATAAACAGTTATCGTGTTGAAAGAGAGAAACTTGTTGCATCTCTTCGTTATACCCAAGAACAGTGTAACACTTTGAAAAAGGAAAACTCTGTTTTGATGAGTAAGTCTTCTGCACCTTCTTCTGATATTCACAAAGCTTCACCTAGTAAGAAGAAAAGTTCTTCCAAAGAATTTTTCTCTGTGAATCACTTGCAAAATTTGCATGTAGCAGAATAACTTAAGGGTCAAGACAGACAGATCTCTAATCCACCATGATGTTCCTTCTGTGGGAAAATGAATCACTTGCTCTTCATTGCTTTGCTAGAAAGAAACAAATCTCACATCTTCGTAAATTGCTTCTCTCTACTGTCAATGGAGTAAGGCGTCCGACATTCTCGTCAGTGAATTTCTTCCCTACAGAAAACCAGAATTCTTATAAAGATGATCACTCTTCTAGAAATCATCACAGGATGCATGTTCCACTATTTGGTATAAACCCATGTGCCACTAATGAACATAGTTCCTGCACTTATAAGAATGTGACTTGTAAGTCTAAGTCAAAAAGACGAAAATTTTCTTTTATCCTCTGGAACCTGTTTCTAGAGGACCTAGACTTAGCCCTCAGAAAAACCCTTCTTTTGGATATTTAAAAGGGTTTATGACAAATTCCTCTGGAATAAGTTATAATAGATGGAAAGAAGGGAATATACACTTTAAACACTCTAAAGACATGTATAACTCTTCTCCCATGATTCACAGTGGGATTACTTCTCACTCATTTACCTGATTCAAGGTAATCTCATCCTTGTATTTTATTTTGAGAGATGCAAGGATGATGATGATGATTGTGGGAATCTCAAGATTAGTTGTATGTACTTTATAAGTTTTCCGAGCTTTTGATTTTGATATCGTTATCAGGCTCTAATTTGAAGTTTTTATCTTTAAATTATTGAGGCATCTTTGTGTTTTCCTCTTATTGGATTTCCCTTAATCCATCTTACCCTGCAACCGGTCCATGAACGTCTGTGTCTCTCCATTTGTTTCACGAGTTCATAGGGTTTCCTTTTCAAGAAGTCTCTTCTTGTTTACATATATATGTTCATATATATATATATATATATATTTGTTCCATCCTTTCAAAAATTATATGGAGAACTCAACAAAATCTCAAGAGATTGTGTGTATTGACATGGAGGAGGACACTCAAGGACGTGATTTTGTTCAAGACCTGGTTCTGAAGAAGATGCTTGCAAGGAAGGAGCACAAATCCTGGATTGATGATTCTGTCAAGGATTTAACTCGTTTTCAGGACGATTCCAAGGTCAAGTTTGCAAACCTTCAACTGTAAATAAACCAATTCTTAGATGGCCAGGCCAGAATTCTTTCTAATCATAACATTCTGATACGGAATCAGAAGAAGCTCATCATGGACTGTGTCAAATCTAGACAACTTTCTCGGGTTGTTGATCGTAAAGTTTGCGTCCTAACTCACGAACATGGAGTATCCACAGTCAAGAGAATCAAGGAAATCAGTGACACCTTCTATGATGGTTTCATTGAAAGGTATGAGGTTCTCAAAGAGCTTTGATTTTTGTCTAGTAAATCTTCTTATGAGAATTTTTATTCTTGTTTTTGTTTAGAAGAATAACTAGGTTTTGGAATAGCCATTATTGTGATTACACATAGCTAGTTCCAAACGTTTTCCTCTTCATGTTTTTAGATTTATTAATTTAAATTCTAAGTTTTTTGGAAGATGATGTTTGCAATTTTAATCTTTAAGGTTTTATATATTGCAAATTTTTATGGGGTATGGTGGTTGCATCTGTGAACTATGATTATCCCATACTTGTTCAAAAGTTATCTCTATTATGTTGATATGAATATATTGATAAAAGATAGAATGAACTTTTGACAAAAAAAAAAGTTAAAGCCTTTTTATGTCACTAGTTTGATAAGAGACAGGGTAGAACTTTTGTTTACAATGATTAAGCCTATTATATGTCATTATACAAATATTGATGGAAAATAGAATGAATCCTTGTATATTCCGCAGTATTGGTCAATCTCCGATCCACATTTTTGTGCATATACTGTGTTTCTCCGTAAGGTTTCTTGTGTTTGAGCATAAACGATTGTGTTGATCATTCTCTTATGGTTAACTTAGTTGTTGCTCCGTAAGTTCTCTTATGCCGAGCATGACCAATTGAATTGATCACTTTTGTGGTTAATTTAGTTGTGCAATTCCAATTGAACTAATCATAGGTTTTTTTGTGGTTAATTTAATTGTGCTTTTTCGATTGGATTAATCATGAATTCTTTTGTGGATAATTCAATTCAATAATTTGGATTTCAAATTCATGTCTTCATGTGATTTGATTATGTCCAAAGAAATCCTTATTTTCTTGTAAAAGCAAGGTCGCCTTTGTTGTTCCTTCAGAGATGACATTTTATAGGGGCGAGTTCTTTTGAACTTGTGCTTAATTGCCATATCATTGTGGAGAGTGCAGCCGTGGGAAATTTTAGGGGTTATCTTGTATCTATGTAAACTCCTTGATGAATGCATTTAGCTTCGGCTTTTTGATTGCATCTAAATTTGGTCATGAAGTATTGATAAGTGCATAATTTATATGATTTTAGTATCCATTCCATACTTTTTTAGCTATTACTCTTGCATGTGTTCGTATTATTACTCGTGTTTTCTCTTATTTGTCTCAATTAGGTGAATCATCCAAAAAGCAGCTACAAAGGTGCTGAAAATACCTAGGAAGAGAAGTATTCCAAGTATCCAAGTGCCCAAGTCCAAGAGAAGTGGAAGAAGTGCGACGAAAAGGAGCAAAACGCTCAAAATCAATAGAAGGGACAAAGACCGATCTTAGCTCATTAAAATGAAGGATTTCTCATCATCATCTTGAAGAGAATAGAAATATAAAAAGAATGCAAAAAGAATGAGGTCATTCTGAGTTCGGATGAAGAAGTTGTTGGCCAAAACAAGCTTTTATGAATACCAAAGATAGTAAAGTTTGCGGACAGGTTTCATACTTTCATTCCGAAAATATCCGCTGGAAGTTGAAGTTCGCGGACTAGGTTCGCGAACTTAGCAAGTGGAAAACGTGTATTAACACCTTGGAAGGCCTAAGGGCATGTTTGGGGTCGTTATTTCGGGTCGGGTTCTTGAACCAAACTAAATACTTGGAGACCAAGTAATGTAAACCTATAAAAAGGTATTAGGTTATGTAAAAGAATCATCATCGTCTCATATCACAAGTTATACATCAAAACCTAGGGTTTACGCCTTTAGGAGTAAACCACCATTATTCATCTTCTTTGTAATATGAGTAGCAAATCCTTTGTTTATTAAGGATGAATTCAATGTTCTAAGCGTGAAGCTTTATTAATAATACAAATCTATTTGGAGTTTTTATCATCATCGTTTGTCTTTACCATGTCTAGGGTTTATGAGTGATTCTTAGATTGATTTGGGATGCATACTAGATTAGTCTATTGATTGTTCTATTTCTAGTAGAAGTTATGGGATAAGTAATCGTCGATTAACTCTCTACACAAGTAGAAATTGCGAGACCTTACAGAGGGATTCTGTGGAGGAATCGTGTGTGAAGACAACACCATCAAGTAAACCTTGATATAAGAGTTTAACTACTGGGATCATCCTAAATTCACAAAGCCTAAGGCGTTCGATTGGATTACACCTTGAGTGATCTACTACTTATTGGTTTGTTGGATAGAATCTGGTAGTCGAGAACTTCCATATCCAGTGATTGAAGGAGTTTTGGGGATAACACTGATCTAGCTTTTATTCTATGGTTGGTGATGAATGGTTCTTACGAACGAGAGATAAGTATTCTAATCCTGTTAACGCTTGGTAACGGCGAAGGATTCCTTAATCATCTCTTTTCTTTATATTTATCTCATAACCAAAAAACCCCTTTTGTCTTTTAATTTATCTTGTTGATCAAATAACATATCAATTACACAGCTCTCTGTGGGAACGATCTCTTACTACCGCTATATTACCAATTAATTAGTGGGAAATATATTTATTAATTTGTTATGCCTACGACAGCCCATACAAATTTTGGCGCCGCTTCCGGGGAGCAGTTGCTAATTGATTTGTTATTTGTTTAACTTATTTTTATTTTTTAGGTTTTTGTTTTGATATTCTCGTTTGTTCTTGTGAGTCGTCATGTTTCCTTACGGAAATAACATGTACGGAGCACAAGATTACACATATAATAGTGGTAATCAGTATGGTTTCAATCTCATTCACATGACAACTACCAACCATCCTATGGGTATAATCAAAAGCAATTTTTTGGCTATGATCAGTATCCCACGGAGCCTTACGGGTATTCTCATACATGTCAACAACCTTATGACGGGCATGTAAGTGAACAATCACAAGGATGGAAGGATAGTTATGCTTCTGATCAATTGATTTCTAGTAATGTGCAGATGAAAAGTTATGATACTCAATGAAAACTCATTCCTCTTCATCGTGTTTTTCCTTCACTCTTTCCAAAAGAGGAGATTGTGCATAACGGCGGAAAGCGTGTTAATGTCAAAAAACTTTTTAAGCAACACGAGCAGCTAAAATAAGCTGGTGCATCACAAGAGGCCCTTGAAAAAATTAACAAGGCCATAGACATGGAATTCGAACGTCGTTTTTATGTTGACGATTCTGAGGTTGACAGTGATTCTGATGAAGATGCACCACCTCTCAAAAGTCCTTTCAACAATGATACAATTATTCCATCTCCGGATCATAATAACGATCACTCGCCTATTCAAAAGGAGAAGATTGGGTATGACGTATCTATTATTATAAATGGTGTAACGTACTCAAACGAAGAAATCAGGAGTTGCATCAATGAACTTGACGTTTTAGGAGAGGATTCCAATTCCGATGACGAGATTGTTGAAGAGATGGAGATTGAGAAAGAAACCGAATTGATTAAAGTCGTGGAAGACCCAATTGAGATAGATAATAATAGTTCGATAGAGGACCACGATATACTTGAGGTAAATAAGTCATTGTTAATTACGAATGAGGATCCGGTACAAGGTTTTTCTAATCCTTTGCGTAATTCTATATCTATTGATCATTTTCCTCTAATCGAAGTAGATTTTAAAAGAGTTGTTAACCCAACTTTTAAGAAAATACCTCACTTAGGATTGAAGTTGTGTGCTTCCAAAGTTTTAACAGATTATTTTGCTTCTAAGCATCCATCTCTTCATGTGTTTGATTTGAGTATTGTGCAGCTTCACCAAGCTGAGGAACCTTTTGAAGTTCCCGAATTATATGTTCTCTATCCACTTTCGAGTGTAGAAAGGACTAAGTGTGGGGGAAGCTTCAATATTTATATTTTGAGCTAATGTTTTTGTGAAGCTATTATTTGAATTGCAGATTGTTATTTGGAAGGATTACCAAATTTTCAGATTATTTGTGTATGGACGATAACAATAACGTCGGGCTGACGACGTTAAACCAAGCGTTGTGAGGGAGGAAACCCATCATTTTTGTATTTCTATCCCTTTTACTTTTAGTTTTTCATATCATATATTGCATTCCCATCTTATATTTTACAAAGTCCTATATCTATAATGAAAGTTTTGACGAATTCTCATCAGAAAATTCTGACTGCGTACTTGTCACGAAAAAATCTCTCGAGACTTTATACGGAGTCCGATTTGAGTGGTTGACCCCAACGTTTAAAGAGCACATACACACCTTTCTTTTACAAGAAGAAAATATGAATTTGAAGTCTGTTAAGTTTGAGCGATAGGCCTGGACATTTGAGTTTTGGATTTCATACCATTTATAGAAATACTGTGTCCTTTTGATACCTTATAGAAAAGACATAGGCGAACAACTTTCGTTTAGAATGTTTTTGTTGGTTCCCTACCCATTTGTACAGTTTTCGAGTTTTTCAGGGCAGTTATGTCAGAAATCAGAATGTTCGGTTTTGAACATTAAGGACAATGTTGAGTTTAAGTGTGGGGGAGTAGTTAAGCATGTTTAGATTGCATAAAAAAAAATAAAGATAATCATACTCTTTGATTTCTTGCATTCTTGAGACTTCATATTTTGGAGTTAATTATGAGCTATTTAGGATGAAACTCTACACCTTTTTAGGTTGAAACGGTTCTTACGGCTATAGATTAAGTTCCATTTATTTCAATCCTTAAATATATACGTTCATAATTGAATGCGAAACGAAGCTATGGTAGTCGTTTGAAAGATTTATCATCGCAATTAATCACTACTGAATCACTTTCTTTTTATTTTTGCAGTTATATGTTTCTCTAAAGTGATTTGGTGGGATCCTGATACTACCGTGGATGTTGTAGCAAGGTAATCATTGGTTGAGTATATAAAAGACCCATAGACAATTGTCTTACACTCATAAAGAGTGAGCCGGAAAAAAAGAGAAAACAATAAAATAAAAATAAATAAATAAATAAATAAATAATATATATATATATAAAGCTCTTCTTCTTTTATCGACATTAATAAATGATAGGTACGGAATTGCGGACTAATCATAGTCGATGAAAAAAAACATATCACCATTATATAGCAAGTCAAAAGGACTATTGATGAGGTTCTTGACGCTTAGATAGCAGTATGTGTGAAACGTTGTCCCTGTCTCCGTCGCCTAAGCAAGCATGGAACGCAGGATCCAAGGCAACTATCATGTACTTGCTGAAAAGGAACATGCGCTTAGAGTATCTAATTATGTCGTCAAGTTAAATGGGTGCTTATCTCAACTACTGTGCTATAAATAAGAATCCTTTGACGACATTCACACAAGTATTTTGGGTAACTTCTTTCACTTTAGTCAACATTTGCACACTTCACTTTTCTATTTCCATTCTCTTATCTATCCATGTGATTTCAGTATGCGAGTGTTGTGACAAACGTTGCAACAAGTACGATGACTATCTTAGTAGAGTTTTGCAATCAGGTTGAATGTCACACGTAAGTAATTGATTGTGTGTTATGATTGGAATGTATGTGGGATGTTTGCAGTTAAAGATCAAATGCAAGCTAATTATTTGGATTTTTACTTTGTGTCTATCCTTAGTGGTTCTTCCAAGGCGATAAATTGGAGTATGTTTTGTGAGTATACCTCTTGTAAGCCTCACGAGACTATAATTCGTCCACTAGGGACACCTAGGGGTTTAAAGGCATGTTATTCATGCTAAGAGTAACCGTATCCTCACGAGATGGAGTTGTTGTATTTATGATTAGTTTTATTTAGTTTGCTAGAGGACTAGCAAAAGGTAAGTGTGGAGGAATTTGATAAGTGCATAATTCATGTGATTTTAGTATCCATTCCATACTTGTTTTAGCTATTATTCTTGCATGTATTCGTATTATTACACTTGTTTTCTCTTATTTGTCTCAATTAGGTGAATCATCCAAAAATAATCTACAAAGGTGCTAAAAAGATCTAGGAAGAGAAGTATTCCAAGTATCCAAGTGCCCGAGTCCAAGAGAAGTGGAAGAAGTGCGACGAAAAGGAGCAAAACGCTCAGAATCAATAGAAGGGCCAAATACCGATCTTAACTCATTAAAATTAAGGATTTCTCATCATCATCTTGAAGAGAATAGAAAGATAAAAAGAATGCAAAACGAATGAGGTCATTCCGAGTTCGGATGAAGAAGTTGTGGCCAAAACAAGCTTTTATTGAATACCGAAGACAGTAAAGTTCGCGGACGGGTTTCATACTTTAATTCCGAAAATATCTGCTGGAATTTGAAGTTCGCGGACTGGGTTCGCGAATTTAGCAAGTGGAAAACGTGTATTCACACCTTGGAAGACCTAAGGGCACGTTTGGGGTCGTTATTTCGGGTCGGGTTCTTGAACCAAACTAAATACTTGGAGACCAAGTAATGTAAACCTATAAAAAGGTATTAGGTTATGTAAAAAAATCATCATCGTCTCATATCACAAGTTTTATATCAAAACTTAGGGTTTACCCCTTTAGAGGGAAACCACCATTGTTCATCTTCTTTTTAATATGAGTAGCTAAATCCTTTGTTGATTAAGGATGGATTCAATGTTCTAAGCGTGAAGCTTTATTAATAATACAAATCTATTGAGAGTTTTTATCATCATCGTTTGTATTTACCATATCTAGGGTTTATGAGTGATTCTTAGATTGATTTGGGATGCATACTAGATTAGTCTATTGATTGTTCTATTTATAGTAGAAGTTATGAGATAAGTAATCGTCGATTAACTCTCTACACAAGTAGAAATCGCGAGACCTTACAGAGGGATTCTGTGGAGGAATCGTGTGTGACGACAACATCATCAAGTAAACCTTGATCTAAGAGTTTAACTACTGGGATCAACCTAAATTCACAAAGCTTAAGGTGTTCGATTGGATTACACCTTGAGTGATCTACTACTTGGTGGTTCGTTGGATAGAATCTGGTAGTCGAGAACTTCCGTATCTATTGATTGAAGGAGTTTTGGGGATAACACTGATCTAGATGTTATTCTATGGTTGGTGATGAATGGTCCTTACGAACAATAGATAAATATTCTAATCAGGTTAATGCTTCGTAACGGCGAATGATTCCTTAATCATTTCTTTTCTTTATATTTATCTCACAACCAAAAACCCCCCTTTGTCTTTTACTTCATCTTTCTGATCAAATAACATATCAATTACACAGCTCTCTGTGGGAAAGATCTCTTACTACCGATGTATTACCAGTTAATTAGTGAGAAATATATTTATTAATTTTTTGTGCCTACGACAGCCCATACAAGTATCTCCGTGGAAATTTCATTAGGATCCCGCTAATTTTCGTACCTTTAGTTCACACTACAAATACATATGGTTTACGGATCATTATGTAAGGGTGAGTGGTTTTCATGTTGAGATAAAAGTATTGACTAAGGGGGAGTGACACATATCACCGTAGTATTGTTGTCAAAGTTGTGATATAATTGAAGTTTGATGCCATGTAATAATACTATGACATTGTATAACAATGATTGAGAGCATTTGTTTTCTCATTGTTATAGCTACGGATCTTCAACAACTATGAGACTAAACTTACAACCTTTGAAATCTTGGATTACTTGGAAGTGACGAAGATTTCGAGTCGCGTTGAAGATTCCAAGGAGATCAAGCATGTGGATAAAGCTTCAATTTCTATTTATTTTGTAATCCATATGTATTGATAGTTTTGTCACTAAAATTGACAAAGGGGGAGATTGTTAGAGCATTTCTCGGTCGAACTCGCATG
Organism: Papaver somniferum; assembly: GCF_003573695.1. Taxonomy (NCBI): domain Eukaryota; kingdom Viridiplantae; phylum Streptophyta; class Magnoliopsida; order Ranunculales; family Papaveraceae; genus Papaver; species Papaver somniferum. The sequence continues at coordinate 509,650 of NW_020631041.1, forward strand.
CATTGCTATCTCAAGCATGTTTGTCAATGTTAATGATCAAATATACATGTCTTGATTTCTAGCATGTTTATAGATGTCTCGGATTAGGACATAGATAGTGTAGTTGATCCTAGATCTCTCGGCGTTCATCATTTGAAGACAAAGAATTACTAAGGGGAGCTCGTGGAACTTCATAAACAAAAGGTATGTGGATACTTGAACTCATCTATCACTTGGAAAGTCTATTTCTTCTCTATCTCCTATATTGAGACATAAGTCGTGTTACGATATATTTTTCTATTATACACATTTGAGATTTCGAGCTGAGTTTACCTCGCTTATATATTTCTCGAAATATGTGTTGGCAAGCTTTCGCTTTATCTATGTTTATCTTACATTCGTGATGAAAGTCCGAATAATACTATATGAAAATTGTCGAGTTACATCTAACATGGTTTGTGTGATACAATCATTTGGTGTTGTCTTGGAATATTTCATTATGATAATTTCAATAACTTGAAAATCGCTTTGACGAAAAATAATTTGTGAACAACAACTATATAACGTCCTCCAAGAAAGTTTCAATGATTGAAATTAACAATTGATGAGATAACCATCTGTGGGTATAAGCATATATAGTGTGTTCGCACATTAGTGTATAAATCCATAAACCGGGAAACAAGTATGTGCATATGTGTGTATACAATATTGTCGATGGAGACAACATAAGTATGCGTACCCGTATGCATACTGGTAGAGGTTTTTGAACCAAAAACATATGTTGTGTTTAGGAATTACAAGCTCCTAAACTAGTCATCTTAAGTATGCGTACCCGTACGCATACTAGAGGAAGTTTTCGAACCGAAAATATCTATTGGGTTTGGGAATTACAATCTCATAAAATAGTCACCTTAAGTATGCATACCCATGCACATACTGGAGGAAGTTTTCGAACCGAGAATTTCTGCTGAATTTGGAAACTTAACAAACTCAAATCCGGTTGCTTAAGTACGCATACCCGTATGCATAATTAAGATGGTTATTTTGTTAAATCGGTATGTTCATGAACTTAAACATTTAAATCTTAAGGAATGCAATCTTTGCAAACCGTGGCTATAATGTTCATGATTGATTCAAGTGAATCAAACCGATTTCGTTTCAATTGTGTTCTTCTATGAAATTGAACAACTCTTTAACTAGTTTCATTTGAGTCATTTGAACTAGTTATGGATAAGATGAATAAGGTTAATATGAGAGTAAACATATGGCTAAACTCGGATAACTAAATTTTGAGCCAACATGAGTGTACATGTTTGGGTACGGTTACATAAACCTAAATTAGGGTACATTTCATTTATGTGTAACAAGCTAAGTTCGATCTAACGGTTGAAAGATATTATCTTGGTTGAATCAGGTTTTTCATCCAACGGTGATTATTGAATGCTTTGTTACCAAAGTAACTTGGATTTCAAACCCTGATTTGAAAAATATATAAAGGAGAACTCTAACAACTGAGAAACCTAATCCCCACACCTCTTGCGTGATACTAGTAGTATAGATAGAGTCGGTTCTCCTTTAATTTTAGGTTTATTCTCGAGACCCTGTAGGTTAACGACTTGAAGACTTCATTGGGATTGTCAAGCCAGACCGATACGACTTCTGTTGTAGTTGTGTGATCTGATCTTGTTGTTTCTATCGTACGAGTACAATTGTAAAATTGGCTTGATATTTATTTCTCCGATAGACAAGATAGAAAAGTAGTTACAAACATCTTCGTCTTATCGTTTGTGATTCGACAATATCTTGTTTCGCTAGTCGATTAATATTATTGTGAGGTGATTTATAATACTAGGATGTTGTTTGGGAATATAAGTCCGTTTTTACAAAAGGGGGGGTCTAACAACACCACCCAATATTTCACTTCGCAACATGTATGGACAAACTCGAATATAATTTTAAGAGAATCAACAAGACTCAATCAATTAAAAGTATATCAACGAGTTTATATCTCTCTTCTTGATTTGATTTACTCAAGCAAGAACTGCGAGTTATAATCAAATACAAGGAATAACTTGGATGGTACCAAAGACCAATATCCAAGGATCAATCAATGACAATCAACAACCAAAGGTTGGATTACTCTAATTGATGATCTAACGCACAACCTGTATTATTTCAATTATAAATATAAAACAATATAATGCGGAAATTGAAATAACACAGACACCAGAAATTTTGTTAACGAGGAAACCGCAAATGCATAAAAACTCCGGGACCTAGTCCAGATTGAAGACACACTGTATTAAGCCGCTACAGGCAATAGCCTACTCCAAGTTAACTTCGGACTGGACTGTAGTTGAACCCCAATCTGCCTCCCACTGATCCAAGGTACAGTTGTACTCCCTACGCCTCTGATCCCAGCAGGATACTGCGCACTTGATTCCATTAGCTGATATCACCCACAACTAAGAGTTGCTACGACCCAAAATCGTAGGCTTTGACAATAAACAAATCTGTCTCACACAGACAAGTCTATCAAAGGATCAATCTGTCTCCCACAGATAAAACCTAAAGGTTTTGTTCCGTCTTTTGATAATAATCAAGGTGAACAGGAACCAATTGATAATCCGGTCTTATATTCCCGAAGAACAGCCTAGAGTTATCAATCACCTCACAATAATCTTAATCGTATGGTAGCGAAACAAGATATTGCAGAATCACAAACAATGAGACGAAGATGTTTGTGATTACTTTTTATATCTTGCCTATCAGAGATATCAATCTCAAGCCAATCAATCTGATTGTACTTATACGATAGAAGATGCAAGATCAGATCACACAACTACGATAAAAATAGTATCGGTCTGGCTTCACAATCCCAATGAAGTCTTTAAGTCGTTAACCTGGTTTTAGAAGAAGAAAACCAAAGGTTAAAGGAGAACCGACTCTAGCACGCACACTAGTATCACACTTAAGGTGTGGGGATTAGTTTTGCACAATACTAGATGTATCCTTTATATAGTCTTTCAAATCAGGGTTTGCAATCAATGTTAGCTTAGTAACAAAGCATTCAATATTTACCGTTAGATGAAAACCTGATTTATATCCAAGATAATATTTCTCAACCGTTAGATCGAAAACTTATCTTGTTACACATACTTGATAATGCACGCTTCTAGGTTTGTTAACCGTACCCAAACGTATGCACTTGTTGGTTCAACAATAGTTAACCAAAAGGTTAGCCATATGAGCATTTCATATCAACCATGTTCTTCTTCACCATAACTAGTTCAAATGACTTCAAATGAACTAGTTAGAGAGTTGTTCAATTGCAAGGAAATCTTATGTACTACACAAGACACAATTGAAGCAAAGATGATTTGATTCACTTGAATCGGATCAGGAACTTTTATATCCACGGTTTGCAAACTGAATTCCTTAGTCTTTTTAAGTTGAAGTTCATAAATCGTCTTCAGATATATAACCTTCTCAAGTTTGCAGACTAGGTTCGCAGACTTAAGTTACCGGGCAGAGTTTATAAACTCCAGCAGAAATTCTCGGGTATGAGAATTTAGCCGGTTCGCGGACTGGGTTCACGGACTGAGTTTCGTGGACTGAGTTTCACGCAAGTAGTTTGTCAACTCCAGCAGAAATTCTCGGGTTTGAGAACTCCGCAAGTTCGCGGACTTGGCTCACGCCATTCTTCTGGTTCTCTTGATCAACAAAGTTCGCAAACTTTGGTTCAAGGAATAAGACTTATACATAAATGTGTTTCCACAACAATGCTTATGTCCACCATTGGTTATGTAATCTAAACTCTCATTTCAATCATTGAAACATTCTTAGAGGACGTTATACAGTTGTTACACCATTTCTCGTCAAAGAAATTTTCAAGATGATTGAAACATATCATGACTTTCGTCACATGGTAAACATAAACTTGATCGAAGCGAAAAGCTTACCAACACATATTTCGAGATATAAATAGGAGAGGTATACTCGGCTCGAAATACCAAATATGTATAATGCAAGTTTATATGTATAGCATACGACTTCTTGTCTCAAAGAGTAGGAAATAGAGTAGATAGACTTTTGAGTGATAGATAAGTTCAAGTCTTCACATATATTTTTGTCGAGAAGTTCCACCGGTTCCTTGAGTAGTTCTTCTACTTGTATGATGAATCGCTATGAATTCCTTGAGCTCAACTACACTTTCTATCCTAGTCCGAGACTTAGCTATAATAGACTAGAAATAAAGACTTATAGTTTTGATCACTAACATTGACAAACACGCTTGAGATAGCAACGTATGCGATTTCGATCGAGCAATGCTCTAACAAGTTTATCAATTGGTTCTTGTTCACCTTGATTTATCAAAAGACGAAACAAAAACTCTTGGGTATTTCTGTGGGAGACAGATTTATTCAATCCTATGGACTTTTCTGTGTGAGACAGATTTGTTTATCAAGTCTTCAATTTTGGGTCGTAGCAACCCTTGGTTGTTGGTGAGATCATCTAAGGGAATCAAGTGGGTAGTATCCTGCTGGGATCAGAGACGTAAGGAGCGCAACTGTATCTTGAATCAGTGTGAGGTTGATTAGGGTTCAACTACAGTCCAGTCCGAAGTTAATTGGTAGTAGGCTAGTGTCTGTAGCGGCTTAATATAGTGTGGTGTTTAAACTGGACTAGGTCCCGTGGTTTTTCTGCATTTGTGGTTTCCCCATTAACAAAATTCTGGTGTCTGTGTTATTTCTTTTCCGCATTATATTTTGTTATATAATTGAAATATCACAGTTTGTGCGTTAAGATCAATTAATTAGAATATCCGACCTTTGGTTGTTGATTTACATTATTTGACACTTGAACATTAGCCTTTGGTACAGTTCAAGTTTACTCCTCTTATATTCAATCGGGCTCGCAGATTTCTATTTGATGATTGTGGATTGAATTAAGAGTTGGAGATATTATACTCTTTGATATACTTTGCTCTTGATTAAGTCTGACTGTCTAGTTGATTCTCTAGAAAGTGTATTGGAGTAAGTCCTCTCAGATTGCCAAACGAATTGTTGGATGTGGTTGTTAGACCCCCGCATTTTCTGTTACATATAAAGCCCCATTACAAAATATACTCTAAAGGTTATGTTATCCAAGATTGAGATAACAAAATACTGTACCCGGGATAGGATAATTGATAACTAAACAAAACAAAAATCAAGATTTGCACAATAACACTACTTTCAATTAGGTAACAAATCATAACCAAACAAAGGAAAAATCCACTAAGTCTAAATTATACAAGAACATTTAAGCAAATAACAAGTAAAATTAAACAAATAACACCTTTGTTTTTATATTTTCACATCAAACATACATACATAATCAAAACCAATTCTATATCATATGTAAAAAAAAAAATATCATATGTAAAAAAAAAGAAAAAAAAAGAGAGAAAATATGAGAACCCATTAATGCCTTCACAGTCACTTTATTTTAAAGAAACAAAACAAATTACAGAAATCAGTAGCATTTTTTTTATTTACAAGCCTCTAATCCGGTGCATATGCATCAGATGGACATAAGTGGAAGATATATTTGTGTGCAGTCATTGAATTTTTTTTTTTTTGTAATTTGTAAGTAATTAAAATGTCACTGCAAGGATGATAGACACCTTATTCATTTCCTTCATATGAAGAAGAAAAACATTTCGATGATAATGTTAGCTTGCACAACCATTAAAAACTTAAGCGAAGGAAACTACCAATATTATGTCCCTTTTAACTTTATTGGGTAAAATACCATGTTGTACAACACCAATGTATACTATTTTGAACACCGACTAACTTTTTATGTTGGGATTTACAGTTCTGTAAAGCTTCTTAACAAAGTTTGTAACTGCGAAAACTACATTAAACATTTCATTCTAAAACCGATCGAAGTGTATATATTTGTGAGCATGGTGGTATTCATCAGGCTAAAAAAATCACTCCATTGGCAATAATATTTGCACCAACACGTTGTAACTCAAGAACGCAAATTCTTTCATTGTGGTATTGACCGTTCTCAAAATTCTAAACTTTTACTTCCATTGCAGGTATAAAGAGAATATAGTTAGACTTGTAAAAGAAACGTACCCTTGGAGTTTGTCACTGGAAGTTTGGAACTCTCTACAACCATGTAGAGTTAGAGCCCATTTGGCACAGATGGAGTTTGAATTCTAGGGAGTTCCAACTACCTGGAATTCGAACTACCTAGAAAATGAATTCCATTCTGTTAAATATTTGTGTTTGGCATGTTTACGAATGAAATTGATTATATTTATATTTTCTGAATATTTATTTTTTTAAATTTGATTTCATAGTAAGTTGGAGCCCAACTTGTTGCTAGGTTACCAACCAAGAGCTTTATATAATCAACCGTAAATAAAGTGAGATTTGATTTAAAAAATAAATATAGTAAGTTTATTTCGAAAATCGTTGATTTTTTTAATTATCTTTTAATAATTTTAGGTAATTAATAGAACAAATTTTAATTAGTAAAATTTATTTTTATTTTTAATAAAAATAAAATAAATTTTTTTACCAAAAACTATATAAAATACTGTTAAATTAAAGTAATACTTCAAAAATAAAAACAATATTAAAGTAATTTATTTTTTAATTGGACAATGTCAATGAAAATACATATTTTGTATTATTGACACTAGTATTTATTAGTAAAAAGTATTTTTTATTTTTAAATATGATTTAAAATTAAATTAAAATATTTGTTTTTAAGAATTATAACCCAATAAAAACATCGGCATAACCAATGAGGTTCCAAACCGTTTTAACAAGTATACCAATGTTAAACATTTTCAAGTTTATAAATCCGAGGCCACCTTCCATTTTGCGGGTAAAACTTTTTTCCCACTTTTTCTTATAAATTCTTATCCCACCAAAAATATCTTTGAGCGTGATTCGTTCCTTTGAGGATTTTATCCGGGAACAAGAAAAAGTTTATGTGGTAATTATTGGATGAATTAAGTACATATTTAATCATCACAGACCTACTGACTTGAGTAAGATGTTTACCTTTCCATTTGGAAACTTTTTTGTCGAAACGATCATTAAGATAATCAAAAGTATGATTTCTGGATTGATTTAAGAACATAGGGATGCTAAGATATGTTGGGCCTGGTCACTCCTTATGATCCAGCAAGGAGAACATTCCTTAACCACGTTAAAGAAGTCATAACACAACAGGTGTGTGTCCCATATCAAATAAGGGGGAGCTAAATAAAGGAGGTTATGTTAGATGAGAAAAGGAAATAGATTTGGTATATAAGCTCTTGTCGTGAGAACAAGAAGGGTGCGACCAAAAACAGAGGGTTTTGATGCCGCGAAGAAAACAAGAGGTAGAGAAAAGAAGATAGCCATCATAGGGAATTGATTGCTGATGTTTGTTAGCTTGAAGAAGAAGGGTGTTCTAACAGAGAACCGTTTTGGTTGGTGATGATTTATCCGCCGCATCCTACATCTCTTCAAATGGTTTCTAGGGTTTGTTCAAATCCTAGAAGTAGTAAGTTTCTCATCTTCCTTGTTTTGTTATTAGTTGAATCTACCTAAGTATTTGGTAAAGAGTTGATTATCCATTGCTTAGCGTTGAGTAGGGAAAGATGGCATTGTTACCCAAGTGCTATACGCATCTTGAAGTTATGTGAAACCCTAGTTTGGGAGAAGTCGTTGTAACCCATTATTTGTTATAGTGGAAGTTTGCCCGTGGTTGTTTACTCTTCGCACTGAAGAGGTTTTTCCACGTTAATATTGGTGTTGTGTGATTGGTATTATTTTTGTCGTATTGCGTATTATTGGTTGTGAAGGTTCCATATTGTGCATAGCGTCCTGGATCGGTAATTTCCCCAACAAGTGGTATCAGAGCTATGCTGGTCGGGATAACCGTGTGCAATATGGAACAACGGGTATCTCATGGATTCGAATTTTGAAGCAAGGGTAAAGCTGCCACAAATTGGGAGTGAAGAGCACGTCAAATCTCGTGAGTACTACAAGTGAGGAGAAACTATAAAATGTACAGAAGAACAGTCACAGTTGCAGGAAACTGTCACAGATGAACAGAAGCGTTACTAAATCACAACTACATTTATAGGCGTGGCTGAGGCTACCAGTGAACAGTTACAGTTTTATTTGTGACAGAAGCGTGACATAAGGCTTATAACAGAAATTGGTAACAGTTGTTAAGTGTAACAGTCTTAGTATGGCGTGGCTGAAAACAGTTTATAGGAAAGAAGATAAGCTTCTCTTGGTCGAACAAGGGAAAAGAGTGTAGCCTCCTTTGGGGGAGTAAGTGAGCCACCATGAGAGTGCTTGGTGATGATTTGAGAGTGAAACCACCATTAGAGTTTCTTTGGTGAAGAGAGCATAACCTACGTTGAGATAAAAGAAGAGTTTTCTTTTCATATCCTTGTTAGTGAAAACAAGAGAGAAAAGATGGGTAAGCGAATCCAGGTGAAGCTGATGAGATTTGATAAGCAGGGGGAGCTAGTGAGAAGATCCATACAGATAACGACGATTCTGATATGATGACAAAGCCATTATCGAATTGCAACTATATACATTTCTACAGTTAGAGGATGCGGTGGTGAGAGGTACCTTGCCATAAGTCGTGAGGGGGAGATTGTTGGGCCTGGTCACTCCTTATGGTCCAGCAAGGAGAACATTCCTTAACCACGTTAAGGAAGTCATAACACAAGAGGTGTGTCCCATATCAAATAAGGGGGAGCTAAATAAAGGAGTTTAGGTTAGATGAGAAAAGGAGATAGATTTTGTATATAAGCTCTTGCCGTGAGAACAAGAAGGGTGCGACCAAAAACAGAGGGTTCCAGTGCCTCGAAGAAAACAAGAGGAAGAGAAAAGAAGATAGCCACGATATAGAATTGATTGGTGATGTTTGTTAGCTTGAAGAAGAAGGATGTTCTAACAGAGAACCGTTTTGGTTGGTGACGATTTATTCACCGCATCCTACATCTCTTCAAAGGGTTTCTAGGGTTTGTTCAAATCTTAGAAGTAGTAAGTTTCTCATCTTCCTTGTTTTGTTATTAGTTGAATCTACTTAAGTATTTGGTAAAGAGTTGGTTATCCATCGCTTAGCGGTGAGTAGGGAAAGAGGGTATTGTTATCCAAGTGCTATACGCATCTAGAAGTTATGTGAAATCCCAGTTTGGGAGAAGTCGTTGTAACCCACTATTTGTCATAGTGGAAGTTTGCCGGTGGTTGTTTACTCTTCGCATTGAAGAGGTTTTTCCACGTTAATATTGGTGTTGTGTAATTGTTATTATTTTTGTCGTATTGCGTATTATTGGTTGTGCAGGTTCCATATTGTGCATAGCGTCCCGGATCGGTAATTCCCTCAACAAGATATCTATCCGAACACCAAGTTGCCTAATGAGAGAGACACAATGGTATTGTGGACGTTTTACTAAACAACCAGATTTTTGAAAATTAACATCCTGACCCGAAATAGAACTGAAATCTTTGATGAGAGACATAAGCTTGTCATCTTCTTGATGAGTGGCTTTCGCAAAGATGAAACAATCATCGACAAATAGCAAATGAGAAATCCGTACAAATTTAAGCCAGGCAAGACTTTGTCTCGAAAAAAGAAAAACAAAAACAAAAGACCTATCTAAATTCATTCATTTGCAAAGAAAATGTTGATTTTGATGGGCTTCATTGGTCCCCTACTCCCACGCAAAATCTTTGCCGCTGTCCCGTTGCATGCAGCACCCATTTTTTCTTTTCCATTTTTTAGTTAAACAACCCAAAAAAAAAGAAAAAAAAAAGGAAAAATAATAAAACATTCTTTATTCTTATGACGTGGGACCCACAATAAGAAAACGCATAGGAAACCGGAGAAAGAGAAAATCGGTAAAGAAAGAAAACACATAAGCTCGCCCTCTTCCCCCTTCTTCTGCAGCGCTCCTCCGATATCCGCATTATCCGGGAAAAATGGTTCACGATTTCCGCCCCTCGCCCATCTTCTTCTTATACTGGAAACTTCTTTTTCTTTCTCATTTTCCACTCTTCCCATTTTCTCCTCCTTTCTCTCTCGCTCTGAAATTCTTCTCTCCAGCTCTAGGTTTTCCTCACATCATCATCAAGCGTTTGATGGGAGTTTCAGTAGACGAAGAAGAGGATATCGAACTTGTAAGTCTTCCTTTCAGTCGAAATTAATTTGATTTTAGTTTCTCATTTTATCAGTTCTTGAGATGATTTCAGTGTTCTTGAGATGATTTTAATGATTTTTTTTGGGTGCATTTTTTGATAATTGGAATTGGAATCATATCGAACTTAAACTGATCTTAGTTTCTCTATCAATTGATGATCGAGAAATTCATCTGATTTGAGTGTTTAGTGGGAGATTTCTTTATTAGGTTGATTTTTATTAGTGTTGATGAGATTCTAGGGTTAATTTTGGATTATGATTGTGATGATGACAATGCAAGTTTCAGTAGACGAAATCGAACGCCTTAAGTCTTGTTTTCGGCAGAATTTTATCAGTTCTTGAGTTGATTTTAATGATCTTTTTAGATTTTCTTGGTGCATTTTTGATGATTGGACTTGGATTGAACTTAATCTGGCTTTACTTCTTATTAAGTGATGATTGTCGAACTTTATCAGATTGAAAGATTTCTTTACTACTTTGATTTTCCTTAGTGTTGATGAGATTCTAGGGTTAAGTTTCAATTAGGATTATGATGATTGCAATGTGAGTCTTACTTTCAGTAGAATTTTATCAGTTCTTGAGATGATTTTAATGATCTTACTGCATGTATGTATTTTTAGCTAGCCGATTTCTTTTAGTGTGGAATTGATTCTTGAATTAGTTTGTTTTTAATATCCTTTGTTCACTTTATAGATGTTGTTGGTAGTTGAGTTTCTTACAAGTTATATCAAATGCTACTATTTATAGATTTGTTGATTTTCTTACATATTATATTATTATCAAATGCTACTATGAGTGGATGGATTAGATTGTTTAATCCTAATAGGAGAAACAACTGAAACGAATTTGTTTTAGTAAACGCCTGAATCTTGAAGTGGTCGTAGTGTTTGTATACTAAATGAATTTTCATTGGGTTTAGGTTTGGTTTGTGGTTGACATCGAAAATCTGATCAATTGAGAGCATTATTACCATAATGGCATCAAGGCAGCATGATCCCGGAGCATCAACGTCATCAGGTCCACGAGGTTTGACCAATAGGCCGTCAACAATTACTGCCACAACAAATTTCTCGTTGGAAGTCTTTGATAATGAAATTGTGCCATCTTCCCTTGGTAGCATTGTCTCTATACTCCGTGTTGCAAGTGAGGTCGAACCTGAACGCCCTCGTGTTGCTTTTATTTGTAAGTGTCATCACTATACTAAACATATGAATTTTTAGAGTTAGTCCATTGTGGTTTTTTGTCTCTTTTATTATGTTGATTAAAGTCAATTTACTGAAGAACTGTGTGTTTTCGAACTTTAATTACAAGGTCGATTATACGCGTTTGAGAAAGCTCATAGATTAGATCCAACATCCATTGGTAGAGGTGTAAGACAGTTCAAGACAAGTCTCTCCCAGCGATTAGAACGAGTAAGAAATTTCTCTCTGCTCTCTTTTATGCTGTATGTGCTGTCAGTTTCAGTTTCAGTTTTGAACGGAAAAAGGAATATCTAGCAACACATAATCTATCTGACAATAGATATTTCCACAAGCGTGTACTTCATGGTTGAGGACCTCTGTTGAAATGTCTATTATTCGGTTATTTACTTTTATTGTTGGAACAATCTATCTCTCTTCACTCTTAATTTGTTCCGTTAACTGCTCTGCATATTGTCGTTAAGATTTGAAAGCTGAAAGACTGGTTCGGTACAGTTGACACCCCCTCCAAATAAGCTCCAACATATAATTGTTGCACATCTGCTCAACATTTTCTTGTTTATCTTAATGTGTAAGACTTTAAGTGAGCAAATAAAGTTATGAACAAACGCAGTCATTATTAGATATTTTTGGCTTGGATTGTTTTGCTGTTGTATATTATATGTAGTCATGTAAATATTTGACTAATTAGTTTCTAATCAATTTAGTTAAAGATAGATAGGCATATCTTTCACTATTTTATTTACGGTTTATCTGGTTGATTGAGCAGGATAGGGCATCAACTCTCGCCTACAGGGTTAAAAAGACCGATGCACGGGAAATTGAGAGTTTTTATCGGCAATACTATGAGCACTATGTTAGAGTCCTAGATAAGGGGGAGCAATCTGATAGGTAATTTGTGTGTCCTATTTCTGTTAATTGTTGCGAGTTGTCTGATGACGACAGCCTTAAAAGGAAACCTTAGGTACTTTCCCTAATTTATCTCATGGTCAAAAGGAAAACCTTCAGGCTTCAGTACATCTAACCGGTTTTACCATAAAAACCCATATATTGTTCTATTGGTTTGGCACAAAACAGCACTTAAAACTAACAAATTCTATCTAAGTAACTTTGTCAATCCACCTGCATTGCCTCGATCCAGTCTGATGATAGACCATGACTGCAGTTTTCTTTTCAGGATGGTGAAAAATCCAGTAAAGTAGTATGCCTGTTTGAGTGATTTCCCGAGAACTACTCGAGGTTTGAGTATCTGAGTGACTTAATTTAGACTTACCAAAAAGAAACTTATTTGTTGTAACAGTCAGCTATGACTCCCTTTGGAAAATGAACATAGTTAGCCTTCACTAACATCTAGCACTTGGTGACTCATCAGTATCCAACTCACTGATTTTTGCAGAATTATATACTTAGTTCGGCGAATATTATATGGATTTGCGTTGCTTTTTCTATTCCGAAGTGGATGACTTTTTAATTGACAATTTGCCGACAGAGACAAACTTGGCAAAACATACCAGACAGCTGGAGTGCTTTATGAAGTTCTGTGCGGTGTTTCGAAGACTGTTTCTCCTGAGGTTAGTCCTTTTTTGGTGTTTTTCTTTTTTGAAATTTGTTGAGACTTTCTTTTGTTATATTTCTGCATATCTTAGATATTTTCTATTCTTGACATATTTGGGATGTTCCTTTCTGAGTAGCTCACTGCTGCTGCTAGAGATGTCCACAAAAAGCAGGCAATCTATAGACCATATAACATTCTACCATTGGGTGCAGCTGGTGCATCTCAGTGTATCATGCATCTTGATGAGGTACAAGGTTCATTGGGTTCCTTCACCTGCTGGCAGTTAATATTGTTTGGTACTTTATTTTGATTGCTTGTATTCTTTTTACCCCAGGTTAAGGCATCTGTTGATGCTCTTAGGTATACTCGTGGATTGAGATGGCCATCTTCATTTGAGCAGTGTAGACAAGAAGTAGGAGAGTTGGACCTTTTGGACTGGCTAATGGCTATGTTTGGATTTCAGGTAAAAAAAATCTGCATGCATATGATCAAATTTTTATTAACGTGGATGAGATTTTTGTATTAATCATTGTGTTCGCAGAAAGAAAGCGTAAAGAACCAAAGGGAGCATCTACTATTAATTCTTGCGGATGTTCACGTAAGACTAGAGCCCAGGCCTGAACCCCTTAACAAGGTCTCTTCTTATTAGACTTGGTATTCTCTCTCATCGTAGATTTATTTTTCCACGCATACGCATTTGTCACAATTCAAAGATGGCACTTTATCCTAGCCTGATGCATGCTATAGTAATAACTTAAGTTCCATGAGCTATACCGTTTCCATAAATTGCATAACGGTTACCATCTTCTGTAGTATCTGTATTTACGTATGTCGTTGTCATACACTCTTTAGAGAATCTGTTACAGGGGTTGACTCGTGAATGGTTGTTGTTTTTGAACTTCTCAAAGTTAAGAAAGTAGAACGAAGTTCCACTCTATCTGAAATCTGTTGTAACTTCTAGAAGTTGTAGTTTATCTGTCGTTCAATTTCAAGTTTTTTCTGTATTAAACCACTTGGACTTTCGTTAGCGGAACTCTGAATGTCATGCATTATCCTTCATCAACACCAAATCGATAATTCGTTTCTTTTTTCCTTACCTTTATGTTTGTGCAGCTGGATGAGCGAGCAGTAGATGCAGTGATGAACAAGTTGTTTAAAAACTACAAAACATGGTGCAAATTCTTGGGAAAAAAGCACAGTTTGCGGTATGAATATGATTTAGTAAAATGTGTTTATTGCGAACCTTTCCCACATGAAATTTGATTTGACCTTCGGTTGTTACAGGCTTCCTGAAGGACGGCAAGAGATGCAGCAGAGGAAAATACTCTACATGGGTCTTTATCTTCTTATTTGGGGTGAAGGAGCTAATGTTCGGTTCATGCCAGAATGCCTGTGCTATATCTTTCACAACGTGAGTGCAGCATTATGTGGTTCCCTTTACAGTGCAAATTATTTTTACTTGGATACATGTATTAAATTGCAAGATTTGAATGCATCTCTAGATGGCAAATGAACTTGATGGTCTATTAGCCGGAATTATCAGCACCGTAAATGGAGAAAATGTCAGACCTTCGTATGGGGGGGAGGATGAAGCATTCCTCAGGAAGGTTATAACACCAATATATCGCGTAATTGATAAGGTAGCGTTCTATGAAATATGTCAATGTTAACCATCTGGCTGCCATTTGTATGCTGAACTAATGATGTTCGTTATCCAGGAATCCCAGAAAAGCAAAAATGGAAAAGCCCCTCATTCAGCCTGGTGTAACTACGATGATCTAAATGAGTATTTCTGGTCTGTGTAGAACTTGATGAATCAAGAGTGAAGTTAACTTGAACTTCCTCCAACTGGTTTAACAGTTGTGCTGTAACATATTTTCAGGTCATCTGATTGCTTCTCTTTGAGCTGGCCCATGCGTGATTACGGTGATTTCTTCAAATCAACTCGAGATAAGGCATGTATAATCTTCCTTTCTAGTTATAGGCAGTTTGACTTGATCAAATCTTTATTTAGCCTTTCTGGACCAGTCAGAGAGAGAATTTGCTCTTTTTTTCGGTACCTTTTTGCACCTAAGGAATGTTCTGACCACTGTGAAATTGATTGCCAGGGGAAACAAGCAACTCAACAAGAATCTGAAAGCACAGGAAAATCTTATTTTGTTGAAACAAGAACATTCTGGCACATATTCAGAAGTTTCGATCGGATGTGGACCTTGTATTTGTTGGCATTTCAGGTATTTGGTATTTGGGTGGTACTGCTTGTAAGCTGCACGATATTGTACGTCTCTTAGCATAAGAATCACTAAAACTTAAATTGGTCGTAATTCTTAATTGATCATGGTTATCTACTTACTGGTGCTGATAGATGTCTGGCAAGTATACTATTAGCTTACCTGTCTTTTAACATTCGGTTGCAGGCTATGATAATTGTTGCATGGCGTGGAAATTCACCATCAGATATATTTGAAAAGGATATCTTGTATCATGTTTCTACTATATTCATCACAGCGTCTTTCTTGCGCTTGCTTCAAAGTAAGAATGCACACAAGATTCAAACAGTTGTTTATGTTTCTAGGTTGCAGAGATATGACCATCTTCTTTTTTCCTTTCAAATTCCTATTTCCGAGTCACTAAATAGTTATTTTTCACGGACAAGTATACAACAGTAAAATAGTAAAATACCGTCAAGCATGTTAGAGTAAGCTCTTCTCATATGGCTGTAGTTAGTTTAGTGAAGGGCAAAGTAGGCGAGGAACTCTGATCAAATTAGCCAATAGAAGGTGCAACAGTTACACTCTTATTTCGTCCAGCGCATTGCTATGTTTCATCAATGGAGAATCATGCAAATCAGCCAGCATCTTGGAAAGAGATCTATACAGCACTTTTCGTTCGGGATTGTTTAAAAGGTGTTCCGAGTGTTCAAAGTAAACTGTGTAATGGTCCTATCTTAGTTCATCATCTAATTAATTAACATTTGTTTTGATGATCCAATGAAAAGCTGAAGTTTGTACACACAGTATGACCTGCTGATACATTATTGGAAATGCTATTGAATAACGGACAGAGTTGGAGGTGTTCCTTAGAATCCACAAATTTAAGCTGTAAAATGCTATTGATGTACAAAATAAATCACTCTGGTCTGCAGAGTATGTGATGGCTTTGCTAGAAATCCAAAACCTTATCTTGTTCTCTTGATGAATGACATCAAAATTTAGTTTTGGTTTGCTGTTCTTATACTAATGTTCATATTTCCTATGCTTCCGTTGTTTGCTCTTACCTTACGTTCTACTTTTATTAAAGAATCGATGTTTTAACTCATCTGTTTCATTTCTAAACCGTTGAATAGTTGTAGAAAGTAAGAACCAAATGTCTCATCACTTGGTTTACCTATGATTCTCATATTCCATTTCTAGACTCTTTCTATAATCCTGTGATTGTAATTGTGCATCACTATTGGAGTTTGCTGGATTGCTATTAATTTACTGATCCTCTCTCCCTCCCTCTCCTTTCATGTGATGCCAGCTGTTTTGGACTTCATTCTGAACTTCCCAGGCTACCGCAGGTGGAGATTCAATGATGTGTTGAGAAATCTTCTAAAAATAGTGGTTAGTCTTGGGTGGGCAGTTGCCCTTCCTATTTGCTACATGCAATCCTTCTCTGTGGCTCCTGAAAGAATTAAAGACATGCTGACATGGTTTCCTCAAGCGAAAGGCATACCAGCTGTATATATGATGGCGGTGGCTGTATACTTGCTTCCAAATATACTTGCAGCTGCATTGTTTATTTTTCCAATGCTTCGAAGGTGGATTGACAACTCAGACTCCCATATCATTAGGCTTCTTTTGTGGTGGTCACAGGTATGCTAGTTCGTCTTTTTTTTTTCTCTTGACTTGATTCTTTCATCATTTTGAGTTTGTTCATCTCATAGGTACATTGAATGTGTTACGAAAAGGTTACATTTCTTTAGTAGAAAACTGACTTGTTTAACTGGAATAAGACTTTTTAGAACGTTCAGTAACTTGCCATAGAAATTTAGAAAAGAGTGAGATGGAACTCGTGAATGTGCATAAATTGTAGCTTAGGTATCTGGTACGTATCTCGAGAATCTTGGCTGCTCATATAATTTTAGTTTTTAGTAATGATTCTGATTAGAAGAACACACAGATGATTGTGTAGAGTCAAAGCAAACTAGATATCTTTGGGCTAATGTGAAAATTGGTATTACGTTAATATATTGTCTGCTCCAATACTTTTCTTCTTTACTTTTATTGCCGTTGTTTCATTGTGTTTCTTTGCAAGGCTGTCAAATGAACGAATTACCGTGGAACACTTTTGTACAACCTAGCAGTATAAAACGTTATGGAATTTTAGAAGGCACTAGCTCGCGTACCATGTCAATATATGAAAGTGCAGCTAAACATTAAAATAAGAAAGTTGAAATAAGTAAATTTGGTGTGTCTGACCTGACTAAACATATAAGACTAAAAAGCCGCCTAAATTGTAACCATGTCCAAGATGTCTCATTCCTTTATACAACTGTGAAACATGAGAATGACTTCACGAGATAAATTTGTTAACGATGAATACTAGACTCAATTTGTTGCACATTATGTCTTAAATCTCGTTCTAGTTTTACTTGTCATTATTTTAGCATTGTTGTGGACTGAAAAATGATCTCTTGTGGAACTCATTACACTTTTTAAGTTCTTTATTCAGTACTTTCCAACCAAGAGAATATGCTAAGTATAATTTTTATTTGCTCGCTTCAGTTTTGACATATTGGGTTCTATCGTTGTATAAGTGTCTAATGTGTATATGACCATGTTCTTTTATTGTAATTTTTTTTCTTTTTTATATTATGTTGTCCTATAAGACATGGCCTAAGGTATAGGCATGTACAATGTTCACCTTTAAGTGCTCAAACTTTAAGTACAGTTGGTACTGTGCATCTTGTGCTGTTTTGATACATTAGCTGTTATTCTTGATCCTTTGTTGACTTACATACAGCCAAGAATTTATGTGGGAAGAGGAATGCATGAAAGTCAGATTCAACTTATCAAGTGAGTCTTAAGAAGCACTCTTGTAGTCACATATTTTCGATCTGGCATGTGTTGGATTTACATCATGTTATTTTGGTTCAATGTATTACATTACTTCATATTTACCTGCTGTTTCTTTGAAGGTATACCATTTTCTGGTTGCTACTTCTATCTTCAAAGTTAGCCTTCAGTTACTACATCCAGGTGAGTTTCGCTAAACATTTTTAATTTCTTTAAAGTCGTTAGAACAATTTAATGGTCACTAAAAAGTTAACTTTAATTAGGTTTCTTATTTCATTCATCTATTCCTTTCAGATTAAAAAATTGGTGAAGCCAACAAAAGATATTTTAAATATTCGCCATGTTCAATATGCTTGGCATGAAATTTTTCCTAATGGTATAGTATTTAGTTTCCCACAAATTCATGAATACACCTTCGAGTTTTTATTAATGCCTTTCTTATACTGTGATAAACCTTTCTGGTCAATGCAGCTATCCCCAATTATGGTGCGATTGTCGCTCTTTGGGCTCCAGTTGTTTTGGTAGTTTAACTTTCTTACTCAAGATTTAAATTTTCAATAGTTCATTTTGATTCAGTTTGTGCTGAATGAATACTCCTTTTTTGTTAGATAGATGTTCTCATAAGCGTGTTCTATGTAGGTTTATTTTATGGATACTCAGATTTGGTATGCCATATTCTCAACTTTGTATGGTGGGTTTGTTGGAGCTTTTGATCGTCTCGGTGAGGTAATAGGTTCCGACATAAATAAATAATTCAATTGTTGTTTGAAATAAATTAAAAGGAAGGTCGATTCACACATTGTTGGAGTACTAGAATACTAAGGAACGGATACCATAATACGGGAGACATATATCCTCGTCATTTTACACGGTTTGCTAGTTTCTAAAGGAAATTAGTGCGTCGTCGTACTTTAGTCGGAAAGATCTTATCCTAATAGCTCGATATATGAATTTTAGTTCTGATTATACTTTTTACTAACCTGCTTTTTATTTGCCTTGTCATAGATAAGAACTCTCGGCATGCTAAGATCACGTTTCCAATCTTTACCTGGAGCTTTCAATGCAAATTTGGTACCCTCAGACATGAGTCGAAAAAGGGGTTTCTCTTTGTCAAAGAAATTTGCTGAGGTTGTATTTCTTGTTTTCAAAACTAATTATTCAGCATACAATATGGTGAACAATGTGCATATCTTTGTTTATGTGGTCAACCTACTTGTTTAGGTTTCAGCAAGCAGGAGAACTGAAGCAGCAAAATTTGCTCAGTTGTGGAATGAAGTCATTGGTAGTTTCAGGGAAGAGGACCTCATAAATGATAGGAAAGAACCCTAACCATGTCAAAGACTCAAAAGTTTCTATGTCTACATATTCAATTCTTTTGTTTTAGTATCAACTTAGACTGATCTGGGTTTTGCTTTCGGTCCAGGGAGATGGATATGTTGCTAGTTCCTTATTCATCTTACCCCTGCTTAAAAGTAATACAGTGGCCTCCCTTCTTGCTTGCTGGCAAGGTTGTTTCTCTCGCCTATTATTTTTATTTGAAGTTGTCCAGCTGCATGTATTTACTGCTGGTAATTAATATTGTTGCAGATTGCGAGAGCATTGCGTTTTGCAGCTCAATTCCAATCCAGAGACTCTGATCTCTGGAAGCGTATATGTGCTGATGAATATATGAAATGTGCTGTGATTGAAGGATACGAGCTTCTTAAACACATCCTGGCTCTCCTGGTTGTTGGGGCAAATGAGAAAAGGTAACTATTGTTTCCCTTACCCTTTTGAGACTTGCGGGTGTCTTCTTTATGAATTGTACCATAATTAATTAATCATTTAATTGTATAAAAACGGAATCAATGAGATCTACATTGTTCACTTCGTACTGTTGCCGGCTGGTTTGAGGTAATTCACTGCGGTCAGATGTTTCTGATTAGCTTATTCTATGTGTAACCCTTCTTATTACGGTCCTCTTATTCCTGGATGAGGCCTGGTTGGAGATGCTTTATGGGTCAATATATAAAGAGGAAGTTTCCTTGTCATTTTGATGTTAATCATTCCTCTAGGAACATCTCCATGTGATTCCGTCAAGCTGGAGTGGCGGAAGTGTATGCATTATTTTAATGGTCGTTAAGGAAAAGTAGCATGTTATCTCTCCAATGGATGTAGTTCTTTGATATAGGGGTATGCTCCCGAGTGTGAAGACCATCAAAACATGTGCATAAGGCTCATATGAAAAATAAATTTCTTTCATTTTTCTGTTATTTTCAGTTTCATCCTGAAATTGTACTCTTTAGACATCCAGGTTTATTATTGACATTATTTGTTAATCTCGTAGCAAGACTACAGATGGATGTAACTTGTGTTTAATTTTAGATATCTTAGTGTATTTTTGCGGAAGTAGGAGCGACGGAACAGAGACTTAGAAACCAAGAGTAGTAAAACAACTTCAGTTTCCATATACTTCGAGGACTAGTGATATAAAAATTTCTCTCAAGAGTATAGCAGTCAGTTATTTGATTGTGTGTGTTTGTTTCAGTGCTCAGTATTAAAATCTCTCACACCATTTTTTATTAAACAGGATCATAGGGACTATCATAAATGACATTGAAAGTAACATAGAGAAGGATACATTGCTTGCAAATTTCAGAATGGATCACTTACCCGCTCTCTGCGAGAAATTTGCTAAGCTTGTGGAGATCTTGGTGAGTCATCTTCAGAACATATATTTTGGTGTATCTTTCCTAGTTTTTTTTCCACTTCTGTGAATTCATACACATGCTGTTTTTTTTTCTTTTGTTTTTTCCAGAGAGAGGGTGATCAATCAAAACGAGATGTTGTGGTATTATTACTACAGGACATGTTAGAAGTAGTTACCCGTGATATGATGGTTACTGAGATTCTGTAGGTGAATTGTGTTTCTTTCCTTCGATTGGTTAATAATTAGAGATAGTAAGTTTTACCAGGCTAACTCTAGGTTGCTTTCTCCGAATTATTTTACAGTGAATTGGCTGAACTTGGTTACACTAATAGAGATCAGCTTTTCGCTGTTATTGACCCGATTCCCGTTATTGTGTTCCCTTTAGTAACAACGGCACAATGGCGAGAGCAGGTGCAGATGATCTATCTCACTCTCTCTTTTCTACCATCAGTGTCATCATAATAAAATTACATCGCTCTGATCACTTTGTTTCAGATAAAGCGTCTCGAACTCCTTTTGACAGTAAAAGAATCTGCAATTACTGTTCCAACTAACCTTGAAGCGCGTAGAAGGATTGCGTTCTTTACAAATTCTTTGTTTATGGAGATGCCACGAGCTCCCCGAGTTCGTAAAATGCTCTCATTCAGGTTTGAATTGTATTGCTATTGACACAATTAGCTTCAATCATATTTCTGTAGTCACTTTCCCTAGGTTTGAATTGTATTTCAATTGACACAATTAGCTTCAGTCATGTTTCTTTAGTCACTTTTCCTTTTCACATCAGAAGATGTGGTATAGCACATCACATTATAGGCTTCAGAGAAGGGGTATATCAACTGTTGGTTTTCTTACAATCATTATTTCATTGGTGCAGATAAGAAATTTATAGAATTTCTACATATTTTTTGTTGTTCCTTAGTAGATAGTTAGCAAACTAGTTCTTCGCTAACTTAGTTATGTTTGTAAGCTTATAGCTGAACGGATAGGATGTATTCTTTGCAAGTACCATTTTGAGGGGTTGCCGAGTTCTCTAATAATATTCTCATGTTTATTCCTATTTTGAATTTATGGTGTCAGTGTTATGACTCCTTATTATAGCGAGGAGACAGTGTACTCTAAAAGTGACCTTGAGTTGGAGAATGAAGATGGTGTATCCATTATCTTTTACTTGCAAAAAATCTTCCCAGGTATGAAGTGTTATCAGATAACAAGAAAGAATTGACAGTGTGACTTACCGTAACTACTTTTCACAATTTTAGTGTTTGTGATTGGTATCACTAATGTTATCTTGGCTGATTCTTCAGATGAATGGAACAACTTCATGGAAAGGCTCAAATGTAAAAAATCTAGCGAAGTGTGGGAAAATGAAGAGAACATCTTGCATCTTCGACACTGGGCATCTCTGAGAGGACAAACACTGTTCAGAACTGGTAGCTAAAAGCACTTGATTTTTCTTCTTCTTTTGAATCCTTATAATACCTACCTTCTGAATCTTTTTTGGTGTTTCAGTTAGAGGCATGATGTACTACCGGCGGGCTTTAAAGCTTCAAGCGTTCCTTGACATGGCTGATGAAAGTGGTAAGCGAACAACCACATATTCTACACATTTATATGTTTGACAAAGATTAAAGTGCCTAATAAGTTGATGTATTTGAACTTTAGAAATTTTGGAAGGCTACAAGGCAGTCTCCATTCCATCAGAGGAAGAGAAAATGAGCCAGAGGTCCCTCTTTGCTCAACTAGAGGCTATTGCTGACATGAAGTTTACGTATGTTGCTACTTGTCAGAATTATGGGAGTCAGAAGCGAAATGGAGATCGCCGTGCAACAGACATTCTGAATCTGATGGTTAAGTATGTTCCGCCATCAATAAGTCAATAGACTTCCTCTCTCTTTGTTGTTGCCAACTCTTGTTGATACTTGAAAGGGCTCTCTTTTTCTTCAGAAGCTAATATTTGGTGCTTTCTCATACAGTAACCCATCTCTCCGCGTAGCATATATTGATGAAGTTGAAGTAAGCGAAGGTGGCGTTCTACAGAAGGTCTATTATTCCGTGTTAATCAAAGCTGTTGATAACCGTGACCAGGTAATTATCCTTCAGTGTCATATTCTCTTCCACTGGCTTGGGAGACTGAACAAAGAAACAACTGTATCCATGATGTCTAACATCATCATTTCACCTTTTTTAAGCTGCAAATTTCTTAAAGTGATTCCCATTTACTTGTACAATGAATCAAGTTCAGATGCCTAGTCAGCAAAGGTGAACTCCACTTTAGAGTCTTCAACCAGTGATGAAGAGGTCGTTTTATCCAATGGTGAATAAGTTGTAGGTTTTGGTATCATATATCATGCCCTTTTTTAATATTTTATGGGAATACAAGTTATAGTGTTTGGTACACCATATATTGTGCATGATATCTCAATACATTCATGGTCTCACGTGAATAAGTATCACGCTAGTTACATATAATTACAGAGGAGATCTTCACTCATTGTGTGAGACTAATAAGTGGTTTTAAATTTTTTCTGAATTTCCAATCTCTAGGATAGAAATGATTGGTCCGGCTTTTTGTTCATGACCCAATTTTGATGGTGAAGGTTCTAGGTTTCTTTTGTTTTTGAATTTACTGATATATATAGTTATGTAGTACCTTCTCAAATTGTTTTGTCATTATCTAGTTTGTGCATAACATTTTTGGTAGAGATGACATTACTAAACATGGCTTTTCATATCTCTTGTTCTAAAAGATTACTCCCAGTGCAGCTCTTATCAGTTTCTTATGGTTTTTATTTTCTTCAAAAAGGAAATTTACCGGATTAGATTGCCGGGGCCAGCAAAGATAGGGGAAGGAAAGCCTGAAAACCAGAATCATGCTATTATTTTTACCAGAGGAGAAGCTCTTCAAACCATTGATATGAACCAGGTAAGTCCTGTTGCAAGTAACTTAATTTAGCTGTGCTTTAATGTATTTTGCGCAGCTAGTTTATGTAGTAGATCTGTATTGTAGGACAATTATTTGGAAGAGGCTTTTAAAATGCGCAATCTCTTGGAGGAATTCAATGAGGACCATGGAGTGCGTCCACCTACAATTCTAGGTGTTCGTGAGCACATCTTCACTGGCAGGTTGATTGAGTTTATTAGTTCTTAATAATATGCCATGAAGTTTCTTAAGTCCTTTACTTTGAGTTATCTATAATCGTCTTTATTTGACATGGAATGCAGTGTTTCTTCATTGGCGTGGTTTATGTCCAACCAGGAAACAAGTTTCGTCACTATTGGTCAAAGAGTTCTAGCAAGACCATTAAAGTAAGTTTCATTTATAATTATACTTATGGTGCACTATTAGTCTCTCCTGCCACTTTCCATTAAAGTACATTCTTTTTCTTCTTTATTTTTCGACTGAAGGGAATTTTTACTAGATTGATTGCCATCAACCTGAGTTGTGCACTTAAGGAAATCTTTTTCTTCTCTCTCATTGTGCCAAGTATATGTATGCTAATGATGGATTTTGATTTAGCCGTTATCATATTTGTGCTTCCTATTTTAGTGTAACATCCCATGTGATTACAGGCTGGTTGTTTGAACTTTTGTCCTGTCGACATAAAAGCAGGTTCCGCAGGTATTTGCACAAATTACTAATACTTGTGTGTACTTGCACAGTTGAACTTGGTCGTATAGACTTTACAGCATAGTACTGTAGGATAATATCACTGCTGTACCTTGAAACAATGGCGATCTAAAAATACAAATTAAGGCTGAAATTCTAAAGCATATAATAAAAGAGAGAGTGCACGCAGTATAAACATGATGTCTTTCTGAATTTCTGTGCCTGAGACCTTTATCCTGTTCTGATATGAACACATACACGCAATATGGGTAATATCTATTCCACAGTTCTCTCTTCTGGTACTGGTATTTTACTCAGTCGTTTTGTTCCTTTGGTCATGCTCAATCTGTAAATGATCTCTTGGTGTGGCTAGCTGATTGGGTGACGAGTAATATTCATCTATTGCTTTGTTAGGACATTTGTAGATCTTTTTCGTTTCTTTCTTTGTGTTCCCTGTTTTGAATATCCTTATTCTGTGGTTATGACAGGGTTAGGTTCCATTATGGGCATCCCGACGTTTTTGATAGAATTTTTCATATTACTCGAGGAGGCATCAGCAAGGCTTCTCGGGGTATCAATTTGAGTGAAGACATCTTTGCCGGTAATACATTCTGTCCTTTTCATCAGCAAGGCCTCTCTGAAATACTTCTTCTGTTCCAGATGCACTCAACTATTTTTTTTAAAGGTGGCTGTACTTGCCTTTAACTCTGTCCCATTTTCCTTATCAGGATTCAACTCAACTTTAAGACGTGGAAATGTTACCCATCATGAGTACATTCAGGTTGGGAAAGGACGAGATGTTGGGTTTAATCAAATTTCACTCTTCGAAGCGAAAGTTGCATGTGGTAATGGAGAGCAGATTCTTAGCAGGGATATCTATCGGTTGGGGCACAGATTTGATGTGTTCCGTATGATGTCCTGTTATTACACAACAGTTGGGTTTTACGTCAGCTCAATGGTAAAAGTATTTTCAGTCTGATTACAGTTAACACAATTCAGTAGTACTTTAAAGCTAAGTTAAACTGATTCTGGAATGGATGAATGACCAAGATAGTCTTTACAACTGCATCTTTTGTTGCCTTGAGCATAAGAGGAAACTATATAAGCACACAACATAGGAGCGAGGTGTTTTTATGCTTCTTTAAAAAAACTTCACCTTTTAATTGAAATTAGTCAGATAGATCTGGGAGTTTTCCACTATAATTTTCTGGTGTAAACATGGAGGCAGAACAAACGAATTTTGTTTCTTAAACCCAAAGTTGTTCTTTGATTGTGTCAAAGCTTCACCAACCATGACATGAAATTCTAGAAGTTCCCTAATAAACATAAGTTTTTTGTCATGAATGTAAAATGAGCTCATAACACATAATTCTCTACTCGAGCCTAATTTTTACTTTTACACCATAGTGGTGTACAATATAGGAGCATACTGGATAAGTCGCACTAACCAGATCTGACTGTAGTAAATTTGTATCTGTGGACTTCTTGGTAAATGCCCAATTAAGTTTTAAGCTTTGGCAACTAATATCTTTTGTGGTAAATTGGTAATTCATGGTTCAGATGTAAGTAGCAAAAAAGAAGGAAAAAGATACACAGAAGAAAAGATCAAAATATAAAGACCACTCTCTTTACTTGCAGATTTCTTCCGTCTCTTATGCAAGTATGTTTATCTATTGTGTAGATGGTGGTGATTGTAGTTTATGCTTTCTTGTATGGGAAACTATACTTGTCATTGAGTGGACTAGAGCAGTCGATAATGAACTTTTCTCAAGTCAGGCATGATTATCCTCTAGAGGCTGCCATGGCATCACAGTCCCTTGTTCAGATAGGCCTGCTTATGGCGTTACCCATGGTGATGGAGATTGGACTTGAGAGGGGTTTTAGAACTGCCATGAGTGACTTTATCATCATGCAGCTTCAGCTTGCTGCTGTGTTCTTCACATTTTCCCTTGGGACAAAGACCCATTATTTTGGACGTACTGTACTGCATGGTGGTGCGAAGTACAGGGCCACTGGAAGAGGTTTTGTCGTTCGGCATGAGAAATTTGCTGAGAATTATAGGATGTATTCGAGGAGTCATTTCGTGAAAGGTTTGGAGTTGGTCTTGCTGCTGGTTGCATATGGGATATATGGTTCCGCCACTTCCGAGTCCCATGGCCACAGTTACATGTTTTACACGGTCTCGATCTGGTTCTTGGTCGTATCTTGGTTGTTCGGACCGTTTCTTTTCAACCCTTCCGGTTTTGAGTGGCAAAAGATTGTTGAGGACTGGGATGATTGGTCCAAGTGGATAAAGACTCCAGGAGGTCTTGGTGTTCCAGCAAGCAAGAGCTGGGAATCGTGGTGGGATGAGGAACAAGATCACCTCCATTTCACTGGGTTCTCAGGCAGGTTCTGGGAGGTCGTTCTTTCCCTTCGTTTCTTTCTATTCCAGTATGGGATTGTGTATCATTTACATGTCTGCAACGGAAATAAAAGCATAACTGTGAGTATTATTTCTGACAACTCCTCTCTTGCGTATTTATTTGCAATGATGAGGACCATGAGATTCTGCTTTTAAGTAGTAACTACCATGTTTATATTCCTTTTTCAGGTATTTGGTCTCTCTTGGCTGGTTATCGTTGCTGTGATGATCATCTTGAAGGTGATGTCTGAAGTCTGTATTCTAAAATTGTTCTCAACAACATATTAATTTCTTCTGTGAGTGCTGATTGTGTATGTACTTTTCTGCTTTCCCGGGCTACGCAAATCAGATGGTGTCAGTGGGTAGGAGAAGGTTCAGCGCAGATTTTCAGCTGATGTTCAGACTGCTAAAGGCGTTGATGTTCGTTGGATTGCTAGTGACGGCTTGCATCCTCTTTATGTTTCTGAGTCTTACAGTTGGTGACATCTTCGCGTGCCTTCTTGCTTTCACGCCAACAGGATGGGCCCTATTGCAGGTAATGGCTTCCCCTCCCTCTCCCCCCATCCCTAGTTACAGAATGCTATTAATAAAGACATGTAGCTTGGCCTCTTACCATATTCAAATCTTGATGCCAGCAAAGCATTATATTTCTGGCATAAAAATAAAATGAATTCGTTCTTCTTAAATAGAAATGGAATTATTAGCTTTGCACAGTTGCATACTCTCTGAACGCTATTAATAAACACATGTAGCTTTGCACACTGATACTGATGGGAAAAGCAAGAAAGTCATACTGTGATTTAATAGATACACTTCGTTGGTGCTTATTTTGGAGAGAGGTTATTCACTTCTTACTGGAAAACTAAAGAAAGTAAAAAGAAAAGGCTAAGATACTAAGATACAGAGAAGGGAAGAAAAAAAAAAGAACTGCATCAATTTTTTGTTTCTCTTACAAACCTAGCTGCAGTTTTTACCGTTCAACTATATGACAATGCTGAAATTAATTTTGTTAGCTATACGTCTTGCTGATGTTAATTTAATTTTGTTATCTTCACATAGCATTGGACAGTTAAGATCATATATATTTGCTCTATTCTGTTAGTCTTTGCCTGTTGAACCAAATAATTGTTTGTGTTCTTGGTGAGAGTGGCATCAGATATCACAAGCATGTAAGCCAGTGGTGAAGGCACTAGATTTGTGGAGTGCCACAAGGTCTCTAGCCAGGGGATACGAATACGGGATGGGACTCGTTATCTTTGCGCCTATGGCTGTTCTGGCTTGGTTCCCATTTGTGTCTGAATTCCAGACACGGCTGCTCTTCAACCATGCTTTCAGTAGAGGCCTTCAGATTTCACGGATTCTGGCTGGTGGAAAGAAGCATAACTGGTAAGTAAACGAATTGTGACTTCAAGTTACGGATATCAATACTGGCAACATTTTTATCATTTTATTACGTCCTCCATAATGTAAACATAGTTGCCACTTCTTACTAATCCTAAACTTTTCAAATCCCAAATGTACAGTTTAAAACAACTCACGTCTTAGGTTCTGTAAATTTACCTTTTGTTGCTTGAATGAATGCAGACAAGGCTACTACTCGTCCCAAGGAGTCTCATCTCATGTATGTCCAGTGAGGGATGAAGCTGTCTAGCTGGGAATGTGAAACAGATGAGCTCTACAGGTCTGTCATGTAATGATTGTACAAGAAGATGTTGGAGGTTGCACACAAGTTAGAATTCTCCATTGTGTTAATTTTGTTGTGGCTGTTGTTGGTTTACTATCAAGGATGATTCTTATTGATGATGACGTCAGTTTTTGGGATAATGACATCATTTTAAAAATAAGGATTCTTAAACTATTAATAATGATGATGATGACGTCAATATTTTTGGACCTCTATTTTGGATAATTTTGTTGTGTATGCATGCTGTAAGTTCGGATGCACAGCCAATGTTTGGAAGACGGATTTGGACACAGATTATCGGTGCATAAATTCAGATTGAATTGGTTCATAAATGATACCAGGCTTGAATCCAAGCAAAGGCATCTCTTTATTTTTGGAAAGACCATTACATCTGAATCACAGTTACTTTTGCATAGTGAATTCAAAATAACGATAGAATGAGCAGCACTATATGGCAATGGATCCAGCAAACTAATTTATCCGAGTAAATTAAAGCATCATCAAGTTTCTTGATTTTGCCAGACTACTACATATGAAGAATGACTGGGGATTTACCTTTCTTAGGATACTCATTTTTCTTTCTAGTGTCGGGTCTTTTTTCTTTCCTTTTTTTTGCAATACATTTATCATAAACAAAGTAGCTTCAATAAAGTGACCAACTAAGCCTTGCCCTTGGCTGTGCTCTGCTCGAGTCTTAGTTAGCTCAAAGTATATGAATAGGACATGGGGTATCCACCTAGATACATTAAATAAATTCCTGTGAGTTGCTTTTGCCACAATCGACAGATACGTACATTCATTTCTGCCGACTGTGAGAACCATCATTGTTAGGAACTTAAAAGGAATAAGAATTACCAAAGGCGGTTCGATAATTAACTAAACATTTCCTGCTAAGTGCTCTTTGATTTATACGTCTTGCAGCATTAGACTATTAATCCAAGCTGTCTTTATATGCATACTCTCAGGATATGAGAAGAGCCACTCAAACATACCAGCTCATATATCCCGTCGTGATAACTTATCAGAAGTTTCTTATTGATACTGTTAACTTAATCCTTAATATAATTTTCTTTCTTTCTTTTTTTCTTTATTTTAATGGATCTTTTGTGGTTACCAAACATGCCCTTGTCAAAAGACTGCGGCTCTGTGAGGTTCAATGTTCTTAAAACTCATCCCAGCTGGTTCATCTGGTGGTGGGAAGAATTTGCTTGTAGTGGTTTTCCATCAGTGAAGTTTTAATGCTTTAAGATTAAGAACTGTCATGGTTACCAGTCATCTAGTAATGCTTGAAAGCACATAGCAAACTTGATTAAATCAAATCCAAATCAAACGTATTAGTAGATTACTCTTGAGAAAAAAGAGCAGCAATGTCCAGAGGAAAACTACAATACACACTACAAAAGAGGACATCCTGACTACTATCTTCAAAACAAGTCCCTAAATATAAACAAAATCAACCAACTTAAAGTTAAGAAAAGCAAATAGCAGACGAGACGTCTAACTAGACACTTAAGTTTATCTTGCTGCAACAATAAACTTTTCTTCTCTCCCTCGGTCCCGTTCTTTTAATACTTGTCTTCAATATTCTCATAGATATGACATAATACCAGATCATACGGCTTCATGCCGCTGCATCCAGCTTCTTCTTGTTGTTCATCAGATAATTCAAATTCTCTCATAAGCCAGTTTGTTTTCCTATCCTTACTTTTCTTTTGACCGGTGAAGAAAACAAGGCTACTCTTATGTCCAATCACCCTACCATCCACTCCCTTGACAGGTTTCTTTGATATCGACTTATTCCAGAGTCCAGAACCATCTTTTACAACCCGGTTAGCTCCATCTCCATGTCCAAATTTCTTCTCTCTTAGAGAAAAGAAATATGCATCCTTGATTCCTTCTGAAAATCCATACATATGTAACAGACGTTCGGGATGACAGTCGTAGATATTGGCATCAGGCATAAACTCAACGTGAAATCCTTCTGGATTTCCAATATTTTTCTTCAAGTATTGTAACACCAAGTCTTCGTCCGAAGGTTTAAACTGGAAACCTGGCGGAACGCTTTCTGGACGCCGAATTACAACTATGTCTTGCATGTTGCTGCTGCTTGCCATCTATCTCTACTTTGTTCTGCTAGGACACAAGAAGCAAGATATCTTTGCTGCTCTTTGTTGTTTTGAATAGAATATTAGGGGTGGAGATATGACCCTGCTTATATAGGATTGACAATTATAATCCTGACAGGAAATAGGAAAAAAAAAGGTCAGCCTTGACCCTTCTATTGCGAACTTCCCTTTTTTAAGAAAAAAAAAATGGTCAACGTCGACTCCCACACCCCCGGTAAAGTTACAGCCGGTATAATCCTTGTTATGAAAGGAAACTGGGAGGCCTTTTGAAACCTGATTTTTGTTCGGCTAGTTTCATTCAATTTTACTTCTTTCTGAACGACAAAGAAAAGAAGAGTAAAAAACAAGAGATGTACAAATTTAATCCTCGATCCTCCGTAAGCTTAACACAAGAATTTATTTTTTAAACAAAACAAGAAACATTGGATACCTTCAAAATCTTTGACCATGTTAAAGACCCACGATATAAGACATAAACACCCCAAATGGGCCGCATACTAACAACAAGGATCATCTATGTTTTTTTACTTTCTTTTTCTCTTAAGTCCAATTTTCAACATTGACTTTTGCTTATGGCGAGGAGAAGTAGCCTTATTACTACCGAAAATGATTGGTGTACCGTGGAGGAAATCCGACAGCTGCACCATGTGAGAGAGAAAAAAAAAGATGTCCATCTTTGGCCTCACCCCCTGCAAATCCCCCAAGGCTGCCCTAACAATCCTTGGATTTGTTTGTGCTGCAGATCGTGGTACACATCTACGGTATGTGTATCATCACTCTATTACTATAGGTATCCAAACAATTTAAGATGTTTGGATGCGTTTTGGGAAATTACTTTTTTAGTTTAGGAGCACCAAATTTTATAATTTCCAGTAAAAAAATAAATAACGTCAAGTTTTTGTAGAGAGTCCATACGGGGTCTACGCCACTTAATTGGGGCCTATGTCACTTAATTGGGGCCTATAGCTACATGACAATAGGATCATTAAGAAATAATTCATAGAAACCCCTTAACCAATTTTTTTCTTAATAACTAATTTATCCCTGATTAATTAGTGTTAATTCAGGTGATTAGTGATAAAATATAGTGTTAGATGTGAAATTAACTCGTGTTAATTAATCATCTGAACATGAAAAAATTTGAAATTTAGAAATTTTTTGAAGAACACCAACTCAGAATCGGTATATGTTGTCAAAAACATATACTGATTGTAACCTCAAAAATATACATGAAACTAGCTTCTACGCAGAATCGGTTTATATGGACATGAAAATCAACCGATTATCCATAATCGGTTTATATTGGCATGAACGTAAACCGATTGTGGGTAAATTTTCTCTTTTTTATCTGTGAATTATGTGTTGTTAACCATCAAATAAAGAACGCGCGACTGGGGGATATGGAAACTAATTGGGGGATATAACTACATGAAAAAATAGGCATCCTAATAGCAAATCTGGGTCACCCCTTATGTAGTTACTTTTTTAATTCCTAATCTAGCCCTCACCAATCACGTTTAGTGGTTAATAATAATTAGTAAAATCTTAAGTATTTGGGGGATAAATTAATGTGTATTTTTATTTGAATTTGTGTGAGGGAGGTGAGAGTAGGAGGGAAAAATATTTTTGGGTGGAAATTTTTTTGTGAAAATGGAAGATGATTCTGAGGAGAGAATTGCAGCTGTTGAATCTTTAGCTCAACTACAACAACAATCATATCTTCAATCTTCGGTTAATGATAACAACTCACAATTGGAGTTATATGATGAACCAACACCCTTGGATCATTATTTTCGTGAGCATGAAGTGTTTTACGAAGAACCAACCCAAGAAAGTAAGCATGTTCAACATACAAGCAACCCCAACACACATGTAACGCTTCAAAGAGGTCGAAAATTTGATTTTTTTTTTTTTTGAACCGCCATTTTTTTCTCTGAAAAAGCTTGGTGCCGGCATACACGTAGTATGAATACCACGACGGAACACCCATACCCGGCATGGTATTCATACTATTTGCATGCCGGCACCAAATATCCCCCATTTTGAATCAACTGCCGGCGTGGTCTTCAACCAAAAAATACATGCCGGCACGCAGTAAATTTTTTACCTACCATCGAATATTCCCTGGAATATTCAAATCGGCATGGTTCTCTCCTAACTTTCCATGCCGGTACCACAAGAAAAACATCCAGGAGTTAAAGATTTTTGAACTTAAGTACCGGCGTGGTATAAAAGTTATCGAGAATGCCGGCACAAAATCCCGACATGGTTTGAAAATTAAGTACCATGCCGGAAACGTCTACTGGCTTGGGACCTTACTTATTCAAGAATGCCGGTACCACTAAAAAAACATCCAAAAATTAGTCACTTTGGTAGTAGTGTTCCGGCTTGGTGTTAAATTTATCGACCATGCCGGCGCCATGTTCCGGCTTCAATCCTTGTGGATCTTGCATGCCGGTATTATCTTTTCCGACATTAATATTCATGAAAATATAATGCCGGTAGTTTTTAAAATTAGGTCTTCTTTTTCAAGTTTATTTACGAAATTCCGGAACATTATTCTTGAAGGCCGGCACTTGCTTCCGGCTTTGGGTATTTTGGCGGAAGTGTCGTCGAGCATGCCGGAACTAGTATAGTAATTTAAATTTTTTTGTGAACTAATTCAGTTTTCTTTTCATTCATTCCTTAGATTGTTCCCTACATTGATCCAACAAATTCCAAATCGCTTGGTCCAGATACGTCCGGATACTATAAAATACCTATGGTATGTTACCAAACAATACTTTTCACCTAGTCTTTAAAACTTTATGTGGGGATTGCTTGTAATGAACCTTATAGTCTTCCATTGTTGTCCTCATGTAGGGAATAAAATCTCCAGAGGAAGCAATTGCTTGGGCAAAAGAGACGGCACTTAAACACATGTGTGTGTTGGTAAGGAATAACCAACGTTCAGATTACCGTTTTGAGTTGGTTTGCGAGAGAAGTGGGAAATACAATAAGAAGGATAGCTTTAAGAAAAAGGGCTATGTATATCCAAAGAAGACTAATAGGGTATACAAGACTGTACGAGGAAGGATGATTTCCCCTTTAAGCTTGTATTCTATTTAAGAGACAAAGAAACCAATAAAAAGGAATGGGATTGTACGGTGTGGTTTGGCCGTCATAACCACCGGGATCCTAAAGATTTTGTTGGTCACTCCCTAGTTGTGAAGCTAAAACCTCATGAATTCGATGATGTAAAGAGAATGACCAAAGAATGTATCAAACCACGAGTGATTCTCAGAGACTTCAAGGAAAAGGATCAGACGAACGTTTCTTCTCTAAGTACAATCTATAGCGCGCAAGCAACCATTAGAAGGGTGGAATGGGAAGGGAGGACCGTTATGCAAGAATTTGAGAAGATAGCTTGGGATCACAACTACACGCGTATCATTAAAAGAGGACCGGACAACAAGCCACTTCAAATATTCATTGCACATCCTTTGCTTTCACAATTGGCTCATACATGTTGTGATGTTCTTATGATGGATTTCACCTACAAGACAAACAAATACAACATGTCGTTGTCAACATCGTGGGGCAAACATCGGACAAAGTATCATTAACATTGGCTTGGTGTTTAATGGAAAACGAGAGGGATTACAATTATCATTGGGCATTACGAAAATTGAAATTATTGTTCCTGGAAAATCGATTTCCGAGGGTCATCATAACCGATCAAGATGAGGCACTAATGAATGCTATATCCTATGTATTTCCGGATGCACAAAATTTCCTATGTACGTATCATATACGTCAAAATGTCACAAATCATTGTCATGCTTTTTTTGAATCCTCTAAGGCAGATATTAAGAAGAGAATGGTTGCTCAACTATAGGAAGATGTTCGCAATAAGACACTATCACCCGAAGAAGAAGAAGATGAAAGAGGAAAGATTAAAGAGCGAGTGGACAAAGAACACGATGAAAATCATAAAAAGTGGTTGGAATTTATAAAGGATTGGGAGAAAGTTTATTGGTCTCTTACTGAGGATATATATGAAAATAGATTGAACATGTTCACTGCAAAATATAATGAAGTGTATCCAAGTGCCGTCTCATATTGTCGGGATAAATTGTTGGATAAGTTCAAGGAAAAATTTGTGCGTGCATGGACAAATCGGTATAGACACCACGGGAATGAAACAACTAGTATAGCGGAGTCTGCTCATTGGAGATTTAAAGATCTCATCCAGTCCGGCCAAGGAAACGTGGTTACGGTCACCGAGGCATTTGAACAATACTTTAAGGCTGATATCGATAGGATCAAGAAGGCTTTTGAGAAAAGCTCAATGGAAAGGATGACATCACATTTTCGATATGGTAAATTGCTCCAAGGAATAAAATTCAACGTCTAACAATGGGCGATAAAACATATGATTAAACAAATGGAAATTGAAATAAATTACGGCAAACCGGGTGATGTGTTAACCATACCGGAGGTATAACAATATTGAATTATGTTAAAGATGTAAGCCGGAACTATAATTTATTTCAAATGTAATACTTGTCGCAGGAAGCACGAATGCACTTAACACGTGCATCAAGACTTTAAACCACCTGGTGACCCAAGTGGACGCGTTTAGTCTCGTGAGGGTTTACATAGATATGTACCCACAAAGCCTTAACAAAAACTACCCTAAAAACCTAACCAAATACCACTAAACCTATCAATCTTCTTAGGAAGAATCCGTCTCCGATTCACCCAGCTGGTGGTACTCCGTGACTTTGCTTATAATGTGGTTCACGTTGGCATCAAACATGAATGCTTCTCCCTTTTCCTGTAAGTAACGCGTTTTCACGGCTTCATGCTACAAAAACAACACAAAAACTTAGTTTGTTACATAAAATTTGAAAAAGAGTGGATTGTGTCGAATTTATCATAAAGATACTTACAAGTTGTTGAGGGGACGATCTATTGCGGGTAGCGTGCTCGATCCGGTGTTTCATTTTTAGATACTCAACCACCGCATTTAGGATGATGTCGTGTCGTTGCTCGATTTGTTGAGAAGTTCTTCCTTTCGGGTTACCGTAATCGTAAATAAATTTGTTAAAAATCTTCAACCACATGGAATCCCGCGTGCTTTTATCTATAGTTGAAGGACGAGTTTCGGCGTACCATGCTTGGGTGATTGCTAAATCTTCCTCGGATTCGAACGATGCCATTTGTTTTATGTGGGATTAGGTACCGTACTTAGCTATTTGTAGAGGATTATTCTAGGATTTAGGGTTTCTAAGTTAAGAGGCTCAAGGAGATATATAAGAACACACGAGTTTTGGGATTTTGGGTCTAAGTATTAGCTCTCCTAATATACAGAAAAACCTCAAAGACTAGTTTTTTTGAAATCACCCAAACTCCGTCATAAAAGTAAATGTGACATAGGATACCGTCCCTCAGTATCGGTATAGTTTACCGTTAGATGTTAATGCCGTAACTAGTGAATTTCTTCATATCGAAATATGCAAATTATACCAGCATGGTTTAACAACATGATTTAGCGCCGGTAGAACATACCGGCATTAAATATATTATTGCAACAATGCCGGTATTTGTGAATTTCAAAAATAAAATACGGCTAGTTTTTTGAAAAATAAGACCGTTGGAGATTCATTTTTATATGATATCCCCATTCCTTTGGAAAAATCAACACAAAGCACCCACCAAATAACAAAAATCATTCTCTCAAGAAATAGATCAATCAAGCACGGTTGAAGTTCACAAGCGATGTGAGATTCATCATCAAGCTCTATTTGCAAAGTAAGTAGATTGAACATTACTAACAATATATGGACAGTTAAAATCTTCACTACTATGACGCATAACTAATATAATCTTATCTTACAGAATCATCATTGCAGGTGTCAAATTTGCAAGTCACCTTCTCATCTAGGCATGGACTGTCCTTTTATCTATTCAAAGTGTAGAAGCTGTGACGGGACACGCCGGTTTTGGATTGCAAAAACTGATGATGCTGAAAATGGAAGAATGTTTCTAAGGTGTTTGAATTACCCAAAGTGCGATGAGTTTCCTTGGTTTGACAAAGTTGTTGAACTAACTGAATCAAGAGAAAACCACAAGGGCCAATACAAGCCTATTGATGGGTGTGATGGGTGTTATATGAAGGGAAAGGAATATCTTGAAAGAGAAGAAAAACCAATGAAGATGGTCATTGACACCCCCCTTCCGGACGATGTCTTCGAAGATATTCGCGAATGGCTCAAAGGTTCCGCAATTGTTGAAAAGGGATGGCTTACTAAATAGGAGATCATCTTAAACCAAAAGTGCTCCATTACTATGTTTTAGTATGTTTCAATTTAAAGTTTGAAATCTAATGTAATAGATTATCTAGGAATGAAATAAATAGAGCATTCGTAACCTATTTATAAACAATACCGGCATAGTATATTTATCAACATACAATGCCGGAATTATGCAAAACTGTGCAAGAGTAAGAAAATCAGAATTCCGGCGTAGATTCAATAATTTTGTTAATGCCGGAACTACCCATAATCTACACAAAAACTTGGTCATTTTCATCCATTGTGCCCGGCATGGTTTTGGAGTAATTTGTTCCGTGCCGGTATAAATGGAGGCATAGAATTTAAATTGATTTTTATGCCGGAACCAATACCGGTGCTGTGGAACTTAAACATTTGAATGCCGGCGTGATAGACACATTTTTGTGTCTAATTTATCTCGATTCTATATATTGATAGTGCTCATTTTTGTACTTATTATGGTGTTTTATGTGTGTGTATGTATTTTTGGCCAATAAACATTTTTGGAAAATATGCTCGAAAAGTTGCACGGGGCATCCCCGGAGGACACTTGCTATTCGGACCCCTCAAATGGATAAGGGGTAACCAATTACTAAGGGGCATCGATTTCCAGGCAACTGCTAAAGGGAGATCAGCATTGGATAGGGGGAGGTCATCCTCATCATTTGAATTCTGGTTTTGGCGGGAAACAAAACCAGCGAGCCTGCAGTTTAAGAAATCAAAATTTTGAGAAGTTTTAGGGAGATTCAACCTCGTATTTTTGTTGGGCTGGACGAGATATAACTAAACATGCCTGGTATGGGTGATTTAATCGATCTAATTGGGCTGAATACTCCGGAAGAAGAAAACAAAGGTTGACTTGTAAAAGGAAACTGTATGAAATTATTTTAGGAATTCCAGGGAGACTAAAGGCGTGATATCGTTTCCTAAGGTGATATTCTATCTAAGGAAGAGTTTCGGATGATTTGGAAGTCTTAGAACGCGTAAGGAAGTCGGCAGAGAAGATTATTGCCGTGGCTTGAACGAAAAGAAAAAGAGGAATTTAATCGCTATTTTTAGGTTTCTGAGGAGTATAAAAGGTGTGTTCGAGTCCCAGGGAAGGGGTTGAAGTCATTGGAGCAGTCGCAGAGGAGTTTGTAACACCACAGAGCTGAATTGATCAAGTTGCAGGAAAACCCGAGTTTTTGCTGCTGATGAAGAACAAACGTTGCAAATAAGAACATCGTCTCAAATTTGTAACGCTGCTATAGTAACTCTTTGTAACAGTCAGTCATTTGTTTTGCAACGCCGTTACATCGTTGCAAACAATCAGTTTTATAGTTTTTCATTCTTTTAATCAGCTTTTGGGCTATGAACAAATATTTTGAGCAAGTGATTAATATGAGGAGCTAAACCCCATTGCTGAGGCGACGGAGGAAACCATTTTTCCAAATATTATTTGGTAAATTCTATTTGATTTAATTTTTGTAATTCTTTTATGATTATTTGCACTGAACTGAAATTGAATTTATGATTCTGATTAAGTGGTTGTGTTCTCAATTGATGGGTCATGCTTAGGTTAATTCTTTTGATGGTCCATGCTTTCGCTTTACAACTATTGTTTTGAGAATCTACTTGTCTAGGCGAATATTAGAATCACTTCAATCGTAAAGAGTTGCATAATTATTGACTAGATTAAATCACATAAAATTTGGAGATTGGTGGAATCCTGAGTCTCAGTGCTTTTTATAATCTTGATAACAATTTCTTTTTAAGTTTTCTATTTTAATTTGAGTCTAAAATCGAGTCCACACAATCCGAGTTGAACGAACTTTACTACCACTTTCAAAACTACATCACGACGCTTCTCTTGTAAAGAAAACTTACAGACAACCTTTTACTAGAAATCTAAACATGTTCAACATAAACCAAACAATTGAATCGTTCTTAAATGTTCTTCATCAAAGTATCATAAACCAAAAGTAAACCAAACAAATAAAGATTTCAACCAAAAACACAACTATAGAGTTCAATAATGTTAAAAATTGTTCAAAACATAACAACTACCATCCAAATAACGAAACACAACTATAAAGTTCATCACTTGGTCTTTTGCTTCTTGGAAAAGGGAACCTTCCTTCTTTCCCCAAACAAAGTTTTTTCACTTGGTCTTCAATTTTGTCAAGCTTTTCCACGAATTCTTTCATTTCTTCAAGGGATAGCACCTCTCATTCCTCGTACTTGCAACCTAACATCTTCTTCAACTTGCCAAGCCGACGCCGCTAGTTTCATACATACAACACATAATTAGTATATATATGCTAATATAAAATTATGTGTACATTAAACGTTTAAGCAATTAACAATTCTTACTAGCTATCCAACGGTCTTATTAAGTTGGGTTATCGTAGGTGGTGCCTCTATGGGAGTTGGAACGGGAGGGTTTTTCTGGGGTGGAACGTCAACGTCTTCCGGGCGCACGACAAAAGGATGTGACCGTTCCAAGTAATTACCAATGTAGGCGGGATCAGATTCATCACCGTTGATCGCAATCTCCCAATTACTAGTATCTACCAAACGACGCGGTTCTCTATCCCTCCAATGTGTTGGTTCTGGAATTGGATCATACTCTACCTTCAACCTTGTGGAACTTGTCATGGACACAGAAAGGTCAAGATGATGCCTTTCAGTAGAGGCTGTCATGAAGGAGGGTAATTTCTTGTATCCAAGTTTCCGCATCACACTTCGAGGATCAGCCATAACGTATCCCTTTGGGTGGAACAAAGGCCCATTGTAAAATGCAACGTTATAAAACCTCAAATATTGGCGGTTTTCTCTAGCCTCCTTGTAAGAGTCGAACACAACATCTTTGGTAGTCATCGCGTCCAGAGCTAATCTCATTTTTATCAGTCGATGACCGTTACCGGGCTTCAGATGGCTGTTGAACTCGCATCTCTTGTCTCTAGGCGCCTCGGGGTCATCAACAAGATTAAATTTCAAGAAGGGGTTGTCCTTGAAGAATGTTGGGAAATGTTCATAAGCACACAAATATACAAATGTAAAATAATACGTATAAAAACGAGTAAATTTTGTTTCTAAGTTCATGATAAGGGTATATGTGAACAATATAAATAAGAACATAAGTTTAAAAACAAAATTACCTAGAGTAGAGTGAAATTCCCGAAAAATTGGTTTGTAACCGCCTTAGAGGCCCTTCTCATCTCCGTCATCAAATGTTTCATTACCACGGTGCCCCACGAATAGCTAAAGACATCTTCCAACTGATCCAAGTATTGAAGGTAGTTTGCACTAACCCTGTTTCCACTAGTGTCAGGGAATACCCTAGTGCCCAAGATGAATAACAGGTACGCAACAGCTGTATACCGAATCTGTGCGGGATCCCATCCATCCTATAAACTTATTTCCTTTGAGTTTTGAAACTTCTCCTTAAGAAGGGTCAACTTGATGGTCTTTGTCCTACTAATCTTAAATACATATATAGAAGCTTTCCACAGAAGTTTTGTAGTCCCAACCAAGCAGCTTTTTAGTAAGCTCGTGCAACTTCGTCCATTCTAGCTCAAACGAATGATTATCTCCTTCTACAATTGATTTGCCGGTAACACTCAAGACTAGAATGTTCTGAGCATCATCAGGGATCAAGGTCATCTCGCCAAACGGGAAGTGCATGGTATCCGATTCACCATGATACCTTTCGACGAAGAAATTGACTGTCACAATATCTGGCTTCACATAATTTTCAACCAAAGGATATATACCAGAATCCTTAACTATTGCTTTAACCTCTTCATGCTCCTTAGACAAATCCCAATGAGCCGCGGCTTGGTTTCGGCAAACACGCACATCCTTCGTATGATCCTACAATTAGGAGATAATACGATTAAGATATTTTGTATAAATACAAAACAATACATATGCACGAGATAGAAATTCTTACATAGGTTTGATATATAGTACGACCCAACGAGTCCTTGTAGCCAAATAGATACCCCAGATCAAGAGAAGTTGCGCCCCAAATTTTACCACGATCAAGGCCGGGTATCATGTCATCAACATGAGGAAGGTGAGAACCT
Organism: Papaver somniferum; assembly: GCF_003573695.1. Taxonomy (NCBI): domain Eukaryota; kingdom Viridiplantae; phylum Streptophyta; class Magnoliopsida; order Ranunculales; family Papaveraceae; genus Papaver; species Papaver somniferum. Next base: position 550,558 of record NW_020631041.1, read on the forward strand.
TTAACTTTTACTTTTCCTTTGACTTTCCCCTTGTCATGTGTGGGTTGTTGACTTGGACCACCTTCTTCCACTACTCCTTGGCTTTGGTTTGCTAATTGAGTTGGATCAATCTCATTATCTTCCTCCTCACTTTCCTCCTCATCTTGCTCATCTTTCTCATCTTCCTCCTCAACTGCTCCGCTAGATTCACGGATTACGAGTTTACTACGGTCACGACCGCTCTCCCAAACTTCACCTCTTGTATCAGCCCCCAATCGGATTTTGCGACTTTGGTCTTTTCCTCGAGGAGGCAGAGACTGAGGAGTATCAAGACCATCCTTCCTTCTTTTCTTAGTGACAGCATCTGATAGAAATACAAATTATTTTCATTCTAAGTCTAACTACAACAAAAGGAAAAATCATATTGCAGCTATTCAAGGTGATATTAGTATTTGGCATGATGACAGAGCAACTATTAAAAACACCCTTCTTTTGTGCTGTTTCTACTTCAAAAAAACCTGTTAAGAATGATCAACTTCTTTCTCATTTCTCTGCTTGTATTACTGATGATGACAATGTCTCTTAGATGACAATGTCTCTTAGTACCAGATGCCCAAGAAATCAAAGCTTTGTTTTCAATATGCATTGTGGTCTGCTCTAGGTAATGATGGTTTTTATCAGCATTGTTGAGAAGTTGGTGCACAAGTAGTTCACATGGTCCAGCATTTTTTCACTACTGGGTATATGCTGTGCATCATCCTAATTCTCCAGCTGATTATCGTCCCATCAGTCTTTGCAACGTCAGCTATAAGATCATATCAAAATTGCTAGTAAACAGGCTTAAGTCTCTTCTCCCATGAATAATTTCACTAACTCAAGTTGCTTACGTTTCCAACGGCATATACAAGACAATGTGATCATTGCACATGAATCGGTCCACATGATGAAAAACAAAAAAAAGGCAAACAAGCATCTCTCGGGCTAAAAGTTAGAACTGGGTATGTGGAAAGCCTTCAATAGGTTGGAGTGGAGTTTCTTGTCTGATCTTCTTCATTCTTTGGGTTGTCATCCACATTGGGTTCAGATGATTCATCAGTACATTTCCACGACAAATGTATCAATTCTACTCGATGGCAGTCTTTCTTCTTTCAAACCTTCAAGAGGAATTCGGCAAGGTGAACCGTTGTCTCAGTATTTATTCCTACTAGCTATGGTGGCTTTTTCTTGGATGTTAGATTCTGCTGTTTCCGTAAGCAAGCTTCACGGAGTTCCAGGCGCCACGATTGTCACCTATTTCTTCATGCCAATACCTCTGTCAACTCAGGTACCTGCATCAACTTTTATCTAATTTTGTGAATGATACGTTTGAATAATCTAGGTGCAGGTGGGCAGGTGATTTTCCGAAGACATTAACATTTAAAAATCTAGCTTCGCTACATCCATATACGCTTGCGACCGCGAACAAGCAATCCCATAGCAGCAATTAAGCTATGAATCTATGACCCTAGCTATAGCAGCATTACTACCTTCTTCATAGACTCACATGCACAAACGGGTCATTGCCCAAAATTCTTATTACCAAAACTGTTCACTTTTTTCTAAATTCCTAAAAATGTTTGGTGGATTTTTTTTTGCCTATTTTACCCTTGAATTAACATTGTTATGACTACTAAGTCCTCCATATTATATTTCTTTATTATTTTTTGGAAACCCTCTTGAAAACAATATTGTTTTAATTAAAATTTTAATTGATGAAATGTGTTCCCATTGTTAAACATTGTGTGCACAATACGAAAAAATCGTTTTTTATTTTATAGAATGTGTACCCAATGGGTTTACATTGTGTTCACAATAGAGAATCATCATTTTTTTCAATTTAACACTGTATCCACAATATATAACATTGTGTCCACAATATGAATGTTTGATTCAAACACTGATTTGATTAGTTTGGATTGTATACCCATTGTTCCCATTGTGTTCACAATAAGTCATATTTTTCATTTTCAATTTTTTTATTTTAATCAAATAATAATAATGTATACTCATTGTTTTCCATTGCGTCCACAATAAGATATGATTTGGAATGTGTACCCCATACCTCATATTGTGTCCACAATAAGGTCATTTTTTTAATGAATAATAATAATAATGTATATCCATTTTTTTCTATTGTATCCACAATAAAGTATGATTTGGAATGTGTACCGAATGCCTAACATTGTGTTCACAATAAGGTCATTTTTTATTTTAATGAATAATATAAATAATGTATACCCGTTGTTTTCCATTGTGTGCACGATAGGGAAATCAGTCTGTAATAACCATTTATATTATATAATGTGAACCCATTTTCCGACAATGTGCACCCATCTAACTCCACACACTCGCTTCACACGCGCACCTCTTGCATCTTCCTTTTTAACACAGTGAAACTCGTTTCATTTTATCGAATGCATCTCCTTTTCTTTCTTTTTATCGAACCGCCTCTTCTCTTCTTTTTTCTTCATTTTTTCTCCCGATAGAAATCACTTCTGCAACAAAGAAACATAACGTGAAAGCTCGAGCGTGTAATGGAATTGTTAACGTGAAAGTTATTCCCTAAATTACGCTGGTACCAAATTTTCATCTCTGTTAATTATGTATTCGATCTCTGTCTTTGAAATTTTTAACATCTTTGAAATTGTTAATCTCTGAAATTAATAGATTCAATCTTCTATAATGTTAATTTGTATGATTTCTGTCTTCGACCGTTATAAAATTAGGGTTTCTGGGTTTCAATCAAAAATTAGGGTTTGACATTTATGGATGAAATTTATGTCTCAGGGAAGGATTTGAGATGGGTTTAACTTTAACTTGAATATGATATTGAAGAATATCTCAATATTGATAGTTATGGTTTGATTTTGTTAAGAAGATGAGGTAACAGAAGGTCAGTACTACTGGGTGTTCTTTTCTCTTTTTGTTTTAATGTGGATAATCATGGAATTGGTTTAATTTCTAATTGAATGCTTAATTTTTGTTTATATTTTTTTTAATGATTTTGAAACTTTTATTTATGCTTATTCAAATTATTAATTTTCTTTTGAAGAATTTTATTTAGTTGGGAACCCATTGACTCTCAGGAATTTGTTGATTGACGTTTCTTTATCGTTAGAACTTAGAATACTGCTTTTACCCATTACATGTAAAACTCCCGGTTAGTGCTTACTTTCTGCTTGCAACTTGATTGTGAATATGTCTCACTGAAGGTGAATGAAGAATGTTTTCAAGACATACCATTTTTTTGTTACTGGTGGTGAATGTATTCTTTGCACCCAACTGATTGTAGCTAGAACAGTAAAGTAGAAGAATATCCAAATTAATTGACACTTAATCATACACAACCACATTCAACAAACTTGTGGATAAGAACGATTTCTCTAGTCTTCATAATAGACTCTAAAGTCAATAACCAGTCCATTATGTACCCACTTGAAAATGGTGCAAGACGTCATGGTTTCTTGCTCGCTGCCAAGAAATTTTTGTATTGCTGTTCTTATCATTCTTTATTTTTTATACAAGATTCTTGACTATTGTACAGGATTTTTCCATAGTTGCTCTAGATGTCCCGGAAATGTGATGCTTTGCTATTTTCTTATTCTGTTTCAGTGGTTTCTTATCACACTTCAGATGTGTGGGAAAATTGGGCGTTATAGTTTTATTTTCTTGAGGAGTGCATGCTTGTCAACTGTAGAAACCTTACGGTAAGTTTTGCACTAAAGGACATACTATAATTTGGTAGTTTAGCACCACCCCTCTGTTGCAATGCTTGAAATCAGCATCTCCTCTTTGTTTCAGTAGAACTCATTACCACTGAAAAAGTTAATCGAATTACACCAGAAAAAGTAGTCGAAGAACTATGTTGGCATGCTGTTATTGTTAGCTTAATCTGGTTAAATATGTTACTTGCACAAACTTCAAACATTTTGTAGTTTTTGTTTGTTAAATATGAAAATGAGCTTAGTCAACAACAGTTATAGACACGTGGTGAATCTGTTCTTTGACACATAGCTAGTAAGGATATGTTTGGAAGGAAATGAGAAGTTTTGATTAAAACAGTTGAACGTATCTGCTATTTTTTTATAACACTAGTAGTATTGAGAAAGGTGTTTGAACAACCTGGTTCTCTTTTCTTTAATTTTGTTTGGTGTTTGAAAAACCTCATCAGTTGGTTTAACTGTCGCTAAAATGGATTTCATGGTGTCGAACTTACTGGTTGAGCTAATCCTATGCTTATGTTGCAGGTGTTTTTGAATTATAATTCCTCCTCCACCAATGACAACTAAAACCAAAACTATTTTGATTTATTACAACGGAAAATGGGTGAAGAAAGGTGAAAACGATTACTACGATGGGACGTTACAACCAGCGTTTGCACCGGATGAATACACTGTTGAAGATGTGAAGAACCAAGCACTTGGGGCTATTGGTTTCTCGCACGGACCTGCTTTTGACCTCTACGGCCTGGTACTGGTTGACGCCACAGGATTAAAAATGTGGTTTATCATTACCAGAGAACAAAGCTCTGAAATATTATGTTTCCGAGGTACATGGAACGTTTAGTTTTTTCATAGTACCATCTGCACAACAATTGAAAGTAGTTTGTCCCCCAATAACTCCTATTAGAATGGCCGTTTTGCCCAAGGTCGTGACCCCGTTAACTCCTCACTACAATGGCAAAGTCAGTTCCTTCGAAGGTGATGATCCCAAGAATCAACACGGCAACGGAGATTGCACTGGTGGCATAGGTTTGTTATTTTCTCCCTCTAGCTGTTTTACTGTTGTGGATCTATTCTCCTATTTTGTCCCGTAGATGGGTTCAATCTGGGAACATTTTAACTAATATGAAAGTCTCGTATACGTTTACTGAATTTGGTGCATAATTTATGTGTTTAGAGAACGGTTTTAATAATATGAATTATTTTTTTTTCAGCCCCTCCAAGGCCTGGAAAAGTCAGGAGACGTCTAATAGCTGGTGATAACCTTGCAGCTTCCAAGAAATATCTCCAGCTTCATGATGTTGAGAACCTTACAGCTGCGAAGAAATATCCCCAGCTTCATGATGCCGACTCAACTCCACATCCTGAACCCGCTAGTTCACCTCCCCCAGCCTCAAATAAAGTCAAGTACGGCGATCTCGGCCCTGGAACCCATTTCAAAAGCAAACAACAGTTGCATATTAGCTTGAAATTTGCTTCAATAAAAGGATCATTCAAGTACATAGCCAAACCATCCAACGATAAACATCTTCTTGCCAGCTGCAAGGATCCGACATGCGGTTGGTATGTGCGGGCATCGGCGCTGAAGTCTCTTACCTGGTGGGTAATCAAACGCACAGAACCTAAACACACTTGTGATAAGAGCAAGAACAAGACGGACCCCTAAGTATTTTATAAAAGGGATGGGTCGTGCCATGGAAAAACTGTTCAAGTCAGAGTTTGGAAAGTGTGATACTCTGTATACACCTAATGATTTGAGAGCATACATGCTTCACGAACATGGTATAACAATCAGTTACAAGCAGGGCCACACTGGTTGTAAACGTGGAACCGAAGCGACCAGAGGTACGACAGATGAATCATATCAGCACCTTGTTAGTTACAGTTATGTGCTTGAGCATAATAACCCGGGGACTGTTACATGTATTGAAACGAATTCTATGAATGAGTTTGTGTATTATTTCATGGCACTAGGAGTATGTCTTGATGGATTCAAGAATTTCTCGAGAACAGCCATTTCTGTTGATGGCACGCACCTTATTGGGGAACGCGCTGGAGTCCTACTGTCAGCCATAGGGTTGGATTCTAATGAAGAAATATATCCAGTAGCGTTTGGCATCGTCGATTCAGAGAACGATGATTCGTGGGATTGGTTCATTAAAAAATTGTTCGATGCGCTTGGGAGTGAATATTTGAAGAAGAATCCTGAACTTGTAGTGGTTTCAGATAGATCGGATCACATTCATAGAGCCACGACGAACCGGTATCCTGCTGTGTGCCATGTTTTTTGTGCCTACCATATTAAACGTGCTAAACAACACAACCTTTTATTTCACTCCCCCTATCATGAGTTGTTTTTGGTTATTTTTTTGTGTTTGCATATTCAACACTCTGGTATGCTAATTGGCTGTTTTTCATTGCAGGAAATCTCCTTAAGAAATTTCATGACGGCGACTCGGCGAATTCATTTATCGTAGCTGCCAAAGCATACACTCCCTGTCATTACAACAATGCTATGAAAGATTTTTTAAAACAAAGCTCCGCAGCAGTAAAGTATGTACGGGATATTGGGGAGCATAGGTGGTCCAGGGTGGAGGCTGTAAGAGCACCTTTTACTCTGATGACTACTCTCATAAGCGAGAGTTGGAATGCAAAAATTAAAAATGCAAAAAGTCTGCCCATCTGTCATTTAGTTGATTTTATTTGGGAGAATGTCAAAATATCAAACATGAAAGGAATCATACATGAGTAGTACCGGCATGTCAAAATATCAAACATACTACATCGACATCTTACCAAGGTTTACTGCATTCAGGCAAAACGCCATCTACATAATTATTTGCAAGTATAAAGTTGTCACCCTTTGTAAGATGAGGCTGCCGAAATTCATGAAAGATCACTTAATATGCAGAAATTAGTTGAATACGAAATGTAAGCGACTATTTTGCAAAAAATCTACCACAAAGCGAGTGTCGATGGTTGTCCATTTCCCCTCGGCGCAGACATTTGATTTGCGCATGAGGTGCAACATGCCGTTAATATGCTGCATGACGAAGCAAAGGAGATTTGTTAACAATGCCACAAAAATATTATCATCAGATAGTTATATCATTTTTTACAGGATCACCGGATCCAATGTAACTTACGTAATCGGTTAGCCACCCATTTGGATCCAGTAGTTTTTTAAATTCATCACATCGCGCAAAAGGGTCATCTGCCTTGTCGTCAACACTACACCATACAAACATACATAACAACACGAGAATCAGAGTAACGTTCACAATAATCAAGTGCACCCAAAATAAACAAATAAATAGAGGGGAGATTCACCCTTGGTGGATGTAATCGTTTACATCCTGCACATCCTTCAGTGTAATTTGATCATCCGTTCTGAAATATTCAAAGTAATTTATTTTCACTGCTGGCTTATCAGGGGTCTTAATTTCACTAATTAACTTATGCTTCTTGGAATTATTATCGGACCCAGGGGAGATCTCTAAATCAATTTTACTACACTCAGCCTTCTTCAAACCCTTCTTCTTAAGAAGAAAAACCTCATCTTCCACAAAAGCAACCTTCTTCTGAACGTCACATCTAGGCTTCCTCGTATAATCTGTATATGGAGTCTGTCGATACTTGCTATCCTTCCTTATTCGACCACCCTTTGGGAGAGAGTTCTCATTAGCACAGCCGGATGCTTCCGCTTCATCATGATTTCTTTTTTTCCCTATGGGGCTTTTTAAATCGTTATCGGCCTGCATAACCAGGGACAATGAAGAAGAATTTTAAGAACCAACAGATTTTCTAAATGCTATGGTAAGATGTAAATGATACTTCATCAACAAATGACTTAATTCTGTTATTCAACAGCGCAATGAGACCATTTACTCTCAACCAGAATACTCCATATGATTACCAATGTTTACAATAGAGTATCGAGGTAACTATGAAAACAAACAGCATCGGATACATAATAGCAAAACGGAACACTCCACATTAACTTAAACAACATTACATCCATGCACATACTTAACTGACATTTTTGACCAATACTCAGTAACTGGTTCAAAACATGTGTATAGTTACGACTCAATAAAGACGACGAATAGAAAACGGTGTATATATGTATTACCTAGTTCATAGACAGACTTCCAACACCCAATTTTAGTTACTACAGGCATTATGTACACAAACTTACTGTGGTTTGTCCATTGTGACAGAATTCAGAACTAACATGAAACCTATACATGCTAATATCTCACAAAAACTAGTTATTCTAAACTTCTATTCATACTCATACACATACTAAAATTCGAGCAAGGTAATATGGACAAACCTCTTCGTATTTCTTAGTTGGAGTATTGTATGGTAGTGATGTATTAAGAAGTTCATCATCATCGTGGGCATAAGCATCATCGTGGGCATAAGCATCAACGTGGCCTGGAATGTGATCACGCCGTCTTTCCGCTTTATCATTGTCCACAGCTTCTTCACCAATATCAATAATAGGCTTCCCATACAAACCACCACCACTTTCTTTACCATCCTCTTTGACTATATTAGTTGGATTCCAACTTCCCCCATCCGACATTCCGTCACCGTCGCAATTCCCCATAAATGGAGGACGAAGCTGTTGCACAATAATTAACATGCACTCAATCAAATATCCAGTTATGAATAGGTTTTAACAGTTATATCCAACATAGGAAAAGGGTTCCAAATAACTCACAGTTCTTGACTTTATAAATGAAAGCTCCTCCTTCAATCCGGTGCATGTATTGTTCAAATTGACAATTTAATTGGGTATCTGACTCTTGATATCTACCAGCTGACTGAAAAGTTGATCGAATCTATCCTTTGAAATATCAGCATCAGGCTGAGGATTAAAAGCCGCATCACTAGCGTTCTCTTTCGTCCTGTTATCCTCCTTAATCGTATCATACATGTGTACATTGCCTTGACAAGCATTAAGTTGCTGTACAGTTGGAGAAACATCCTCCACCACAACTTTGTCACTCAGGGGACCCTCAACTAACCCGGGAATTAACAGCCGTTCGAAAACAGGCTCAGGCCACGAGATGTCTTCAACGACCTCAACTTCATAATTATCCTGCAACAAGGCGAAGACACTTAAAAACAATATTAAGTACAAAATTTCGAACATGTACAATTCTACGAACATACTCGTACCGGTTCCAATGCTTCCTTGACTTTTACAAAGTTCAGAGAATCAGTGCAAAACACAATAAAGATATAGGGGAGCCACCCATTAGCTCTTTTCTCTGTACCACACATCGCAAACAATTTCGGGAAGACTTGAACAGCCCATACCTAAAACACAAACATAAACTATCAAAACAACAATTTCAAAATAATCATGCATAAAATATCAACCAATCTACTCTTACCACTAACACGCATGGCATTCCTTGAGGATGGATACTTGGTAACTTTGTAGGTTTTACTTCAGCATCTTGATATTTATTCATTTGATAAACAAAGGCAGCGTGGGTCTTTTCCAATGTTTTCTTATAACCTACGTGTCCCCAGGGATAATTGTCGAACTCAACAAGGTCTTCTACCAAGTGACATGTTATCTCCTCAATACCAGTGATATCTAGGCGCCCATATATAAAACGGTGCAAAACATAGACTAACGCAAGCTTAACCCTGTCCAAAGCATTCATTTTAACCCTCTCTTTAGTTCCCACTTTCAGACTCTTTTTCTTCCTTTCGGCTTTTTCAGCTTTTTTCCTATTTTTTCTATCTTCAGCTATTTTCATCTCTTCAGCATTTAGATCAACTGCAATCGTATCGAAAAAAAGGAAGTCATAAAATTCAGATCAGGATATTTTTTTCTCAACAGTAAAATGCTTCTCCATGAATGTGCTCCGCCCTGGGGGTGGGGTGGGGGGGGGGGGGGGGGGGGGGGGGGGGGGGGGGGGGGGGGGGGTGGGGGGGGGGTGGGGGGGGGGGGGGGGGGGGGGGGGGGGGGGGGGGGGGGGGGGGGGGTGGGGGGGGGTGGGGGTGGACATACGGCGTATCCAATTGCGTGACTCTAAGGCCTGATATTGCGGCAAAGTGCTTCTTCCTAAAGCATATTTCCTTACCCCCAACTTTAAACCACATTTCTTCGCCTTCTGGTACATGAATCCTCCTAGTCATTAAGAAACTAAATATTGGCCCAGACATCTTCTGATCATCAGGAATGTCAAGTAAATGACCAATTTTAGTGTTTCGGAACAGGGCTTTCTCAGCGTCAGACAATTCATCGCGTATAGCATTTAGTACATTGTATCCTGAGTAAGAATTCAATTCATAGTACCCGGTCCAGTACTTGTACTCATCTGGGTAAACATAATTCCTACCTAACACAATAAGAATTTATAACAAAACCATGGAAAGTATAAAACAGAAAATGGTTTTATTCGTTAAAAGATCTTTACTCATTGCTTAAATTATGAATCTCACTAATCGACTCCTAATTCACATATTTACCTTTCCTCAACATCACCTGCAGTTCCGGCTTTTCTCCCAACACCCATGCTTGCAACCTACAAATTGTTGCTTTGCTGCTTTAGTGCTTACCTACATTCAAATTGTTTAATCAATTTAACAATGGAGATATTTGAAACCACATTCCTCAATAAAATTAACATACAAAAATCAGAGCATTTTACTCACATTATCAATTCAACAATGCAGATCTGTGTTACCACATTCCCCAATCAAATTAACAAAGAAAATGAGACAATCTCCCTGCACCATCACCAAATCGACACAAAGACAGAAATATGTATGCGGAAAACATGCACATACAAGAAAACAAAGGCTTTCACATTACAAACTGAAATTGAAAAAGTTCAAAAACAACTTTAACAAATAAATTCCACAATATACCCAACAAATCATGCAATTTATTATCAACACTAGTCATCCACCTTATGCACACAGAAACTACAATAAAGATTCAAAAATTATACACAACCCAAAACAGCAGGAATTCAAAGAGATATAATTTGCAGTTTTGGTTTACCTTAACATACTCGAGATCCTCTTTCAATTTTGCAAGCTGCGCTTTAATTCCAACTTGGTTTTCATCTGATGCTATTTCTAAAGCTCTCTCCAACTTTTTAATCCCCCAATCTAATTTTCTTTGTTCTGATATCCATACAAATTGCACCACTAAGTAAGATAACAGAAACGCATTTCCAGTAACACACTATATGACAAAATTAAATCATACCGAAAAATTTGGGCCTCTTGTTCTTAAGAATGTAACACAGTTGAATTAAAAGTTCTTGTTTCTTCTTGATATCCTCTAACTTCTTTTCTTGAGCTTATCAACTATATATTTCGCTGTGCATAAGAAATTACAAGCACAAATGGGAGATTAAACACCCTAAACCATAGAAATTCCAAATTGAGCTATTTATTATTTCTTTCAATACAAAATTGGTTTTACATTACGATTGAAAAATAATTGGGTTTCAATCATTTCTTTCAACATTTCAATCATCTCTTATTAATCGATGAATAAAAAAATAATGATTGAAAACCCTAGATAGAAAATTTACCTGATTTTAATTGCAATCGATCTGAACATGCCAGTCTGTTTTTTCAGCTTCTAATCAGTATCAGACATTGTTAACGACCACCCATGGAAGTTCTCAGGCGACGGAGAAGTAAGAGAGATAAAGTTAGGAGACGAGGGGGGAAGAGGAAGAAAGAGTGAGTGAGGAAGAAGAAGTGTACTCGATAATAATGAGTTGCTCTTTATAAAACTTACACCTCTACTGTGTACAATGGTATGGCATTATCGTAGATACATAATAAAATTTGTCTTGTTTTGGTAATTTCCAATATTTTTGGGAATAACTAAACAAAAGTAGACATTTGCGGAAATTCTACTAAGCAAAAATCAGCCTAAATCCAACAAAGGTGTATTCCTCGTGTTCTTTATGTTATTGTATTCTCTTATGAACCCCACGCCATTCTACCCATCTTTGCATAACTAAGAACAAGAACTACCCCCAAACAGATGCTGGCACCGGATCCCTGTTGTTTATGCTTTGGCAGTTCTGTTACACCTCCTACTCGCCTATGTTGTGTTAGGTGCGCCTATTCTCCCATGATTTTTTTTTTTAGAAAACAGCATCATTGTACACTTCTTGGCGCCTAGGGCTGGCGTATTATTGCCTATTTGTTAAAATGACGACCTAAAATTATTTGGTTTAGTTCTTGGCATTGATGCAAGTGGAGAACTTGAAGATGATCTTACAAGAGAACCAAGGGGATGCTAAACCTAAAAACACAAGAAAAACATACGGGTAATGTGAACACGTAAATCACGAAGGCATCTATATGTTCACAAACAATGTTCGCACTCTAGGTATCGTCTCACACTGATAATACGATTTCATTGATTCCTCGGCCCAAAACCCTCGGGTTTATCATAGCCTCATCTAATAACATTGCGAGGGGCGTTTACACAGGGGAAGATAAAGAAAACGAAGTATAAAAGTAAAACTCAAGGAGCGTTAGGCGAATATAAAGTGCTGAAATGTAAATAAGACAGGGATTTAAGTGGTTCAACACTAAGGCCTACATCCACGGGGTTGTTGTTTCACTATATACTTGATGGTTACAGGGATAGTCGAGCGACTTTGGAGTTTACATAGGTCTGTATATTGTAAAGGACTAACTTACACTCGCAACTTTCTCTCTCATTCTCTCCCTGATTTTTCCGATCCCCTCACTCTTGGTGGAGAGGGGGTATTTATAGGGTTAGAGTATGGGACTCATCTTTGAGGGCCGTTGGAACCTTATCTTCTTGTGTTTTGTGTCCATCACGCGGAGGTCTTCGTTCATTACTTGATCACGCAGAGGCATCCTCGTCCGTTCCACGGGTTGATCGACACGTATGCTGCTCAGAGTGTTTAATGCGGGTAGTTGAGGCGCCTGCTCGTGTCAGACAAGTGTCTTCTGCCCCTGTCACGTCCATGTCATTTAACTTTCTCTTCACCGTTGATCTTAGCTTCTTTTGAGGATGAGATAAAGTAACTCTTCGGGAGTTATTTGGTGCTCCGCAGTACATCGTGTTTTCGGTGCATCTTTTAACTTCGGCCCTTAGATTTGTTCGGGCAAAGATCCTACGTCGCCGGGATAGGATTCTTGGCTATGGGCGTATGTCATCGTGTTTTGATGACTTTGCCTGCATGCTATCCACGTATTTTATTATATACACGTGTTCGATGATGAAATATGTACACACAATTTGCCCCTTTTCTTCGGGCTTGAATGTTTAGTGGGAGCATTGAAGAAAACAGACGTTACATACTCTTCCTCTCTCCTAATAACTTCTCCTAGATACATGGGCATGTTTCTTATTCGTGCATTAACTGCTCATTTAATGAGCACATTTCCCATTCCTCCATTAATTTCCTTCTCTTTCTTTCGAGTATATTAAGGAGAGAAGAAGAATTAATTTCATTCTCCTTGAAAATTAATTTCATTCTCCCTGTCAGTCTTCATTCTTTGTTCTTCAACCATTAAATTGTCTCTGCCTTAACATTAATCACGCTCGCTTCTTCTTTGTTTCTGATTGTTGTCCTCTTCCTGCTGCTGTTTGTGGTGGTAAGGTTTCTTCTCTTTGTTCCTGTTGTTTTAAGATGTGTTGATTGTAAATTTTCTGCTGTTGATCGTATCGCAGCCTCCTATTTCGGCTGCTGTTGTCCCTTGTTTGTGATGAAGAACCTCTTTTAATGCTTGTATGCTAGTTTGCCCCTGTTCTTCGTCTCAAATCAAGGAGGCCATTGTTTTACTTGTATTGATTGGACTTTTGAGTTTAGGGTTTTAGGGTTTTGGGGAATTTCAAGCATGTATGCTAGTTTTAGGGTTTCTGTGCTATGTTGAGATGGACTGCTAATTTTGTGGTTTTTTGATCTTTGGTGATGTCCTTGTGTTTGTTTCTAACTTGTTTATGTTGTTCCTCTTCGCAGCCATGTCTGACCGTCCGCGGCTTCCTTATCAAACTCCGGGTTCTAGTCTACCGAGATCCCCTCCGCGCAGAGAGTCTCAAATGGATCCCCGTGGTATTAGAGTTTCTTCTTCTGGGGCGAAGGCCTCTCCTCCTAGGAAAGAGGGTCCCTCAAAAAATCCTTCCGGGTCTCGAAACGCTGCCGATCGTGCGGTTTCTCGTCCTCGTGATGACGTTAGGTGTACGCAGACACCTCCTCGTGCTGTGCCTTTGATGTTCCTCCTCTGCGTTCAGTAGTGCCCGTGCAGCACCCTCTGCCCCCTCCAGTACTTTCTTTCAAAGGGAAGAACACCAAAGGTGGTGTCCCGAGAGCTGAATCTTCTAAGAATCCTTCTTTGAAAAGAAGAGCTTCGAGGCTTTTGTTGGTTCGTCCGATCCCGGAGAAGAGGATGAGGCTGCCCCGGTGATACGCAGCGTTTCGGTCAGCAAGAAGAAAGTTACGTTCAACATATTGACCTTGAAGTTTTCAAGGAAAAGCAGCCTTCGAGGTTCGTTTCTATGCCCCTGAGGATGATATTACTTATGAGCTCATCTCGAAGTATCAGTTTGATGAGTTTCACTTGTTGACTACGGTTGGAGCCTTCGAGGCGGGTCTTATGCTGCCGTTGTACAAGTCTGGTGACTCCTTTTATTACGATGTGCTTGCTGGTCGTGAAGGCTCTTCCACCAATACTCACAGTCGTTCTGTGTCGCAATTATCGGGGAATTATCTCCGTGCACTGAGGGAGTGTTATCTGCGGAGTAAGGGGGAGACGATGACGTGTTACGTTCCAAATCCCGCGGAGAGGGAATGGTATACTCCTGAAAACTTCAACAACTCCTTTGGTGATTACGTCAATAGTAGGAACCGTAAACCGTGGAGTGTTAGCCTTCGGAATCTCGCTGCTCCTCGGGGCGAAATTCGTCTGTTAAGTGAGGTGAGCGATGCCAAACTGAAGTATGTTCCAGGCACCGAGGGGTCTAGTCAGCGGAAACTTTTTCCGGCACGTGAGAGGATCAAGCGTGACCATGATATGAGTGGCACGCTACTGTTATTGAAATTGTTGGTCCTTGGGCGTACGGTTGGATTCCCGGTCCGCGGTTGGCGTCCTTCTGAGAGTAGCAGGCCACGTGAATCTCCTCCTGCTCGTTATGGAGATTTCTGTCCCTGGCGTTTAAATTTCGAAGGCATGAACTTTCCTTATGCCCTCGACGTCGTTGAAGGAGACGAGGAGGAAGGTTCTGGTGCTATACTTCCACCGAAGAGTGCCACTACTGCCAAGGTATGCAGATTCTGGCCGCGCCTCTCCTTTTTAAAATCAAACTGTTCGGAAAAAATAACTCTTTGTGGAACGTGTTGGTTTGCAGGTGTCGAAGAAGAAAAAGATTGGGCCGAAGCAGTCTTCTACCATTGTGACGGGTGAGGCTGAGGTTCATGAAGAAGTTACCAGTCCGGTAAACGAAGAGTTTGCCGAGGATGAGGAGATTTCTGATGGGGAAGAACGCACTGATACTTCCCCTAATGTCGAGGAGGAGATTGGTGCGGGTTGTGATGGTGATGAGGGGAGAAATAATGCCGCGGTAGCTGACGGCAGTGTTATCGCTGATATGTCTGTTCCTGCTGGTGATGCTGCGGAAACTCTCCCCACCATTTCTCAAGAGTTCTCTTTTGACAGGATTTATTCCGCAGGGGAACTCTTTGACGATGCTCTCGATTTTCCTGAAGACTTCTCTGCTTTCCCCCAATGATGATTGGGATGTGCTCGGGGGTTCTGGTAAGGAAGACGCTGCTGTTCAGGATGGGGGCGCGGATGATCATGATGCGCATGTTGATGCCGAAACTTGTGCTGATGGGGCAATATCAGCAAAGGGGAAGTCCGTGGTTGACTCGCCTTCCGAGGATTTCCCTCATTCGCTGACGTTTGAGGGTGAGGACGCCATAATGGATTGGCTCAAGAAAAAGGGTCTGCTGTTTGTCCCTCATCCTGCCCCGGTGGTTGCTGGTGAAAAGGATTCGATGCGTATACCCGTCGGATGATGGAACTATCTTCCAAGGCGCGGGTATCTGAGATGTGGGGGAAAAGCTTGAGTGTTCCCGAAGCTCCCTCGTATCGGAGCCTCCTACTTCTGTCGCGGATATGATGGCCATAGCCGATGGGTACCAATATGGTTTTCCTCAGCAGCGTGTCTTGGAGGTAAGTCTTCGTACATATCTCTTCGTGACGATTGAATCCTTCGGTGTAATAATGTTTGCCGTTTTGATGTGTAGATGATGAGGAGTGAGCATTGTAACCATGTGCTGTATCATTCTTTAAAGCGAAATCTTTGAAGCTGGAGGCTAAGCTTCGTCACAGAGAAAAGGAATTATCTGCGGCTGAGGTGGAAATAGAAGAACTGAAGAAAAGCCTTAAAGAGAAAGAAAGGCTGGGTGAAGCGGAGGCTGGTCTTCGTTCAGAGCTTGCTGCCGTTCGCGCTGAGTTAGAGCAAACTCGCGGCCAAGTTTCAGCTTTCACAGGTTTGGTTCTTTTTCCTCTTTTACCCTCGCAGTGCGTCGTAATTCCTCTATATTACTTAGTTGTTCTGTCTGAGTCTCCCCACCCTATCTCCAGTGGGTGGCGTCCCCGATGATATGGCTTCGAAACGAAAGGGCACGCAAAATCTCGTATCAAAGAGCTGGTCGAGAAAATTAAGAGCGAAGCCAAAAAGTGGGACGCTCGGGCTGAGGATGGCGCGCAAGGCATGTTCAAATGGTTGATATGCAGAATCTGTATAACCATGACCGTACTTTGTTCAATGGTACTGCTGTGGACACGTGAGAATCTGCGGGAATCCCGTGAGCGCACTTCATTGTTGGAGTCTAGGATACATCTTCTGGAAGAGGAATTACGAAAGGCTCGCTCCCTTCCTTTTCCGGGAGTTAAGGAGAGCATGTGTGTCTTACCAGAGAAAGGGACGATGCCGAGCCGAAGTTGGGGCTCTAAGCAAGGCCCTTGCTGCGTCTCGCGCTGAAATAGCTCGCCAGGCTGAGTCTGAGAGAAATCTTGAAGTATGTATGTACAGACTTAGCAAAGGGGTATCAGAGATAAACAACGAAGTCAACCACCTTCGTCACATGGATTCGATGAAGCAGGTAGAATTAGATGCCAGTCAATTTACTCTCACCAACCTTCAACTAGATTATAAGAAATTATCCGCGGAATATGACCATCTTGATGAAGCGCGAGATGCGGTTGTTAATGAGTATGAAGAGGCTTCGGCTTGTGTCGAAGGTATAACCCTATTTCATCGAGTGTGATTGTTTCTTTTCTGTGCTAACTCCCTGGTGTTTCTTTTTCAGAGCTCGAGGGACAACTCCGCGTTGCAAATGAAAAATTTGAAAAGGCTCAATCTTCCTTAGCGCAGCAGGAAGAACAGACTAATCATTTTAAGAGTTTGGCGGCATCCCGCGAGGAGGCCGTTGGTGCTGCTTCTAAAGAGTGAATCGTCTATCTTCGTTGTTATCCCAAGCCCAACAGCGGACGACAGTTATTATGCATAAGGCTCGGTGTCAATTGGCTGAGGAGAAACAAGATGCTGGAGAAGATTGAGCTTGGCCTTAAGACCGAGCATGGCCTCGTGAAGAGCTATCCGCGTCGTCCAGTACCTGCTCCTTGCCTGGCTCCTCGGGACCCTCATCTGGTGGGAGCGTCCCTTCAACTCTTCGGAACAACCCTGCTGATGGGGCGGCATCATCTAAGTAGAGACCGCGGCATCATTATCCTTCCGTTAGATTTTGCTAGTATTTTGTAAAAAGAATATTTTTGATGTGTATTCCTTGTATTGGCCTTGCCGCTTTTTGTAACCAACCTTTATGAAATGGATCATTTTTTTGATATACCTGCAATATCAGTTTGTTTTTATTTTAAGCATTGTGTGAGAAAGACGCTAAAAACAAAAGAAGAGTTTTTTAAGTGTTTGGGTGCGATACCGAAGGGAGGTACCTTCGTGATCGTCTTGAGACCTGTCACCCCGCTGGCGAACCCTTGGCCAGAGGATTCCCAGACGGTGGGGGCCGAGGCAACGTTCTAGGATATGGGGTTAAAATATTTACATACACCCATTCCGTCGACCCGTTGCCTTAAGATTGGTTGGGTATCTCTTTCTGCTGGGTGCCTTCCCCCTGGTCTTACACTTATGGACACTGATGGGGGAGCCCTGAGAGATTGTAGATTAACTACTTTCCCCAATATTGTTGATAGGTTTTGTTTACTTGAATTTTAGAAAGCTTGTTTGATTGATAGGTTGAGGCCTGCAATTCCTCGTCCAGAGATAGAAACATGTAGAGCGGTCACGCTGCCTTCTTCTTCTGGTCTTCTTCACGCAGATGCAAAGCTGCGTTGCTCCTATGGGTAATATAGTTTAAGCCACTTAGCATTCCAAGGATGCCGGAGGACCTCGCCTTTCAGATTGCGAAGGTAGTAGGAACCGTTTCCCGCAATGTCGTGTATTATAAAAGGTCCTCCCCACGTAGGTGCTAACTTTCCCCATCTCTTTTCTCGTTGATACTGTGGGATTGTTCTCAACACATACTGCCCCTCTACAAAATTTCGAAGCTTTACCTTTTTGTTGTACTCCCTTGCTAGTCTTCGTTGATAATTTTCCATCTTCTGCAATGCTGCTTCCCTTCTTCCTTCTAGATCGTCCAATCTCTCTAACATCATGTCTGTTGTGAGATTTTTCTCCCATGCTTCGGTCTTTGTGGTTGGCATGAGGATCTCTGTTGGGATGACTGCTTCAGCTCCATAAGTGAGGAGAAACGGGGATTCCCCAGTGGCAGATCTTCTTGTTGTTCTGTATGCCCATAACACATTATGCAACTGTTCACACCATCGCCCCTTATGTTCGTCTAATTGTTTTTGAGGATAAGGGCGAGGGTCTTGTTAGTGGCTTCCGCCTGTCCATTGCTTTGAGGGTATATGGGGGTGGATTTGTTTTCCTTATCTTGAAAGTATCGAAGAGCATGTCTATGTTTTTCCCCTGTAATTGCTTACCATTATCGGACACGATTTCTGCTGGTATGCCGAACCTGCAAATGATGTTCTGGATGAATATGAAAGTAAACACATCCACGTCTCTGATCCTGGCTAAGGCTTTAGCTTCTACCCATTTACTGAAGTAGTCCGTGGCTACTATCAAAAATCGTCTTTTCCCTGACCCTTCGACGAAAGGCCCGACGATATCTATGCCCCATTTTGCAAATGGCCACGGGCTATCTACAGAATTTAACATTGTTGCCGGCGCGTGTATCTTTTTGGCGAAGCGCTGACATTCTTCACACCGTCGGGACATCCTTGCGGCATCCTGTATCATTGTGGGCCAGTAATATCCTTGCGTTTTTGCTTTGTCGGCTAGTGATCTCATGCCGCTATGATTCCCTGCGTCACCATAATGGATGTCGTTTAGAATTCGATGCCCCTCTTTCCGGGATAAGCAAAGTAGTAACGGTCCGAGGAAGGATTTCTTGTACAGGACCCCATCCCGGAGATCATATCTTCCTACTTTGGAGAGTATTTTCCTAGCTTGTTTATGATCCGCGGGTAAGCTTCCCTTTTCGAGAAACGCATGGATCACCATTCTCCAATCATCTTCGTTGCTGAAGTCTTCGTCTTGATTTGCTCTTGACAGGATATTCTTCGTCAAAATCGTTATGGATGTCTTCTCCTACCTGGTCTTCGATATTTTCTTCCACTGTATCTTGATTGGTAGCGAAGGAGAATTGAGATGCAATCGAAGGCTCGTATACCCTTGTTATTTTAATAGCTTCGACGCTTTTATCCTTCAGCATGGATGATATATATGCTAGGGCATCCGCGTGCCTGAGATCCCTTCTGCATAAGTGCCGGAACTTGATGTTCGGAATTTGTGATGCCAATGTTTGGACCAAGGCCATGTAAGCTGAGAGGGTGTCATCGTACACATTGTACTCGAGCCCTATTTGCCGTATGACAAGCTGCGAATCACTTGTCAGTCTTACATCGGTTACCCCCATTTCTATTATTACACGGAGGGCATGTACGACTGCCTCGTATTCGACGATGTTGTTGGTATGCTCTTTGAATTCTAACCTGAGTGCCTGTACAATCCTTTCTCCGGTTGGGGTGGTGATGACAATGCCTATTCCTTCTCCTTCCTTATTTTTGGAACCGTCGACGAAGACTTCCCATTGTCTTTGACTTGCGGGTTCGAGGATATCCATTGGATCCTTGCTTTCTTCCTCGGCTTCTGGTATTCCCTTAATTTCTTCATCGTTTTCCAGGGGGAGGTATGCTAAGAAATCCGCCAAAACTTGGGATTTTCGAGAATGTTGAATTTCATGAATGATGTTGAATTGGTCCAGGTGGGTGTTCCACTTGGCTATTCTGCCCACTTTTCCCGCGCTTTTGAGGACTGCTTCCAGTGGTGCTTTGCATGGGACCCGGATGAAGTGAGTTAGGAAGTAGGTTCTCGGCTTTTGAGTAGCCCATACCAATGCTAGGATAAGATGTTCGATCTTTGTGTAGTTCCTTTCCGCAGAATTGAGGGTCTTACTGACGTAATAGATAGGTTGTTCTATCCTCGTATTGGTTTTGACCAACACTGCGCTGACTGCGTCTTCTGTTGCTGCTATGTATAATGCCAAAACCTCATCAGGATCCGGCTTCTGCAGGATCGGAATTGAAGCTAGGTGTTCTTTGATTTTTTGGAAGGCTTCTTCGCATTCTGCGGTCCATTCAAACTTGCTCCCTTTTTTGAGAATATTGAAGAAATGTTTGCATTTATCCGAGGATGGGGCAATAAATCTGCCCAAGGCTGCAATGGACCCATTGAGTTTCTGCACTTCTTTTAAATTCTTCGGGGATGGCATTTCTACTATGGCCTGAATCTTTACTGGGTCTACCACTACACCATTTCCATGATTTTGTCACAGGCTATACCTGTTTCTAACTGAATTTGTAACGGTTATAACCGTACTAATTAGGCCGTTATTAATAACTGTGATTGTCTTTTGTAACGGTTTTATCTGTGACAAAACGCAGATAAAGTCACATCTGATAAGCGTTACAATAACTAATAGCCACAATTGGCCTAATTTTATGATAGCGACACGTGTCTTATTTGTCACGGTTATCTTAACGGTTTTAACTGTTACTCTCTATTAACCACAATTCAAAGTACGACACGAGTCTTTAAAAGTCACATTTACAGCAACTCTTATAACTGTTACTGGCTCTTTGTAACGATTGCTCTGGCGACACGTGTCCTTTTTTGCAACTCTTATGGTAACATATGTTATTGTTGCAATAATTTGTAACAGTTACTAAGAGGACACCTGTCTTCCTTTTGTCACGTCTTAATATGACGCGTGTTGTTTTTTCTTCACAATTTGTGTCACAGTTATAACCGTGACAATTCTTTCTGTTACAATTAAAAAAAAGGGTTGCCCAGAACATTTTCGTGGACCTGGATTCCAGTTTACAGGCCTGTAATGCAATTAAAACTGAACTTGGAACCCGTGCCTGCAATTTCTTATTTTGTATTCTGCAGTTCATGCATTCTCAAAGAAGATTCATACATTCATTAGGAATACAAGTACAACAGAATTGTTCCATTAGTTATGAAATTTAACCCAAAACTATTCAAAGCTAACACACTGAGCTGCCATAAAGCTCCTCAAAGTAATGCAGCCTTTTAATGACGCGTAATTTTTCCAGCATGTGCCTCGCCATCAAGCCTTTAATATTTAAAAACCCAAGCTGATAAAAAAATGGTATTCAACAATCAATGACTGACATGATTACTGATTCAATCATTCAAGAAAGTGAAAACACATTGTTCCGTAAAATTTTATTAAAAGCAGTAATTGTACGCTGTCCTAGTGTTGGTGGCAACTGAAATGACTTGGTACAGGTTTGGCCACTCGACATTACTGGAGAATAAGAGAAATGCTAGTCACTAACTAGGTAGCACCTAATCTAGGCTCCGCGTAATTTTCATCTAAATGTCAATATACAGCATATCAAAGTCTTTTTGTTCCGGAAGGCTTACTACTCTTCTCAAACACACCAACAATAGAAGGTTCACATCAGATTAGTATCACACCGCCCTGAAGTTATCTATCAGTGAAGTAATCTATTACCTACATTCCGAAAAAACAGAAAGTGACCATCTTGTACCATCTAAAGTAGTGATCAAAGTTATGATACAAAGATTCTTACTTGAGCCAAGTAGTTCACAGATTGCTCGCTGGCGGTGGAGGGCATCCATATTTCCAAATGATCTACCTTATCACTGTTTAAAAGAATGCATTCCATTAGTGAGAAATCATAATCATGCCCGTGAGGCACTCATCATCCATGATATATATTTGTAAAATTCCCATGCCATTGAAATTCCAAACAAATTAGACAGTGCACATACACCATATGGCATTGTTCAGAATGATGAAAAATAAAATAAACAGGACGCTCAGAATCAACAAATAATTATATTGGTGAAATCAAAAATAAATCTACACTAGTTTTTAAACTTCTTTAGGAAGATGGTTGCGAAATAGCTAGGCCAAGAAAATTATTAACATACTCGATCTCTTCCTTATTACTATATTATGCAGCCATACACCTGACTAATACTGTCGCTGTGAAGGTTATAATTAGGAACAAGTTCATCAGGAAATGGTGGAAGTTCATAACCATATTCAGACCTATCAAAGCCTCCTCCAGAATCACCACCTTGTAATCAAAAGTAGAATAGAAAACTGGACTAACAAACATAAGCTTGTAATGCAAGAGTATGAATGAATAGCAGATAAAACTTACATCGTGTCAGCTTTCTCCTCTATTATCTTGATAAATGCCTCAACCAAGTCTGCAGACGGACAATTTGTTTCAGTTATCTTGCAATGTTTTTGATTATTATTTCTTTGAATAACTGTAGTGTCTACAAAAAGAAAGTTGGGGTAAAATTAAGTCTACAATGGTGGATCAGCGAAAACCAAAATGTGTTGTTTCTCAGTTCAAAGATAATCGGTAAGTTTAATTAATTACTTGATATATTACAACTTTGACATTTTTTTTTGTGCTTTCTTCAGTTTTGGAGTTTTAGAGCTGGAGTTAGTGCTTTTCAGATGTTATACTGAGAAACTTCAGGATTAAAAACAGCCAATTTATGTTCCTCTATTGCATGCTACCGTTGCAACTTTTTTGGAACAGGTTCTAAAGTATACATGGATAAATCTATTGCGCAAAAGTTAAATACATACTAACACAGACCACACTTATTGGAAATAACAATAACAATTAAACAGGTAGAGAATCTTAGTTAAAGTACATAGTTGTGTTATCTTGTTGAAATGCTAACCACATAAATCAGAGTTCGACAGACACTTGGTAACAAACGGTTGACTTTAATTTCTGAAACCCTTCTTTGTTAGATTATGCCTTCAACTTGTTAAAATCTACAGGTTTTAGTATAATACCAGTATGTTAGTTCAATGAAGCTAACAACAGGGCAGTTGTAAATCCTCCCTATGCCAGCTCGAGCAAAGGAAGGCAAATACGTCAATGATAGACAGTGGAGTTGTTAATCCTCCCTACCAAGCAAAATAAAAGAAAATACATCTCCTGGCCATTGATAGACAGGACACAAATAGCATACATAATTTCACAGGAGCTAGGCAAAGATATAACCATAAATGTAAGTAGACAAAAATTCTTACTTCTTCGCCAAGTATAGTTAACTGATCCCTTTGGACCAGATGCATGCCATAATGGAATACATAACTTCACAAACATTATTTTCGGTTAATATCAGGTATATCAACTCTCTTCTTTCTCATTACCTGCTCCAAATAAATCAGTTTGGTAAGAAATTTCATTCGTAACAAATTAAACCCAACACATAGGATAACAAAGGCTACTTTTTAATAGAACACAATACCAAATAAGCTCACATTGTAATGAGTACCAGCCAAGAAAGGAACATAGCAATGCGATTAAACATGTAGAGTTTAGAGCCCTTTTGTCCAGCCAAATCCAAGTACCTGACAAATTTGGCTGATAAGGCAACAATAAATTGGTGAACATAATCATTGTAAAAGTGAAGCATACAAAGTTAGGTTATTGAATTTACCATCTTAAATTGAATAATGGAGTCGCGCATTCTGAAAATAGAACCATCAATATGTATATTTATCCTTCGCCACGTCAGGTTAGGATTTAATTTCCATGAGTTGGTTATACAACGCAGCACCGACTTTGAGGGACGCCCAAGAATGAGTAGTATGGAGTTGGTTAATCCTACTTTTAAAAGAAAAAGTAAGGGATTAGTAAATACAATTACTCTGCTAAAGATATATATAAATCGGGTGCAAATCAAGCTTACCGTGGAGATGTTTTGAATCAACCATGTGCCTGCAAAAAATAGCACACCTTTTTCCCTCTTCCTTTATCCGGGCTTGGGACCGGCATTGCGATTGCAATGGCGGAGTTAAAAAGGGTGTGATCAACAAAGACAGTAACAATAAAGAAACTATATTCCGTAATTAAAATAAGAGCACAAACACTGTCTTTCAGAAAGAAAAAAAGCCGCACAGAACAACTATGCCAAAATGCATTTGCTTCAGAAAAATACATGCACTGTCACACATGTAGCTAAACAAGCAAGAACTAAACCATAAGAGATTTGCTCCACAAATACAGTTAAGCATGTAACTTAAGGATCTCAGAAAGAGAAATCAGCCACATCATATTCATTTAGGTGATGGATGGTGCCATGCCATTTCTTGTGCTACTCTAGGTACAACATTTAACCTGTTGACCCTTGGCCCAAGGGGAAAATATGTCAACACTTCGGGAGGTTCACTCGAGGATGACTTCATCCCAGCTTGAGGATCAACAGCAGGCTTTGGTAGAAGACCAGCTGCTTCAGTAGAGTTTTCACCTTTACTCATCTACAACAAATGAGCTAAACTTCCATCAAAAAGGCATTATGAGGTTAAGCAGCTATGATATTAAAATGCTTCTAAGGACAATAGTTGTTACAACATTCTTTCACACACATGACTTACATCAGTATACTCTGAATCTTCTGCAACAGAGGCCTCCCAACTGGCTTGGTGATTGGCATCACCTGGTTTTTCCATGTATTCCATGGCATACCAGACTGCTTCATTCAAGAGGTTGTCCTCCTGGATAGACCCTTCAATGTACCTTGCCCTGTATCAGTTTGTACTCATTAGAAAAAAGGATTTTATAAAAAATAACAAACATCACATAAGCAAGGAAAAATTCATGCTAAGAACTCCTGCATTGCACTTTCAATTGTTAACTCTACTTAATTCTTACATGCTCAGAACTCTGAATAACCGAATATCAACAACATATGCAAAGATTTTTTTCTCTCCTAATGATATTAGAAACAGACCCAAATTTTTGAATAACTGAATATCAACAATCTAATTCTCAAACCCCTAATTGAAATAGCATAACAAACCTAATTAAAAACTTTGAACGAAAATTAAGAACCCTAATTCTTAGACAACAGATCGATCGAAACAAGGATATAATCACAAATACTCAAACGTCAACTAATAAAAACACTAAACTTGAACCAAAGCGTATAGATATGTAAGAAATAACTTACATTTTTGAGCAAATCGGAGTTAGGGTTCAGCGAAATTAGGTCTGTGAATAACGAAGAAATTAGGTTTGAGACGAAGATAAGGTTTTTTTAGAGAGGATTTGAGAAAGATTTGGGTTTTTAGTTTGAAGAATTGACAAAGACGAGAGGTTTTTTTTCTTCTTCGTTACAGGTTTTGAGAGTGACGATAGGATTTGGATCTGAGAAAGTGAAAGGAGTTAGCGATAAGAGAAAAAGAAGAAAGATAAGAGGATAAGGATGAGGGATAACGAAGTGAAAAGTGAAAGAAAGGTTTAACGGCTGAGATTTGTCCATCAAAAAACATGGACGATTGACATTTTGTTGATGTTCTCATACGGATTGAGGGGGAGTGTGTGAGAAGCATGTGTGTTCTTCCGAGAATTACGTGTTTTATTGACCTGAGTTTCTCGTTCGGATGAACTGCAGACGAAATATATCAGACTTAAACATCACAGGTTAAAAGACTACTACAGTTAGACCTAAGTTTCTCGTTCGGATGAACTGCAGACGAAATATATCAGACTTAAACATCACGGGTTAAAAGATTACTACAGTTAGACCTAAGTTTCTCGTTCGGATGAACTGCGGGCGAAATATATCAGACTTAAACATCACGAGTTAAAAGATTACTACAGTTAGACCTAAGTTTCTCGTTCGGATGAACTGCAGGCGAATATATCAGACTTAAACATCACGGGTTAAAAGATTACTACAGTTAGACCTAAGTTTGTCATTCAGATGAACATATCAGACTTAAACATCAAAGGTTAAAAGATTACTACAGTTATACTTGAGTTTCTCGTTCGGATGAACTGAAGACGAAGTATATTAGACTTAAACATCACGGGTTAAAAGATTACTACAGTTAGACTTGAGTTTCTCGTTCGGATGAACTGAAGACGGCTGGAATTAGACTTGAACATCGCGGGTTAAAAGATTACTGCAGTTAGGCCTAAGTTTCTCGTTCGGATGAACTGGAGACGAAATATATCATACTTAAACATCACGGGTTAAAAGATTACTACAGTTAGACCTAAGTTTCTCGTTCGGATGAACTGCAGGCGAAATATATCAGACTTAAACATCACGGGTTAAATGATTATACAGTTAGACTGAGTTTCTCGTTCGGATGAACTGAGACGAATATATCAGACTTAAACATCACGGGTTAAAAGATTACTACAGTTAGACCTAAGTTTCTCGTTCGGATGAACTGAAGACGGTATATAGACTTGAACATCACGGGTTAAAAGATTACTACAGTTAGACCTAAGTTTCTCGTTCGGATGAACTGAAGACGAAGTATATTAGACTTAAACATCACGGGTTAAAAGATTACTACAGTTAGACTTGAGTTTCTCGTTCGGATGAACTGAAGACGAAGTATATTAGACTTGAACATCACGGGTTAAAGATTACTACAGTTAGACCTAAGTTTCTCGTTCGGATGAACTGAGACGGTATATTAGACTTAAACATCACGGGTTAAAAGATTACTACAGTTAGACCTAAGTTTCTCGTTCGGATGAACTGAAGACGAAGTATATTAGACTTAAACATCACGGGTTAAAAGATTACTACAGTTAGACTTGAGTTTCTCGTTCGGATGAACTGAAGACGAAGTATAGACTTGAACATCACGGGTTAAAAGATTACTACAGTTAGACCTAAGTTTCTCGTTCGGATGAACATATCAGACTTAAACATCAAAGGTTAAACCTAGTCATCCCATTCGTTGCCAAAGAAAGTCAGTGTAATTTAGGCATGAGATGGTTAGAGATGTCTTAGCGAATATATGTTAATTATAAAGCTGGTGCGACTGCGAATCATGCGTATTTTTTAAGAAATTATTATTATATTTTTTTAATCTTATAATAATAATATATATTTTAAATCTTATTATAATTATTATTATTATTTTGTTTGCTTTAAATTATGCTTCTTTAATAATAATAATAATAATATTTTTAAAGGAAGATTGCACTTTGGGAATTTTACGAAAATTGATTTTTTAAGAAAATTATGTATATATATATTTTTTCCAAAATTAAAAAAAAAATATATAAAGTAAGAAAATTGTGCTAAAACGTTTTTAGCCACAGGATTTAGTTGACTATGATTTAACCTACATCTAAAACAAAATCGAAGAAATCCTATTTTTTTCACCATTGTTTTCTTCCCTTCCTTCTTCATTCCCGCTCCATTCTCCCTCCCGATCCTGTCAATGTCACTGAAAGGATTTCAAAATCTTTTGAATCCT
Source organism: Papaver somniferum (assembly GCF_003573695.1). NCBI lineage: Eukaryota > Viridiplantae > Streptophyta > Magnoliopsida > Ranunculales > Papaveraceae > Papaver > Papaver somniferum. The sequence continues at coordinate 578,252 of NW_020631041.1, forward strand.
GTGATTTCAGTTTCCCACCAATTATTCCCCCCAATTTTCCATCAAAATCTCTATATAATAGGTGTTGAATCTCCTGCTCAAACCACACCATCTCAGCTTCTCCTGTTGTTGCAGATCTCACTTATAAATCATCCATTGTATTTTTCTTTCACTCCTAAAGGTGTTCATACAGATTAGTTAAAAGGTATTCAAACGATTAGGTTTCTTTTCTTTTTTAGATTTTGCTATTACAAATTTTAGGGATTACAAGTATTGGGGCAATCTTGACTAAGTTCAAATCTGACTTCAATTTTTGTTTATACAATATTTTCAAGTATTGGGTTTGTTTTTATTTCTTGTTAGGTTTTGCTGTTTATTCAGACTTCAATTTTTGTTTTGGTATAATAATCATAAACAACACAGGACATACTGAGAAAGTAGAACTGATATCATTGTTTTCTCATTGTTTGTTGCAGATGAACAATGCAGCTGATCTTGTACCTAATCCTGCTGCTGATCCTCAAGATGTCCATGAAGATGATCATGAACCTGTTGCTGCAGGTGGGTTGAGATTAATGGTGACTATTGATGGTGCTGGGATGGCTTATGGTGAAAACTGTGAAAAGTTTGCTACTCTTGTTGGGAAGCTTGTACGAACGCACATCCCTGTTAACATTGAAGATTGGAGATTAGTTCCCCAGTTTTTCAAAGATGAAATATGGAACGGTTTGATGGTAAATTTTCATGGTCTTTGATCTATTCAAGCTATAGTGTTATAGCTTAATCATGTTTCTGATCTTTTCTTACTGTTTATTTCAGCCGAAGTTTACATTTGGCGCGCCATCAAGTCTTGTCCGCCCCAAAGTTGAAAATACTTACTCTCAAAAATTTAGGACATTCAAATACAAGTTGAGACAGAAGCTCAAAGGAAAAGATACCACTGAAGATTTATTAGCTGCAATTCCGAGAGGCTACCACCTTCCGTTTTGGCAACAATTTATTGATAATGAACGTAAACCCGAATCTTCAGCCAAACGAGCCAAGTACAAGGAAAATTGTGAGAAGAAAGTAATCAGACACACTCTTGGAAGGCTTTCATATGCCCAAAAAAGTTTCAACCTTGTAAGTATTGTATTCAATAACCGTTCTTCGCAAATTGAATCAAGTTGGTGTTCTGTCATGAAAACTTAAAATGTTTTGTTTTTTCCCAAATTTATGCCTACAGCAACTGAAAGATGGAGTCATTATTGATGGGCGCCCTGAAATTTGGATGGAAGGCCACAAAGGAAAAAATGGAGTAGTACATCCTAGCGCGGTTGAAAAATTTGTGAGTATATATGTGTGTTAAGTGGTTTTGCTGATACTATTTATACTCTTAGGTGGTGTTTGTAATATTTTTCTTGTAATGTTTGCAGGAACAAGTGAAGAATCCCCATGAAAATAGAAAGAATCTCGCCAAAGATGGTGACTTATCTGGGATGGACTTTGACAATGATGCAATTACTGATGTGTTTGGACCGGATAAAGGAAAAGGTTATTTCAGTGCCTTCTCTTCGCATCTGACAAAGAGCCATGCCGCAACGTCAACACTTGCAATGACAGTGAATGCTAGTAAAGCAATCTCAAGTGAAGGATCAAAGGAGGACAGTAGGTTGGTCGACAAGATTAATAAGCTATCAAAGGTGAGTTTTATTATATATTCTCAGATCTCAATTAGTAGTTGTTTGATTTATTTCGCTACCCTGGTTAATGATGGTCCATTGGTGATGCACAGGATTTTCATGAGTATGTGTTAAGTCAGCAGACCAACAAAGTACTATATGTTGATGCTTCTAGTCCCACCACTGTTTGCTCTACTTCAAGTGTTGTTGATGCTATGGGTAATCAAGAGACTACCGATGGAAAGACTCAATATGTGAAACTACTCAACAAAAAGAAGAAGGTAGCTGCTAAGGGTTACATTATGCAGGGACTGGAGGGAAGAATGTTTCATGGAGAACCCCTTGCAGCAGACGAGAGGAGAGTGCAGATTGAAACCATCTTGGATGAGACTTGTGTTGTATATGATGCACCGCAGGGGGATGATTACATGACTTTGAAGGACTTTTTAGGTATATCTGGATGGTTAGTATGGCCTTTAAAACGGCTGGAATTTGTGGATGAATGAATATGTTGTGGGTGATGGTATCTTTTTGAGCAGTTTAAGTTACATGCGTAACGATGTGGAGCAAATCACTTTTGGTTTTAGTTCTTGGTTGTTTTGAGAACTTAGTGCAGCTTTCGTTACATGTGTAACTTTTTGGAGCAATTTACTTTTTGGTATAGTTTTTTGTTTTGTGAACTTAGTGCTGATGTGCAGCTTCTTTTGATAGTAAGTTCTAAAAATACTTGTATTCCTCTTATAATTACTAAGAAATATAATGTCTTTTTGTTTCTCAAACTGCTCTTCATGTCCTATTACCATCTAATCTTTGTTACGCTCTTATCATATCATTGATTTTCTTTCATTTCCTTTTTTATGTCTTTCATTCATTTCAGAGGTTGTATTAAAGAGAAAATGAGTCAAGCCAAGGCCAGGCTTACAAGAGTTACAAGTATTGATGAGACTGCAGTAAACTTCACAACCAAAGACTGCAGAAAAAAGACTCCAAAACAACCCAAAAGTGAAAACAAAACATTGCCTACGAATTACAGACCAAGTAGGGATGGTGCAAAAGATTTGCAGACCTCAATACACTTGACAAACAAAGGCAAAAAGACATTTCCAAAACTGCAAGATACTACAGAGCAATACACAAAGTTGAAAACTCATACATAGATTAGGCACTTGAGAAATCCTCCTGCAGAACACCAAAACTGCAGACAACAAAAAGCTAATTTTTTTTTATAGAAGTTTATGTAGTTTCTGTACATAGACAAGGCAGTTCACATACACCAAACAAAGTCTAATAAAAACTCATACATTTAAGCTCCTAAATTCATCAAAGGACGATTAAAGTATATTACAACGACTGCAAATTTTGAAAATTAGTCAAAGGACGTAACAAAGGGCGTAAATTAGGTTCATCTAACAATAGTTGTTGAAAACTGCCAACTTCGGGTTTCTCCAAATTATCAATTCCCCGCATCATCTTCTGGGGTGAATGGATAACAACCCACCAATCAACATTTTTTGAATCTTTGGAGTAGAACACTCCACTTGCCTCTTCAGCGAGAATTGCAGGCTCGTCCCTCATATTATCGGAATCCCTCATTCTCTTCAGATTCACCAAAACCAAATCCGAGTCCGGACAAATTTTGCTTCCACTTCCAGCTTTCACCCAGTCACAGTAAAACACAACTTCAGTAAATTGACCATAGTCCAACTCTAAAATTTGATTAAAAACCCCATACCACTTGGTCAATACAGTTTTGGGATTTTTATCGCCTTTCTTGCTCCTAAATGTGGTGTTTGCTGTCATGCAAACACCACTGTCTTGACAACCAACTATTTCTTCATGATACCTGGGAGAGAAAACAAACCCATTCACACGGTACATAACAAACTCTTTCGCATCAACAGGACCTCTTACATATCGCCACAACAATGTATCCGTTTTATTTTCTCTTAACAACTATGCAACCAAAAAGAGACACAAGTAGTAAATGTTTCATCAGTTCACCATAATAAACTAGCTAAATAGACTAGCTAAATAGAAAGTTGTATGCAAAAAAAAGTTAGTAGAACTGATGCTTTTAGATAAATAGAAAGCTGTATGCAAGTCTAAACCAAAAGCTGTATAGTTTCATCAGTTCAAAGCTAACCATCAGTTCATCAGTACAAGTATATTACTTTTCTAATTACGTTCATTTGATCATAATAAATTAGCTAAATAGAAAGCTGTATGCAAAGAGAGCGTGGTAGCAAAAACAGATCAAAAACGTATTCAGGATTCATGATAGTTCCATGTACCCATTAGTCAGTTTTTATGCATCCCAGCCAAATAAATGTATATTTTCAGGTCGAAGATGTAATTCAGTACCTTTTCATACAACCACTCGATGAACTCGGTTTGTTTTTCAACTTCGTCGTCCGGAACCTCCTTTCCAGCATCTCGTGAAATCAACAAAAGGTTTTCACAATAGTAGCTACATAAAGCAAAATCAGATTTGTAAGATAAGCAAAATCATCATTGCTTATGAATGAGTTAAAATTCACCATGTGTATAATTGAAAGACTAAAGATATTTATACGAAAATACCTATAATAATCAGCAAGACCATCTGGATTACATCGAAAAAGCACCCACCTCCGTATTTGTATAAATTGCATGGAAGAGAGCATTACTGTCGTTCCTTTTTTACCCATAGGACCTACATCACTATACTCTGACTCTTCTCCGAGAAAGGCCTCCCAACTGGCTTGGTGATTGCCATCGCGTGGCTTTGACTTGTACTCCATGGCATACGTGACTGCTTCATTTACGAGGTTGTTCTCCTTAATAGACCCTTCAATGTATCTTTTGTTATTGGGAATGTTTTTGAACTCCTTCATTGCCCTGTATCAGTTTGTACATTGCAATTTCATTACAAAATATAGGCCGAATCCAGAAAAACAACATCTTATAAGCAAAACATAAACTCACCTTTCAAAGGGGTACATCCACCGATATCTAACGGGTCCACAGACCAATGCTTCATCAGCCAAATGAACCATGAGGTGAACACTTATATCGAAAAATAAAGCTGGAAAATACTTTTCCAAAACACACATTGCCTCGGCAACCATGAATTTAGCCTCTTGCAGTCCACTTTTGCTTAGGACTTTGGAGCAAAGCAATCTGAAATACAAACTGACCTGGTGAAGTGCGCGACGCAGTTCAGGGTGCTTTGGAAAAGCATGCTGAAGACAAACAGGTAGCAAATACTCCATAATTACGTGATAGTCATGGGATTTGAAGTTACTGAAACTTGAATTCTTTGTATTAACATTGTTGCTCAGGTTCGACGCAAAACCAGAAGGGAATTTGAGGTCTTTAAGAATCTTGCAAAATGATTCCTTCTCAGCTTTGCTTAAGACAAATATTGGTTTTCCAGAAACTGCGCTCCCAGGTTTACTGGTAGTCCACTGTCCACAATGCAAGCCAAGATTATTCAATTCATCCCTTGCATTCCACGATTTCATAGACTTATTACCAATATCAAAGATCGTCTCAAGTATATGCTCCATTACATTCTTCTCAGTGTGCATTACATCTACACAATGACGGAAATACAGGATACGATAGGTCTTCAGTTCCCAAAAGATGGACTCCTTATAGAATGCACCGGTAAGTTCTTCGTCAACACCATCGCCATAAGGATCATCATCGGCATCGGGATCATATCTCTTTCTTTTCAGCGCCTTGCTTCTTACTACCAATTTACCAGGTTTGTAAGTCACATTTGCTAGTTTCTCCAACAACTTCTTTCCTGACAGTCGCTTTGGAGCATTTTTAGTTTCATTAGTTTCTAATCCCAAGTTCTCTCCCTTCCTTAAAGGATGATTACCCCTGAGGTATATCCGATAATTAGGGTAAACATTCTTTCTTGCGTATAACAGATACGCACTTCGAGTCTTGTCTGCACAATGTACACATGCGAAATAGCCGTGCGTGGTACATCCAGACATATTACCTTGTGCTGGCAAGTCATGAATACCAAACATTAAAGTAGCCCTCAGCTGAAACGATTCTTCTTTGTGTGTATCAAAAGCTGATATCCCATTCTCAAACAGATCTTTCAGCTCGTCTACTAGCACACGGAGACATACATCAATATCTTGCCCCGGTGCCTTAGGCCCAGGAATCAACATCATCATGATTTGGAACTCAGGTTTCATGCACAAGGAAGGAGGAAGATTGTACACAACCACTATCACAGGCCAACAACTATAATTCAGAGACTGCATACCATGAGGATTAAATCCATCAGTTGCAATTCCAAGCCAAACATTTCTGCCCTCATTTGCGAACTCAGGAAACTTCTTCTTCACTAAATCCCATTGAGATGAATCAACCGGATGACGCATATAATCTGTAGAAACTTCTGCTCGATCGTGCCATGTCATTGCACGTGCTATCCAAGGTACCGTATATAATCTCTTGAGCCTTGGCCCAAGGGGAAAATATCTCAATACCTTGGAAGGCTCGTTCGATGAAATCTCTTCCCCAAATTTATCAACCTTAACCTTATATCTTGGTGCGAGGCATTCCGGGCAGCTTGTCAAATCTTCATTCTCTTTGTAATACAAAATACAATGATTCTCACACATATGAATCGACTTTTCTTTCATCCCCAGATCTTTGAGCATCGACTTCATCGCTGTGTATTTTACTGGCAAATTGTTTCCTTTCGGCAACCAACCCTTTATCACACCCAACAAACTATTTACACAGTTAGCTGAAATCTTATATGTTTTCTTCACATTGTGCAGCTCCACAATTGCAGCTAGGATGCTAGTATTACAACCAGGATACAACTTGTCTTCAGACAACTGTTTGTACCTGTAATATCGCTTCCCCAAATCTGGTTCAGGAAAAAATTCTTCAGTTTCAACTTCTTCATTACCACTAACACCATCACCCCGATCAAAAACTCCATAAGCAGCATCGACAAAGGAACCCAAATCTTCTATTACACCTTCTCTAGCTTGCTCATCATTCATTTCAGTTGGTATAAAATTACCACTTGGACGTCTTATCGTACTATCACCCTCTTTTTCTCCATGAAAGAACCAAACAACATAACTCCTATCAATACCCTTCTCAGAAAGATGTTTCCTCACTTCCCACATTTCCAAACGTTTCCCATTTTGACACTTAGAGCATGGGCAAGAACATGTTGTGTCCGAATTACCATATGTAGCTGCATCATTCATAAAAAATTTAACCCCATCTCTATATGTTTTGCTAAATATGTCTGGTTCATTCATCCAAGCTTTATTCACAACAGCCGACATTTTAAAAATATGTCTTAAATCTCAAGCTTTTAAATAACTTCCTTCTTTCAATGAACAGGTCATGTATTCTTCAGTTTCATATAGCCTGACAAATTCAAAAAATATCAAAAGTTAATTGCCATGTTTCTAATTTAGTAATACTAAAAAGGGAAACAACCAACTCTGATTATGGTTTGGATCAGAACTCTCCAAGATGAATCAAACCCATGTCTCAAGCGATTGTTTGGCATTTTCTATACTTACTGAAAGTTCAAAACAAACAACTTTGGGATCAAACACTAAACCTACTGATATTAATGAAAATTGAAGGAAACAACTTTGGATTCTGTAACACAGTTCATCAAACACTTAACCTACTAAAAATTATACATCATCTTAGATTGAGTACGGGGATTCATATGAGCTTCCAACTAGGATAATGGAATACAAATACTAGATACGGTAGGATTAGGGATTACAAACAATGATTACTCTTTCACCCAATTTCATATAACAAAACAAATTATCAATTCATTCCTAAGAAATTTGGAACTCATAATCACTTACCTTGCCGAAGAAATGGAAGAATCAACGAAATTTATCTTCACCAGAATCAAATCTCAGCCATCTTCTGGTGGGCCCGGAGAAGCGTGAAAAATTAAGCGAAATGAAACGGGCCTACAGTAATACCGCAAGTGCACGGTCGTCGGTTGTAGCTCGTGCAAGTACGGGTCGATCCACAGAGACTGGGTGTGTTTGGAGTTTCTAGCTATTTTGGGTTTCTAAATTGCTGTTGGGCTTTTGAGTGGTCAATGGGCTTTGAGTACCCTTCTGTTTTGGACTATGGGCTTAGTGAAGTGATCTGGGCCTTGAGCCTCTGAAGTTTACTGGGCTTGGATATGAACTTGGGTTCAATGGAGTGAACTGAGCCTTGGGCTCAGTTGGATGAGCCTCAGGTTAAGCTAGGCTTTTCTTGTTCTGAACCTATTTCTGGGCCTTTGGTTGTGAACTGAACCTTGGGCTTTGTAGCTTATGACCTGGGCTTTGGTTAAGTTCAGTGGACTGATGGGCCTTTGGTCTTCGAACCTGGGCTTGGTTTGGACTGGTTTGAGCTTTGGGTTGAGCTGGGCTTTCACAGTGAACTTTCACAGTAAAAGTGAAATGGGCCTTAGCTTGAGCTGGGCTTCTGAATTGATTTGAATTGCACTGGGTCTTTGGTAACAGTGAGCAAGATAGTGAGAAGAAAGGAGCAAAACAAGAATTGGAGTGGCAGTGAACAAAACAGTGTGAACAAGATAATGAGTAACAAAACAGTGAACAAAAACAAAACAAAATGGAACAAAGTGAAAGTGACACAAAGGCAATTAGCCTAAGGCAAAGAGTGAAGAAAGAACAGGGCACAAAAATGACATGGCAAGATCCTAGGCATACAATTAGAGTGGGAAGAAAACCAGTTTGCTCACAGTCACTAGTGAGCACTAGTTTCTCCCCACTGCTCAATCAAAACAATGCTTCAAAGGCTTTAGCCTAACATTCACACAAAACAGTAAACATGAGTGATGAAAGAACACTAGGATGTTGAATCCACCATTAACCTAGGGGATATTCTACTCACAGCTAAAACAGTTACCAAAGTACTAATTGTCTGATTAAAGTACAACTAGTCTAAGGGCTTAACAACATTGGACAAGAGCTGCACATGATGAAGACTATCTTATTGATTCATGGTTTCATCTAGTCCTAGCATTTGAGGCTTAGAACATACATAACAAGAACACTACAGGACATGATACAAACATTACATAAACATAACATAACAGAAATATGGGAGTGACAACAAAGAACAAACATAACACAACAGTGGAGTTCATAACAGGAACAACACATAACAACATCACAGTGACATAAAATGGAGAAAATCAAAACATTAACATGGATAAACAGTGAACAACAAAATGAAAATTTAACAGAACTAAGTTCTGGACACTGGCTATTCCAGCATAAGTTTTACAACAACACCCACAACCCATATTTATACCCAATTACACTTTAAAAGAAAAACCCCCAAAACAGTAAATTAGGGTTTGGTGAAAAATTGGAATTAGTTTTACCTAATCACTGATGATTGCTTCTGACTTCGACCCACGCCTCTAATTGTTCTCCTGATGTTATCCACGCCTCCAATTGCAACTCTATTTCACATAATTTGTCAATTTCACCTCTAGGGTTCCTGACATGGGAGAGGCGTGAAATTGAGTGATTAGGAGGACATAGAGTTGGTGAAAGGGGAAGTAATGATGTGGGATAGGGTTGTTGAGTGATTTGAGAGCTCGTATTGAGCTGGTGGTGGTGGCAGATGGAGTGGGTGGCGGAGCAGGTGGTGGTCATGGGGTTTGCAGTGAAGAAGAGGGGAGGAAGAAGAAGGAGCCCGATAGAAAATAGGTTAGGGTTTGTTTGGTTTTTGAGTATAGGTATTAGGTTTTTAGAGTGTTGAGCGGCTTCATCAAATTTTGATGTTCTGTGACTCTGAGCTGCGGGATGCGGAGATGGTTGGTAGATCTAACGGTGAGATGAGAGATGAATCGATGCAACCGTTGGATTTTGAAACACAACGAAGTCAACGGTGTTAGATGATGTTAGGTACTGTAGTGTTAAGCGGAAGTATCGAGATTTGATGCGCAGGCAAAGAAGCGACCGTAGGATCTAAATGTGATCTAATCTGAAGGCTTGGAATTTAAGCGCTGTGGTGTTTGGCAGAGACTTCAGATTTTGATGCTCTATGAATGAGCGACCGTAGGATGATGAGTTGGATCCAATCTAACGGTTGAGAATGGAGGCGGGTATGGATATAAAAAATGGGTTTGGGTAAGGGTTTTGGGCCTTGGGTATGCCAAGCCCATATCTTCTTTAAGAACAATTCTTCCTTCTTGAGCCCATTTCCAGCTTTTTGGACGTGCGCTCCATTCTTTGCGGCTTCCTTGCGTAATTTCTTCCGGCTTTTCACCACTCTTCAGCTCTTTTCCGCTCCGCAAGTCATCCAGACTTTATTTATTACCTAAAAATGCAAAATTAAGTAAGAAAAATATTTATTCTTGAAAACAATGAAAATACAGAATATGGGATAAAATGTAGAATTACTGCACAAAAGATGAGTTAAATGCCAACAAAAAGGGATAAATATATACAATATTAGGCACTCATCAAATACCCCCAAACCTGAATTTTACTTGTCCTCAAGTAAAACAAAACTAAGGAAATCCTACCTATACCACTGTCGCTGGTCTCTCGAATGCATTTAGCGTATGCACTAAGCCTTTTAAACCACTAAGTGTCCCTAGTGGACGAGTGAAGTCTCGTGAAGGTTTGCTTAGAACGTACCTACAAAGTTCTAGGTCAAAATATAAGCTCATATTCCATCAAATGTGACATGTGCAAAACAGTTTAAGCTCACAGCAAAATGGAGATGTCAATCTAGCTATCAAAGGCACAATCCTAGCACTGATAACAAAAAAAAGACATGTGATAAGAGTGTAAAGTGTATCTACACATGTGTAAAGAAAGATCGGATGTTATGACTACTAATCACCAAGAGATAGTTTCTCAGGCTAAGAACCAAGGTCGAAATCTAGCTAGCTGTCCGGACTTAACGAGAATTGTGAATGAGTTGGAGGTATTTCACAATTACTCGCGTTGTACATCAATGGCATACACCCTCCTTGCTTATTACAATGAAACAACAAAATGACTATTTACATGACTCTTATTTACATTGACTATTCTCTTTTTATTTTTGGGACAAGAGATGATGGAATTGATAAGTACTTGATTTTTTTGTATTTTTCTGATATTTTTTTTTTTTTTTTTTTTTTTTTTTTTTTTTTTTTTACAGAGGAAACACTTTTGATACATATACAAAAGGAAACAAAAATTACATGACACTTTGCAAGAGGTAGCCCTTTTTGATGCACCCAGTTAAATTCGATGGTTGTCTTTCTTAATGTAACCTCCACCTTCTATCCCAACCAACCAAAGAACAAGCTAGTCAAGTTTCGTTCAGTATTCTAAAGTGATTGGCAATCGTAACTTCCTATCAAACACCTTGAAGATCGAGGCCATACATGTATTGGTAGATCGTGCGCGTGCAAATTTCTTATCACTATGTGAATTGTGCTAGAATCAGGGTGCCTAAATATCTAGACTAAGACTCCTAATAAAAATACATATTTGCACAAGAGTCAACATTTCAAGGTAAATGAGCTCCATTTTTATGATTTTTCATTTTTTTTTAATTTTTTATTTTGATTTTTCAATTTTTTTGGAATTTTTCAATTTTTTCAAAAAGAAGAAGGAGTTCGTTTTCAATTATGGCAAATTATCATGGTATCTACTCTATACCCCCAAACCTAAACTAAACATTGTCCTCAATGTTTCAAAATATGGAAAGAATTAAAAAACAATATATGAAGAGGAACATGCTGAGTAGAGTAAAAGGAGAGAGAATACCCGATTTCGGCGAAAGCAGAATTAAAACTCTGTTATTCAAGGCAAGAATCCAACATATGTCAGCCGAGATCATATTGGATTAGCAAAATATATACAAAAGGAACAAAAGGGTTTTAAGAAATTGTATCTACTGGATTATATACAAAAATTCACCATACACTAACAATCTAAAGAGTTGAGGATCAACCCAAAAGACAAAGTGTAGAGGTTTCAACAGCTTCACACAAATATAACAGAAAATAAACGCAAGTGAAACTGTGAAACAAAATGAGCCACCCCCAAACCTGGATTTTTCAACGGATAAAATTTTGGAAACAAAATCTCGCAGTTTTGGGGGTTCATCATGTACAAGGTCTAGCTCAAAGTGAACTGTGCTAGGGACGGGCAAACATGCTAATTCCAACTGTGGTTCCTCAAATGTATTATACTTAGAAGCAAAATAGTCCAAGAGGACTTGGGAAGCACACAGTTACAAACCTAGGTTGGGCATTCTCAGAAAAATTGGTTTTACAATATTGGTACAAACCAAATCTAGGTTGGGTGGAAGGCCAACAGATTGTGACTCATGTAGGAGAATAGGTGCGTCATTATTAATCAAATCAAAATCTCCTAAATCATCTACACATGTCACATCATGCTCACAATCATCAATCAGTTTAGCAAGTTCACACTCAGAATCATCAACATCATCAATAAATTTATTCTCATGCATCGGCAAATCAGGAGAAATATCACAATGTGACCTAGGTAGAGAATCAGACACATCAAATATATTTTCATGCATATTAGTGTCTACAGAAGATTCAACTATTCCTATGTCATGCTCATCTTCACAGAATAATTGTACGAATCCCATGTCAATATCAAAATCATATGAATTACAATGAGTATTAGAAAAAACAACATTCATGAAGGTCGAGGGCGAGAAGCCATATGTTTTTGAACCAACAGGTTCCACAATATTTTCATGTTCTTCTAACATATCATCATAATCATCATAATCATCATCATGGTAGCATGCATATTGGTCCTCATTAACAGTGGTGATGTCATTAGTCGATTCATGTTCCTCTAAATTAGGTTCATATTCAACATTATTTACATGAATGGGACTAGACACTTCATTAGGAACAACATACATTTCCTCATGAATTTCCTCCTTTTGTAGGTGAAGCAAAATCTGATCTAAATGTGCATGAATTCGTGATGTAGATCTATCATAGTCTTGCTTGCAGAGTCTTAAAGCTTCTGTGGTGGAGTCTAAATTCATGGGAGTACAAAATTCTTCATGTTCAAATTGTGGTGAATGGTACATGTGTGCATGGTCATTAGGGTTTACAAAATATTGATCGCAACCCTCAAAGGATTTATTATGGTCCCAATGACTACCATTCTCATAATTTATGGGCATTTCATACCTTGGATTTTCTCTACATTGCCTAAAATTATGCAAAATATGACAATTCTCAACAGGGTGGTCTAAACTACCACATGCGGGACATGCATAGATTTCAGGTTGCCTAAGAAAATTAGATGTGACAGATTCCTCATGTGATTGCATTTCTAAAGCTGTGATTCGAGCTTCTATTTGATCCATAAGTGATGATTGTGTGAGTGAGGCACTAGCAAAATGTTCATTTTCACGTTGCGATGAATGATGCATGTATGAATAGTCAATAGGGTTCATGTATTGCGGCTCGGGACTTTGAAAATGTCCATAATAATTCCTATGACTATTGACATCATGGTCCGTGGAAGGTTCATAACGTGGCACATGCCCATAAGCAAGTTCTCTAAGAGTTTTATTTCCATCCCCAGGAGCAGACCAAAATCCAGACATGATTGGCTCAAAAGCTAAGTAAAGAATGTACAAAGCTCAGAATTTGGTTTTTAAAGGGTTTGGATTTTTGAGAAAAATTTGGTTTTGGTGGGAGACATTTTTTTTGGTTTTTTTTAAAATTTTGGGAGCAAGTTTTGGTTTTAATGGGTTAAAGAAGAAAAAATTTGGTTGTTAAAATGGGAGCAAGTAAAATTTGGTTTTTGAATGGGAGAAAAGTTTTGGTTTTTGAAATTAGGAGCAAAATTTTGGTTTTTTTTTTTTTTTTTTTTTTTTTTTTTTTTTTTTTTTGAAAGAAAATAAAATTTGGTTTTTGAATGGGAGCAAGCCCACTGTTGGTTTTGTGTTTGCTTTGGCTCAGCTGGTTTGAAAACGTTTGGTGAAACTGAGTCCAAAATCTCGGCCTAGAATTTGGGTACTCGGCCCACTAACGAGTTCAACTAGCGTGATCGGTTACAAGCTCAGCTGGGTTTAAACCCAGAATACAAGATACAAGTCCAAATTAAACAAGCTCACAAAAATTAAATACAAGCCCACAAATTAAACAAACAAGCCCACAAATAAATTATTACAAACCCAACAGAAAATAAGAGAAGCCCAAAAATTGGCTTTAATATTACATGCCCACAATTAAAAAAATTGGAAGCCCACAATTCGGGTTCTCTTAAATGGGTTACCTTTTAAGCACAGCCCAGCTGCTCTGATATTGTTGCAAAAACCCAGTTGGGTTTTGGTTCTTTTCCTTGGTGGCGTCCCAGCAGAGGAAAAACAGGTTCAGAACAGCAGGTCCAACAACAAAAGAAGTGAAGCAGATGCAGATGCAAATGCTATGCAGTGAAATGCAAAATAGCCAAGAAAACAACAAGAAAAACACAGCACCAGTCCCCGGCAGCGGCGCCAAAAACTTGGTGGGCCCGGAGAAGCGTGAAAAATTAAGCGAAATGAAACGGGCCTACAGTAATACCGCAAGTGCACGGTCGTCGGTTGTAGCTCGTGCAAGTACGGGTCGATCCACAGAGACTGGGTGTGTTTGGAGTTTCTAGCTATTTTGGGTTTCTAAATTGCTGTTGGGCTTTTGAGTGGTCAATGGGCTTTGAGTACCCTTCTGTTTTGGACTATGGGCTTAGTGAAGTGATCTGGGCCTTGAGCCTCTGAAGTTTACTGGGCTTGGATATGAACTTGGGTTCAATGGAGTGAACTGAGCCTTGGGCTCAGTTGGATGAGCCTCAGGTTAAGCTAGGCTTTTCTTGTTCTGAACCTATTTCTGGGCCTTTGGTTGTGAACTGAACCTTGGGCTTTGTAGCTTATGACCTGGGCTTTGGTTAAGTTCAGTGGACTGATGGGCCTTTGGTCTTCGAACCTGGGCTTGGTTTGGACTGGTTTGAGCTTTGGGTTGAGCTGGGCTTTCACAGTGAACTTTCACAGTAAAAGTGAAATGGGCCTTAGCTTGAGCTGGGCTTCTGAATTGATTTGAATTGCACTGGGTCTTTGGTAACAGTGAGCAAGATAGTGAGAAGAAAGGAGCAAAACAAGAATTGGAGTGGCAGTGAACAAAACAGTGTGAACAAGATAATGAGTAACAAAACAGTGAACAAAAACAAAACAAAATGGAACAAAGTGAAAGTGACACAAAGGCAATTAGCCTAAGGCAAAGAGTGAAGAAAGAACAGGGCACAAAAATGACATGGCAAGATCCTAGGCATACAATTAGAGTGGGAAGAAAACCAGTTTGCTCACAGTCACTAGTGAGCACTAGTTTCTCCCCACTGCTCAATCAAAACAATGCTTCAAAGGCTTTAGCCTAACATTCACACAAAACAGTAAACATGAGTGATGAAAGAACACTAGGATGTTGAATCCACCATAAACCTAGGGGATATTCTACTCACAGCTAAAACATTTACCAAAGTACTAATTGTCTGATTAAAGTACAACTAGTCTAAGGGCTTAACAACATTGGACAAGAGCTGCACATGATGAAGACTATCTTATTGATTCATGGTTTCATCTAGTCCTAGCATTTGAGGCTTAGAACATACATAACAAGAACACTACAGGACATGATACAAACATTACATAAACATAACATAACAGAAATATGGGAGTGACAGCAAAGAACAAACATAACACAACAGTGGAGTTCATAACAGGAACAACACATAACAACATCACAGTGACATAAAATGGAGAAAATCAAAACATTAACATGGATAAACAGTGAACAGAAAAATGAACATTTAACAGAACTAAGTTCTGGACACTGGCTATTCCAGCATAAGTTTTACAACAACACCCACAACCCATATTTATACCCAATTACACTTTAAAAGAAAACCCCCCAAAACAATAAATTAGGGTTTGGTGAAAAATTGGAATTAGTTTTACCTAATCACTGATGATTGCTTCTGACTTCGACCCACGCCTCTAGTTGTTCTCCTGATGTTATCCACGCCTCCAATTGCAACTCTATTTCACCTAATTTGTCAATTTCACCTCTAGGGTTCCTGACATGGGAGAGGCGTGAAATTGAGTGATTAGGAGGACATAGAGTTGGTGAAAGGGGAAGTAATGATGTGGGATAGGGTTGTTGAGTGATTTGAGAGCTCGTATTGAGCTGGTGGTGGTGGCAGATGGAGTAGGTGGCGGAGCAGGTGGTGGTCATGGGGTTTGCAGTGAAGAAGAGGGGAGGAAGAAGAAGGAGCCCGATAGAAAATATGTTAGGGTTTGTTTGGTTTTTGGGTATAGGTATTAGGTTTTTAGAGTGTTGAGCGGCTTCATCAAATTTTGATGTTCTGTGACTCTGAGCTGCGGGATGCGGAGATGGTTGGTAGATCTAACGGTGAGATGAGAGATGAATCGATGCAACCGTTGGATTTTGAAACACAACGAAGTCAACGGTGTTAGATGATGTTAGGTACTGTAGTGTTAAGCGGAAGTATCGAGATTTGATGCGCAGGCAAAGAAGCGACCGTAGGATCTAAATGTGATCTAATCTGAAGGCTTGGAATTTAAGCGCTGTGGTGTTTGGCAGAGACTTCAGATTTTGATGCTCTATGAATGAGCGACCGTAGGATGATGAGTTGGATCCAATCTAACGGTTGAGAATGGAGGCGGGTATGGATATAGAAAATGGGTTTGGGTAAGGGTTTTGGGCCTTGGGTATGCCAAGCCCATATCTTCTTTAAGAACAATTCTTCCTTCTTGAGCCCATTTCCAGCTTTTTGGACGTGCGCTCCATTCTTTGCGGCTTCCTTGCGTAATTTCTTCCGGCTTTTCACCACTCTTCAGCTCTTTTCCGCTCCGCAAGTCATCCAGACTTTATTTATTACCTAAAAATACAAAATTAAGTAAGAAAAATATTTATTCTTGAAAACAATGAAAATACAGAATATGGGATAAAATGTAGAATTACTGCACAAAAGATGAGTTAAATGCCAACAAAAAGGGATAAATATATACAATATTAGGCACTCATCATCTTCTTCATCTTCATCGTTCACAATTTAGGTTAAATCAATCGACATGAATACCAGAATATATAACCTAGCTAAAATTGATCGGGTTTAGATTAAAATTCAGATGTTTTTTTGGTGAACGACTAACTTTCAGAAAATTTTACCCTCTTAGAGGGTTTCAATGGCGGCACGAACGAAGAACAAAGGAGAAAGAGTTCTCTTATTTTGTATTTGTCTGGACAAAATTCGATACAAAAGGGATTGCATTTGTTCAAGTCAACTTTCTGCTAAGTCATGGACTGTTGACTTAGTCTTGATGCCTTTTTTCTAATATTAAGAAAATGAAAAAAAAATGATTTGTAAAAATTAAATACAACTGTTAGTTTGTGAAAATGTTGGGAAAATTGTGACAAGAAAATTTCTAAGAGTGATAAATTTGGGGCTGTTTTAAGTGTGTTGAAAATTTTGGGTGGAATCATCATTTCTGATTATAATTGTTATTGTTTAGATAATTATCAACAAATATTATTGTGACTAATAAAAGTCCTAAGTATTATCACGAATACAAAATTTAATAACAGTTATAACTGTTGCAGGACTTATCACAAGTGTATCTGTGACTAAAAAATAAACTGTGACAGGTTGCGCTGTTACAAAATCCTGGTTTTGGTGTAGTGTACCTCAATGCCCCTTTTTGTTACCAGATACCCGAGGAATTTCCCCGAGGTGACGCCGAAAGTACATTTCTCTAGATTCACTTTCATGTGATGTTTTCTCATTGCTTCGAAGATATCTCTCAGATCCTGGTGGTGATCTTTGCGCAGCTTATTTTTGACGAGCATATCGTCAACGTAGACTTCTAAGGTACTACCAATCCATGGCCTGAAGATAGCATCGACCATTCTTTGATATGTTGCCCCTGCGTTTCGAAGTCCGAAGGGAATTCTAGTGTAGCAATAAAGGCCATGTGGGGTGTAGAACGCTGTGTGTGGCTGATCTTCTTCTGCCAGGGCTACTTGGTTGTAGCTATAATGTCCATCCATGAATGATAGTTCTTCATATCCTTCTACTACTTCTACCAGCTGATCTATGCTTGGCAGGGGATAACTGTCCTTTGGATATGCCTTGTTGAGGTTAGTAAAATCGATGCATATTCTAACCCCTCCATTTTTCTTAGGAACGACGACCATGTTAGAGATCCATGTAGGGTACTTGACTTCCTTGATAAATCCTGCGTCTAGTAGTTTCCGAAGTTCTTTTTCCACTGCCTTATGATACTCTGGTGCAACTTTTCTAATTTTCTGCCTGAACGGGGGTGTGCCTGGTATGATGCGTAGCTCGTGTTGGATTACTTTCGGGTCAATCCCCGGCATATCTCCTAGCTTCCAGGCAAATACATCCGCGTATTCTTTAAGTAATTTGGTTAGAGAATCTTCTCTTCTTTCGTCCATTAGGGTCCTTACTTTGATCATCTTCGGGTTTTCTTCCGTTCCTATGTTGATTTCTTTTACGGGCTCTACTGGCGTGAACACCGGCTTCGGGTCCCCGAGGACTGGGACGTTCCTTGATTGCTATTTGGTATGTTTCTGTCCTTCGTTGGCTGCTGAAGTACCTGTCTCTGTGCTTAGTACATTATCATCTTTTGGCAAGCCCTTTCCTGTAGTTTCGTTGAGGAACAGGTCTATGGCCTTCTCTTTCGCGGCTTCTTTATATTTAATTCTTCGGGTTTTTCGCTGCTCTTCTTGTTCGTTATTGATACGATCCTAAGTGGCTTGGCACTCTCTTGCAGAGACCCGATCTCCCTTGATTTCCATTACTCCCTCAGGTGTTGGGAATCTGAGATATTGGTAGTACGTTTCCGCCACTCCCTTGAGTTTATGTAACCATTTTCGTCCAATAATGGCGTTGTAGGGGGATAGGGCGTCCACCACGCTGAATCGTGTTTCTAACTTCATGGGTCCAGCGTCAACTTGCAACACGATGTCTCCCAATGTCTTTGTAGGTGCTCCATTGAATCTGTAGATGGTGTGGTAAGAGGTCATTAGATGTTCTTCATGGAGCTTAATTCGTTTGAATGCGTTGTAGAATAGAACGTTCGCTGAGCTTCCCCCGTCTATGAGGATTTTTTTAAGGTTACATCCATCCACTGGTAGTGTGAGGACCAGGGGGTCGTTATGGTCTTCCATATCTTCTTCGATATCTTCAGCATCGAAAATAATAGGTGAGTCCATCCACTCTTCATGCTCGTCCACCTCTATCCCATCGATCTTATACAATTCGCAGCGGTCTTCGAACTGCTTCCGTAACCTCTTTCCTATCTGTGCTGTAAGTGAGGGCCCTGCGTCTTCAGAACACGAGATGGTGTTGATTGTGCGGTTCCCTTCTGGAAGTTGGACTGGCTTGGTTCGTTTGGATCTATCCTCGGCGACATCCTTTCGTACGTAATGTTTGAGCTCGCCAGCATCGATTAATTTTTGGATCATTATTTTGAGGTTTTTACATTTTTCGGTCTGGTGTCCGTTGAAGCAGTGATATTCACAGTAATCTTTAGACTTCTCGGTTCTCGGGGGCTGTTTTCCCTTAGACCATGGCCACTCCAGGTTTTCCCTTCCTTTGATATCTCGAAGGATCCGAGCATAGCTAGCGTTGAGCTTCGTGTAAACTTGATCTTCGAATTTTCGGTCGCCTGTTCGTCGTTCATCCCTTCGTTCCTTCCTGTCTTCGTGAGGCCGCTCCACTGAACAATTCCTTTTGGCCCCATTGGTTTGTTCTGTTGAATTGGTACGGTGAGACCTCTGCGTGTACACCCTCGGGTTTTCACGATGGATTTCTTCAAGACGAGCGTGCTTTTCAATAATTATTCGAAGATCTCCCTCTGTCTTAGGCACGCTTCCATGAATCTCAACAAATAGTGGACTCATTCGGTCTAATACCCACTTGTAGCAGTTGATACTTACCACTGGGTCCACACTTCCTATGGCCTGGCAGATCTTGTGTCATCTGTTAGTATATTCCCTCGTGGTTTCCTTGTAGCCAATTGCCAGTGAAAAGAGCTTATCCATTCCGGTGTTAACAGTCTTGTTGTACATGTAAGTTCTTAAGAACTTTTCTGCGAGTTGGTCGTAGGAGTGGATGGAGTCTAGCGGCAGATTATCAAACCAATACAATGCCGATCCCTTCAGGCTTGATGTAAAGCCCGTCCCAAATTTCTAGGGCATTTTTGTCATTTAGTATATAAGGGTAGTTTTGTCATTTCATGAAATAAGGGTAGTATAGTAATTTCAGGTTTGTAGTAACATATCGTTTTAATTACTTTGATAATTCGTTGGAGTAGCTAGTAAAACTTTAGATTTTTCTGACGGGCCTAATAAGTATTCATCACTTCTTTCTTTAATGGGCCTATCATATAATGAACTAATATTTGATCTACATGGGCCTACCAAGTGGTATCTATATAGTTAGTCGACCAGAAGACCAGTTTCCTCTAGGTTTTTAGTATATAATGCTTTTGAAACCGTATCATCAAAAGAAAAAAAAAAAAAAGGTGAAACGAAACCTAGAAAATATTAGCCTCCAAGAGAAAAAAAAACAGAAGAAAAAAGAAACAAAGAGGTAGAAGAAGAGTGGTTCTCGTCTTCTTTAGGAGAGAACAGGACCTGTGAACTTGGTGACTGTTTAGCTTTTGGTTTTGGTTCTTGCAAGAGGAGTTGCTAGTTTGTTGGCTATTGTTCTCCATAGGATTATTTGCTAGCGATTGAGGTAGGCGCAACACAATCAAAACCTTCTTTTTATTTAAGTTTCTTTTAATTAATTTTATTTTGTGAGTTTTGATTCATATATGAATGATAATCGATGTTGTGAGTATGATTATGTATGTTGGGCTGCGGTCCATAGATTGTGATTCTTAAAAACAACTATGATGGGATACGAGATATCCTTGGGAACGGTTTTGTTCCCTAAACCCACGTGGGGCTCCCTGGGGCGAGCGGATTTGATGTGATTGATTTGATTG
Source organism: Papaver somniferum (assembly GCF_003573695.1). Classification (NCBI taxonomy): domain Eukaryota; kingdom Viridiplantae; phylum Streptophyta; class Magnoliopsida; order Ranunculales; family Papaveraceae; genus Papaver; species Papaver somniferum. The sequence continues at coordinate 598,996 of NW_020631041.1, forward strand.
TTCTTATGGATGTGGTGTTTCCATGTATTTGTGATGCTATTAACCATACTAGTTGTTTTAAAAAAGAATTGAAAATGTTTGATAAAATGTTTTGTTGCTTCTTTTCCTACTGGGTGTCACAACTCACGTCGTTTAATGACAAAAAATTCCATATTTTATGGCACCACAAGGAGTTAATGGCGGAAAAGCGTAGAGATCGGTTTTGGTGTTATTATTAGTAGTTTGCATAGGATTTATGATTGGGATTGTAATAAAATATCATCAACTCTTTTAGATGATTTAATTAGTTATTTATTGGTTATTAAAGTTTTAAAGATTATTGGGTTAATGTATAACCAAAGAAAACAATGCTTTGTTTAGACTACTCTATTTGATTGAATAATGGAAATTTCTGGATCATGTCAGTTTGACTGTCTATCATAATTATTATATAATACTTTTTTGTCTCATTTTTTTATTTTACATGTAAAAATCTCTCAATATGTACATATAAAAATTTCATAATTTTCTGAGTTCCAGAAGTATTTTTAAATCAATTGTTTTCACTGTACAAGGATCAGACGTTTTCTGTCAGATTCAATTTTACTGAAGTTGTCTATTTTTTTTAAATATTCTATGTCATGTTTTAGCCTTTAGAGTCTACAGAAAACTCAAAGATGGTTCTTTTATCTTTTCATAATGATCGACCAAAGAAGATTTGAAGTTGCGAGTGAATTGATATGATTTTTCTAAAACGAATCGTCACTGTTGTACGTTTCTGCAGTACTGGTCAACTACTCGTTTGACTATGGTCAAAAGGTATTTAAGATAAACTAAAAATCCTAGAAATTTTATTACTGGATAGGCGATAAGTTTGGTTTCAGAATATATAATTATAATAATTTATGGATTCGTATTGGACTCAGTAAAATTATTTGAGTGACCTGGCGTCAGTTTCTGTTTTATGAATCTTTCTTAAAAACGTAATTATTTTTGATTTAATCTGGAACTTTTAACGGTGAAATTAATTTTTATGATAAATTATATTTATTTAGGGTTCATGTAAATTAAAAATCACGTCAAATTAACGGTTAGATGTTCCGAAAAGAATTTTTATATATCCGCTGCGAAAGAATTTCGAAACTGAACATAATTTAACTAAGCCTGGATAAATTATTTAATGAGCTTGGGCTTAGTAGCCGGGCTTCGTCTATGGTATCGAAGTAGAACTTCAGGTTTTCGGACATGTGATCCACGCACGAAAATCGGGGTGTTACACTTGAGGGGAAGTATCTACAGAGTACGACGTCGTTCTGACTCCATCTAGATAAGACACGGTTATAATACCGAATATGTACAGCGAGATCACTGGATCCGTCATAGCATTCGAACGTCGGGACAGGGCTTTCAGCGGAATAGGGGTGTTGGCCAGGCGATGAGTTAGGGGAGTGGAGTTAGCCTCTCTCATGACCTCTTCTAACCTTCCCCCGCCTTGTCTACTTTTTAATTGCCTGATCTCGGCCATCATTTCATCACGTAGCTCTTCCATCGCGCGGTGATGCCCTACGCTCTTCTGCTCGTGATAGTCTGACTCTCCGTCATTGTAATCTGGGTCAGATGCGCTACTTCCCCTAGCCGTGTCTCCATTGGCTGCTACGATGACTCTTTGGTCACGATTTGGTTCTGGTGCCTTTGAATTTGCCTCATCAAGTTGCTGGCTGGTCTTCGTGCTTAGGGCAATCCGGTCTTTTAAATCTTGGTTTTCTCTGGACAGCAGAACTACAACATCTGCATAAACCTGCTGGCTTTTCTTCAATTCTTCAAGCTCAGCCATCAGTCGATGTGATTGGTTTGACCCCTGATTGGGAGTCCCCGCTCGTTCTACTACGGCCATGGTGCCGCCTTCTTCTATGGTTTGTACTAAAGGTGGTGGAGGTTCAGCTTCGATTGTTGGCAATTCCAAATCGAGCGGAGTGCCCACCGGCACAGTTTGATTCTTTTCGTTTGTTGGTGACATTCCGAAGGTTGGCGGGTGCGCGGGTTGATGTGTTCTGGATTCATCCACCCTTTCTTTTGGTTGGTGAGATTGATTCGTAACAAGAGTTTTGCTGGCTTCCGCAGCCTTTGGGGCTGCCGCTGCCGTACTGTACTTCGCTGCCGCTGCTCTGAGGGCCGCGGCTGCAACGGAGTTAGCGTTCATAGGCGAAGTGATTTCCGCAGTGTCCTGTCTCTGACTAGTTATTTTGGCTTTGTCTTCTTTCTGCTTGCTCCGGGTGATGACCGGGGTTGTCCTTGGTGCTTCCTTTGACGAGGCTTTGGATTTTCAAGCTTCCTGCATCTTTTCAATCGTGCTGTCGTTTTCTTTCTGCACAAGGGATTTCAAACAGCGAGAAATAGAAATGTTTGTGCGGATCGGGTTAGTTTACGAAATTCATTACTCCAAGAAAAAAACTGCCCGAGGGCCACCGAGAACTTTTAAAAATACGGGTTCATTGAAGGTATGTGGATACGTGAAAGGATCCCTTTGAAAATGCACGTAGATTTTTTTTTGGAAATTTTCAAAAACCCATCGGAAAGACAAGTCCAGACGAGATCTAAAAAATGTAAATCCATGGATCTAAGCAATAAATCTTTTAACCAGTTTGAATGGCTTCGACAGATACTGCCAGAGCTAATGAAGTAGAGCAATCATATGCTAATTTAATATGAAATCACAGGATAATATAAATCTTTTACCGGGACGTAAATCCCTGTTTCTAGTGCCAAATTGTGAACACGTAAATCACGAAGGCATCTATATGTTCACAAACAATGCTCACACTCTAGGTACCGTCTCACACTGATAATACGATTGCATTGATTCCTTGGCTCAAAACCCTCGGGTTTATCATAGCCTCATCTAGTAACATTGCGAGGGGCGTTTACACAGGGGAAGATAAAGAAAACGAAGTATAAAAGTAAAACTCAAGGAGCGTTAGGCGAATATAAAGTGCTGAAATGTAAATAAGACATGGATTTACGTGGTTCAGCACTAAGGCCTACATCCACGGGGTTGTTTTTTCACTATATACTTGATGGTTACAGGGCTAGTCGAGCGACTTTGGAGTTTACATAGGTCTGTATATTGTAAAGGACTAACTTACACTCGCAATCTTTCTCTCTCCTTCTCTCCCTGATTTTTCCGATCCCCTCACTCTTGGTTGAGAGGGGGTATTTATAGGGTTAGAGTGTGGGACCCATCTCTGGGGGCCGTTGGAACCTTATCTTCTTGTGTTTTGTGTCCATCACGCGGAGTTCTTCGTTAATTACTTGATCACGCAGAGGCATCCTCGTCCGTTCCACGGGTTGATCGACACGTATGCTGCTCAGAGTGTTTAATGCGGGTAGTTGAGGCGCCTGCTCGTGTCAGACAAGTGTCTTCTGCCCCTATAACGTCCATGCCAGTTAACTTTCTCTTCACCGTTGATCTTAGCTTCTTTTGGGGATGAGATAAAGAAACTCTTCGGGAGTTATTTGGTGCTCCGCAGTACATCGTGTTTTCGGTGCATCTTTTAACTTCTGCCCTTAAATTTGTTCGGGCAAAGATCCTACGTCGCCGGGATAGACTTCTTGGCTATGGGCGTGTGTCATCGTGTTTTGATGACTTTGCCTGCATGCTCTCCACGTATTTTCCTATATACACGTGTTCGATGATGAAATATGTACACACAGGTACTTAGGATAAAAAAAGAGGAGGCAAATGGGGTTATCGTTTAAGGTACGAGAACGGAGAAGAGGAAGACCATGAAATGGCAGCACACAGACCAGCAAATTTTGTTTCTTTAATTAGTCAACTATTATTTACTTCCCTCACCTTTTCAACTGATTGATGCTGGGACAAGCGAACGAGGAAATGAAAAGCCTCTCTCACTACTACTGGCTACGGCTATTTGATATTAGTTAGCAAATTTTGTCTCTATAATATGATATCAACATTCCAGGCAGATTGTAACCATTCTTTTGGACAAATAAAAAGAAACATGAACTCCAGAGATCCGTGTGACTGTTTTCTTTGGTTATGTTAATTTAGCTTGTAATTCAGATTTTAAAACATTGCTAACCAAGTCAGATTCGAACATTCCAAGAGGGAAAATACCATATTACCTTTTATTTACTGACGAAAGCCCAAACCCCACCACTTCATCTCCTACATGTATAAAGCGGTAGGTTATCGATCAACCAACACCAACAACACTATGGAGAAGCTTCTGCACACAGATATATATCTTGTTGAACATACTTGGTCGGTTGCCAATCGAGACAGCTTTATTGGCTGCTGTACCATATTAATATAATTAACAAGCAGCGCAGAGATTATACGATCATGGCCTACGACTTGGAAGATGAGAAGCTCGAGTTTAGCAATTTTTCACATTTTGAAGGTTTAAGATACGGTCATTTCCCGAAGTTTCTGGGAGGGAGTAATTTATATTTGATGAGCACTACGCTCGACGATCAACCTTATTGCACTTATATATATTTGGGTATACAAGAGGGAAACTCCCAAACACCACTGAGAAAGATAACTACAACGACCGGAATTCGTTGCATTGGATCAAGGAGTACAGTATAGAGTGGGAAGAGCCGCTCTGGAAAGATCTGCTGTTCTCAGAGGGCCTTAGCAGTTAGAAGGAACGATGAACTTATATTGTGTTGTTTTAGGACTCTCTATTCTTATGACCTTAAAACCTCGACAATGAACAAATATTTCGATGGTCATGCTATGGGCGCTGCAACATGATAGACACATGCAAACAGTATTAACACGCAACCATGAATTATGCATGCAAAAAAGTACCTTAATACGAAGTTAACACTTAACAAAGCTTAGTTTCACCTGCCAATAGAACCTACTAGCAATTTGGGTTCGCATTCCAAAACTTCCATGTAACATTAACATCCAACTATTATTAAGGTTGTTTGAATATTTCTAAGCCAAGCATGGAAGATTTGCCGTAACAGATGAGAAAATGGATTATTATACTACAGGTTCATAATTCATTCCATGAGTGGAACTCCATTACAACTTACAACAGGTGCGCATGCTGATCGCAGGATACTCACGGCTCCATTTATCCGCCGTCATCATCCTTAAAAACGAAAAACTGTTTTATCTTCTATGTTACTGAAAATATCCAAAAATATGGTAGTCCAAAAATGCGTCACTGAAAAGGACGAACTAATATGGTTGTCATTTGATATCCGTCGTTGCGTAAGGAAAGCTATTACTCAACCTTAATCATATATTTTCAAGAATTAAAGGGTCTATAACAAGGGTTAGCTAGCCATACCTGGTAATGCCCAAGAGTGTCACTAGATAAAATGTCGCTTTCTCTGAAATATGAATTCAGAAGAGAAATTATTTAGACCAAAATCTCCATATGCGTCGCCTAAGCATAATATCTCGATGATTAATTACTGAAGTATATATTTAATCATTTTGATCGGTAAATACGTTGCATCTCTCTCTTTTATGCATGGAATCATACTGGGTCATTAATCACTGTATATTCAGTTCCATCAAAAGAAAAAGAAAATCACTGTATATTCCGTAGAATTTAATATTCTGTTAATTGGTTCAACAACCTTCAAAACTTTTTTTTTTTTTTACAGTATCAAATGCTTCAAGAATTCTAAAAATGGCAACATGCATGTATTTGGGTGTCTATGGTTGTCGGCCCAGCCATTGATCCTGGTCGATGAAAGATATGTCAGTGTAATAATTCCACTGCTCCGCCGAAAGATTCTTCTCCGACGTCACTGCATCACTACGTATGTCGGCTCCTGACCCAGTATTATTTGCTTCCGCATACACAATTCCTGTTCTGTAAATTACAAACAAAAACAAATCAAATCATATCAAAGAATATTTTTAAAATGACAAAATCCTAAAATTAATCCGATACATTATATTTTTACTCTCTACCCTAATATAGCAAGAAAAATTTATTCAGTACTTACACGCTTAGGCCCATATTATCCCATCTTCACTCGTAATGTTGACTAGGCCATCAATAGAAAAGTTCATGTTTGTGAAAAGGACAGTCGAAAAACTTGTCAAAGCTCTTCCGAGCAAGGTCGGCGGATTTTGTACACCATTTAGTTTTCCAGACTTGAAAACAAAGCCTGTCGTTTGTTCCTCATTGTCCCTCTCTTGTGCCGTTATAACACTTTTGACGACATTAACTGGATCGGGATATGGTTTTACCAATATTTCGCAATCCTTAATTTGTCAAATTAATCAAAAGAAATAAAGGAATATTATTAAGAGAGACAGACACCCAATAAAGAGTAAGCGGCACGTTTGATCGACATAAATCGGTAGTAAAAATTCCTTGTATCCAGCTACCTACCTCATAGATGGACTGTCCGTTGCCAAATATGAAATCCATAGCCCCTTCAATATGGCAGTTCCGGAAATAATGGCGGCCAGATTGGTCAGCAAGTGTATCTTGAACTCCAATGAAACTACAGTCGTAAAATGAAGATTTATCTCCTATTATGGCTGCTGCCACAGCCTTAGCTATTGGCAACCCTTGTACCTCCAAATTATACATGTTCTGTTTTATCACAAATTTGTGCAATATTATGTAATTCGACTCATCAGATTCACCCCATGTCATAAACCCTAGTACACAATAAATGCACACTATATTATATCAGGCACAAATTAATCGAGCGTGTATACCTTAAAGGTTATATTTTTTGCCACAAAGTTGTCAGCATTGGAAGTGAAACTAGCAGTATAGAAGGGATCGTCCATAGTTCCCTCGTTCCATTCAATGGAAGTGTTATATCTGTCATATCCTTGAAGCACAATGCAGGGTTTGTCACTTGTAATGTTCACCTGTTCCCTATTGTTTTCATGAACATGACATACATAAGAACTATAAGAAGCACGAAAGTGTTTTTATTTTAAGTTATCAAAGCAATATCGAATACGAGAGAGGTTCCACTAAAGTTATTAAAATCATACTTGTAAGTTCCATGATTAAGCTGGATAATGATCCATTGAGAATTCCCCGGTGGGATTGAATCAACAGCTTCTTGAATCTTCATATAGTTTCCTTGGCCATATCCATCAACAACAATGGTATTTACCGGAAAGCCACAGTCAGCATTTTTTTGACCTTTAACAGCTCTAGAGTCGACACCGAAGCAGCAACAAGCGAAAATAAACGCCAAAACTAATGGAAGTTGTACTGTTTCTCGATAAAACAAAACTATCTTTTAGGACAAGAACTATAAGGAGACGAAGATAATATTATAAGCAAGAGGGATCGAGATAAAGTGAAGGCCAAAATCAAAATCTAATGAATCGCGTATGTATTTATCTATCTATCTATCTTACCAGAAGGTTCATGCATCTGTATCATATTTAATGTACGAGATGTTCGTGATCATTTCTATAATAAATACGAAATTTGAATGAATCATTTCTGAAAATATTAACGAAGACTAAAATTGGACTTAACTAATTATATTGCGAAAGATAATTAACTAATCGAATGAATCACATTTAAATGCCCATCAGTGACCAGATCGCACAATTGATATTCATTGGTATTAACTTTTTTTATTTATATTTTGGAAAATGGGTCATTTGTCCAAATATTTTTAAAACACGGTTTTAATGGATGAGTAAAAATTAGTGTGGGTGAAATGGACACAAAAAAATAGCAAGAATGAAACTGGATTCATCCTGACTTAATCTTAAAAAATAGCGAGGATGAAACTGGATGCATCCTGTGTAAATTAAAAATAAAAAAAAGTATTTGAAAATTGGCATGATGAAACTATTTACATCCTGGCTATTTTTACATTTTTGTCCATTTAAACAGTATCAAAATCTAGATGTCTTTTTCACCAAGGAATTATTGATTTTAGTATTTTTAACCAATTTTGTATTTTTTTTTTTTTTGAAGCAATACACTAAATATTTTTTCTTTGATTGGCAGCACGTATGTAAATTCAAAATCATTTTACCGCTGACGTAACATACGGTGATTTTGAAGTACTGTACTGATAAAAATATGTTTAGAGTATGTATTCATATGGTATCTCCACGTTCTTCCAAAGCTGCTGGCAGCAAAAGAGAAACAAAAGGTTTTTGTGGGATCAAATTGCTAAAATAAAACTAAGTTGTTTGCCTCTTTCCAAAAAAAAAAAGAAAAAAAAAAAAACTACTTTACCAGAGCCAAGCGGAGAGATAAAGCGAAAATAAAATTGTAGAGACAAAGAGAGAGTTTTCCTTGTAAAAGCCTTTGGGGTAAAAGCTAGGGTTTCGTGATATACACATTTTTATGTCTGAGTTGTTATCATTTTTGTGTATATTATGATATTTTATGTGTGTAAATATTTTTGGGAAAGAAACATTTTTTGAAAAATAAGCTCGGAAAATTAATAAAGGCATTTGAGGACAAGTGCTAAAGGGAACCCCCATTTTGGATATGGGCACTACATTGCTAAAGACACCGGAAATCGAGATAAGGGCATACCATCTTCTTCACAATTTAAAATTTTTGGCGGGAAATTTTAGGCTGAAACAGGGATGTTCTCTGGCAGAGACTTGGATTGAGCTGTTACACTAAAACATGATATGTATGGGTTTTAGAATCGAAGAAAAAAGAAGTTTATACGGATTAGAAGAAAACAAAAAAAGAAAATATTATCTGGTTATTTTGTGCTATAATTGGAGAATTGGCGCATGTCTGAAGCATGTTTAACGTCATTTGCGATGTGATCATCTCCACGGGCTGGAGTAATCTACCTGGAGAAAACAACGTGCAGAAAAATAGAAAGAATTTTGTCTCCGTAAATGGCAGAAAGTTAAAGAGAATTATTGTCAGATTAACTGAAGAGATTCTTTGGGTATGTGGGTATATAAAGAGTTTATTGGAGTCAGAGAAGAGACTTGGAGTGATTGAGGAGAGTTTAGAGCGAAATAGAGAGAAGAAATCAAGTTGCAAAAGTAAGTTTTTGTTGATGAAGAAGAACACGAAGAACAACAACAACAAACCGTTGCAAACAATCGTTAAAAAATTGTCGCTTATTCTTAAGTTTTAAGCTTGTCTTCCAGCGACAGTACTCAGTCATTCTTCGTAATTACGATTTTGCAACCCTTAAAAACGTTGGAAATTCCCAGTTTTACTGAATTTTCTCTATTTCTCATCTTTGTAAACACTTTGAGGCCTGAAATATTATTTTGAGAAAGTGTTCATCGTGAGGAGCTAAACCCAATTGGTGAGGAAATGAAGGAAGCCAATTTTCCAATAATTATGTGGTAATATCTATTTAAATAAATTTCCATAGTTCTTTTGTATTGTGAAAATGCGGGGGTCTAACAACCACACCCAACAATTCGTTAGGCAATCTGAGAGGACTTACTACAATACACTTTCTAGAGAATTAACTAGACAGTCAGACTCAATCTAGAATAAAGTATATCAAAGAGCATAATATATCTAACTATTAATTCAATCCGCAATCAGCAAATAGAAATTTGCGAGCCTGATTGAATATAAGAGGAGTTACTTGAACGGTACCAAAGACCAATGTTCAAGTGTCAATCAATGTAAATCAACAATCAAAGGTTTGATATTCTAATTGATTGATTTTAACGCACAACCTGTGATATTTCAATTACATAACAAAATATAATACTGGAAAAGAAATAACACAGACACCAGAATTTTGTTAACGAGGAAGCTGCAAATGCAGAAAAACCCGGGGACCTAGTCCAGATTGAAAACCACACTGTATTAAGCCGCCACAGACACTAGCCTACTACCAATTAACTTCGGACTGGACTGTAGCTGAACCCTAATCAATCTCACACTGATTCAAAGTACAGTTGTGTTCCTTGTGTCTCTGATCCCAGCAGGATACTACGCACTTGATTCCCTTAGCTGATCTCACCCACAACCAAGAGTTGCTACGACCCAAAGTCGAAGACTTGATAGACAAATCTGTCTCACACAGAAAAGTCTATAGGATTGAATAAATCTGTCTCCCACAGAAATACCCAAGATTTTTTGTTCCGTCTTTTGATAAATCAAGGTGAACAGGAACCAATTGATAAACCAGACTTATATTCCCGAAGAACAGCCTAGTATTATCAATCACCTCACAATAATCTAAATCGTATGGTAGAGAAACTAGATATTGTGGAATAACAAACGATGAGACGAAGGTGTTTGTGATTTCTTTTTATCTTGCCCTATCGAAGATATAATCTCAAGCCAATTATTCAATGAACTCGCACGATAAAAAATGACAAGATCAGATCGCTCAACTACAAGAAAAATAGTTTCGTCTGGCTTCATAATACCAAGAGGATGAGGATGGAGGATGCACTGTGCACCCTACCTATAATCCGCCCAAGATGAAGTTGTGCTATCATGGCTCAAGAATGCATAACAACACAATGAAGAATGTACCTGTAGGCTGTCGGATTTTGCATCCATCTCTATATTAAAACATCTGACGGTGCTGAGGTGCGTGTGCATGGTACAGCCATATAGGTGCTCAACAAGGGACACTGATAAATCGTTTCTATCAACCCAGAAGATTTGTTCCACCAGAAATGAATTTATTCCCCCTGTTAATCAGTCATGGATTGATGGATTCTAATTCTAACCTTGTTTCATTTGATTTACTAGAAAAAAACAAAAAATCTTGGCTATTCCATCCTTCGATTATAGTTCTAATTTTTTCTAGATCTTCATGCTAATGGCACTGAACAAACTCAATCTTCATCAACGGCCTTTTACTCTATCTTATCACCAAATACTCATCTTCATTATCCATTCATGGAGGTGCGTCAGCTAACTCTCAGGTAATCCCGCAATCCAATTTCAATTTCATTTTCATTTTCAATGTGTTTAGATTTAGGGTCACTTATATTGAAACGACATCTTAAAATTTTGTGGATTTTTTTTTTTTTGAATGAATGTCTCTCAAAAATGACTATATAACCAAGTAATTTTGGGGAAATTTCCTTTCTTCAGCTGGTTTCCAACTCCAAGGTAATCTCGTATTCCAATTTCAAGAATTTTTCCTTTTTTGAGCTCTTATTATTGTTTTTGGTATCAATTCCAAGATGAGCATATCAATTTGCACTATATAATATAACGATTATTACATTCACTCTAGGAACCAACTAACTAGCAGCTAGCTCCTCCATCAATAATTATTTATATGTACATATGTATATGAGCATACAACCCCACCGAATTGGTTCTGGTGATGATATGACCACCCATACTGCTACTAATACTACGGCAGTGATGGAGAAGAAGACAAGAACATGTAAAAGAAAAGATTGTGGTGATGCTGACACGACAAATACGTCAACAGCAACGGAGACGAAGAAAAGGGCATGTAGAAGAAAAGATTGTGGTGATACTGATACGACAAATACGTCAACAGCAACAGAGACGAAGAAAAGGGCATGTGGAAGAAAAGAATGTGCTGGTACAAATACTCCAACAGTGACGGAGAAGAAGAAGATAGCATTTGGAAGTAAAGGTTGTGGTGATACTGATATGGCAAGTACGCCAACAGCAACAGAGACGAAGAAAAGAGCATGCAGAAGAAAAGATTGTGCTGGTACAGATACTCCAATTGTTGTATCGCTGTTGAAGTTTGAGTTCATTCAACTACCAGCTAAAAGTACAATTGACAAGCAGAAGAACTCACTTGTCGATTATCCTCATCTTCTGGAGTTCAAGGGTTCTCCTTGTATTGCACGTATAGAAAAAATATCAGGGAATGGAAGTGATTATCCTCATCGTTGCCGTGATGATCATCAGGGTAGTAGCAATTGCTGCTGTTGTTGTAAAGTTCATTTGTACGTATTGAAGGATAAGGTCAAGCAAGCCTGGATTAAGGAGGAAAGTTTTGATGTTTGTGTAAATTCTTCTCCCAGATTTTTAAGAGAACTGGGCACCCTGGCACCAGATCCCTGCTGTTTTTGCTTAAGCAGTACTACTACACCTCCTACTCACATCTTCAGTTTCTCAGATCAGATGTTACTTTACTGGTTCAATGGGGAATATCTTCAAGTTTACAACTTGCGTTCTGAAAAAATTCAGCTTGTACTGCCTAGTTATACTAACGAGAGTGCTGTCTTTCGAGCTAAGATGAAAGAACCGCGACACGTCTTTATTTCTTCTAGTGATGATGATATTTATTGCTCCAATATGGATTATCAGCTGCACTGTCATGAGGAGAACGTGCTGTCTCTGGAAACCTTCATACCGGAAGGAGTGCAAGGAGTAGATGCTGATGATTTCTCCAAGTTAGATTTGGAGAGAGAAGACCGTCGGTGTTCCGCATTTGTGTATATCAACAGAGGTTCGAAAGTGTTTTATCCTTCTTTTAATTAGTACACATGTAGTAACTTATCTTGGTAACTGTCATCAGTTTACTAGATTACTTGTAGTAGTCAAGTTTCAGAGCTACTGTCATGCTCTATTAGGAGAACCTAGGTAGCTTAAATTGATGAGTGTGTCAAAGTGAAATCATCATAAACTGCAATGAATTTTTATGTTAAGAATTTATGTGAAAGCTAATTTTGTTTTCCAGAAAACGATGATGAAGCACGCAGTTGAATGAGGTAGAGAGGTGATAAAGAACCTTTCTGTAAAAATCATGTATACAGAATTCTGGTTCAGTGAATTTCATTCTCATTGAACCCTGGCAGAAGTGGTACACAACAGATTGAACTATTTTCTGAAAGAGAACAGATTGAACTTAATATTCTTTCTTTTTATAGTTTCATCTCAATTTCTGTTCAAATTCATATGGTTTAGTATCATATTTTCAACTTCAAGCTCATTATCTTAGAGATTCTATGAAGCCCAGGTGACCCTGAAAATGCTTTTCGAAAAGAGAGTCAAAACAGTGTAACAACGGCAGACAACATAGCAAAGTTTATAAATGCTTATTTGATTGTAAACAAATCAGGATACAATATAATGCACTCCCTCTTCTATACTCGTGTGGATGACGAAAATCTTAAAATAACAACTCCGCAAACAAAGGAACAAACAACCCAGATGACCTTGAAAATGAACATAATTCTATCAATGAGGGACTCAGCAACAAAGGCAGGAATTGGGCTAACTCTTTGTGACTACATGGGTACAATCAAAGGACTCGATGCAAACTGCACTTCCTGGGAGCAATTAGAAATCCAAAGGGCTGAAGCGGTATTCCAATTGGCAACAAAATGGAGTGATCACACTATCTCGTTCAGAAGCAATTCTAAGCTGCTGATAGGAAAGTATGCAACAACAATGGAACAGCGATACATGATAAGTGCAAATTTCGGAAACAAGACAAAGTTTGAGATATACTTTTTATCTATTGATTTTATTTTAGTCGGAAGAATAAATATAATTTGGGCCGCAAACTTATCAGTCTTTTGTAACAAGTATGCCATCCAGCACACACCCGGAAGGACATTACTCTAAATGCTTTATTAATCTAAAATAATAAAATAATGAAAAAGAAAAATGAAAGATAAAATAAAATAATGAAAGATGGAATTCACTTGTGGAGACAAATGCCAGTCTAGTAGCTGAGTTCAGGGTTCATGAAATTATACATAAGATGCAAAAATCCAAATCTAAAAAGGCCTTATGGGATTAAAAATTGATATGTCTAAGGCATTCGATAGAGTCGAATGGACCTTCTTGCTTCAAATAATTACTAAATTTGGTTTTAACGAGAAGTGGTGTAATCTGGTACACCAATGTATCTCAACAACTACTCTATCAGTTCTCATTAATGGATCTCCCACTAAGTTTTTTAAGCCCGCTAGAGGATTGAGACAGGGTGATGATAGACACATTTTTGTGTCTAATTTGTCTCGATTCTATAATTGATAGTGCTCATTTTTGTACTTATTACGGTGCTTTATGTGTGTGTGGGTATTTTTGGCCAACAAATATTTTTGGAAAAATCGGCTCGAAAAGTTGTGCGGGCACCCCTGGAGGACATTTGTTATTCAGACTATCACCATGGATAAGGGGCAACCTAATTACTAAGGGGCATCCCTGCAGGGCATCTACTATTCGCACCCCCACTCTGGATAGGGGGAGACCACTTTCTTCTCAAAATTCAAAAGAAAAAATTGGTGGGAAAAAAACCAGTTTGCATACCAGAGTTAGGGTTGGATTTCTAGGCTGTTTTAGGGAGATTCAATCGCGGGAATTTGTTGGGATGGACGTGATTTAGCATAACATGCTTGGTATGAGCGCTGGAATTGATTGAATTGGGCTAGAACTTGAGTTGGAGCAAAACAGAGGTGAAGTTACACACGGGTCTCTGCTGGCCTGATTTTTGAAGTTTCAGGGAGATTAAACCGGAGATAATCTTTTCGGAGATAGCTACTTACCTAATAGAGAGTTTGAGATGATTTGTAAAGCTCAGAAACGCGTAAACAAGTCGGCAGAGAAGATTATTTCCGTGACTTGCACGAAAAGAAAGAGAGAATTTTTATCGGAATTTTTAGGTTTCTGAGCAGTATAAAAGGAGTTCGAATAGGTCATAGAAGGGTTACGCATACTTTGGGGAAGTTTAGAAACAGAACAGAGCTAAGAAAAATTCACAGAGAAGAATAGCCGAGTTGCAGTCGAGAGGAAGAAGAAGAACAGAGAACCGTCACCTTTTCTTTCAGACTGTAACAATTTGCCAACAGCTATTACTGTTAGTATTTCTTTGTAACACTGCTTACTGTAACAGTGCGTTTTGTAACAATTAAATCTGTTACAAACACGCTGCTTCATACCTTCTTCTCTATTCAATCAACTTTTGAGCAACAAACATGTATTTTGAGCAAGTGATTAATATGAGGAGCTAAACCCCATTGCTGAGGCGATAGATGAAGCTATTTTTCCAACAAGAAGTGGTATATTCTATTTCATCTATTTATTGCAATTATGATTATGATTATTTGCCTTGAGCTATAATTGAATATGATTTTTACTTGAGTGATTGTGATCTATTTTGATGAAGTATGCTTAGTTTATAGACTTTTGATGCTTCATACTTAATATTTACAATTATTGCTTTTGAAAATCTATTTGTTGCAATGTTTTAGAATCAAATTGAATGAGAAAATTGCATAAATATAAAGATTGGATTAAATCACTTTGAACTTGAAAAAATAGTGGAATCTTAGCCTCAGTTGTCTTTTAATATTGATATCAACTTTGTCAGTATTTGCTATAATTATTAGTGAGTTTTCTATTTTAGTTTTAGAATTTAAGTCTATATTTTATCCTTCGCAAGTCTGAGAATCAAACCACTTTTACCACTATCTACAAATCACATCAGGTGACCCTATCTCCCCTTATTTGTTCTTATTCTGTACGGAGGCTCTCTCCAGAACAATACGGAAGATGAAATCTTAGGCATGATTAAAGGTATCAAGATTGTTCATAAAGCACCCTCTGTTAGCCACTTACTTTTTGCCGATGATTGCTTACTTTTTTGTAAGGTCAGTGAGAAAACGTACAATAATTTGGTTAAAATTTTAAAGACTTCGGGTTAGCTTCGGGCCAACTAGTAAACTTAAACAAATCAGGGTTTTTTTTTCAAACCGAAAACTGATACTAGTATAAGACAAAAGGTTAAACAAATCTTGGGAGTGAAGGCTATCCTCCTAAATGATAAGTATTTAGGCTCACCACTTTTCACTAATAGATTTAAGATTACTTGCTTTGAACCATTGATTGAAAAGATGAAAATTAGAGTTCAGAGTTGGAATGGCACTAACCTGAATAATGTTGGCAAAACAGTGATGATAAAGAATGTAACTTCATCGTTGTATGTCTATCAAATGAACTGTTTTAAGATTCCGGTGAAAATTTGTAACAATTAAATAAAAATTCAAAGAAACTTTTGGTGGGGAAAAAATGAAAAAGGTCTAAATGAACAAGGTAAGAAAGGAGTATTTCTTAAAATTTGGGATTGTATAACTAAGTCCCTTGATGATGGGGGCTTAGGAATAAAAAATATCAAACATTTCAACTTAGCTATGATAGCTGAAATGGGATGGAGACTGAATGAAAAACCGGACTCTCTTTGTTCTACAATTCTTAAAGAAAAAATACTATCCTAATATTGATATTCTACACATAAACACCATTCCTAATAAAAGGGATAGCTGGATTTAGAAAGGCATGTTGACTGGTATTCAACAGATAAAAACTCACTGCTTTTGGGAGATAGGGAATGGCACAAATATAGATATATGGGAGGATTTTTGGATCCCAAATACTAATCCCCCATATCCCAAACCAAACTCAGTAACTGAAAACATGGTAAAAGTGAGTGATCTTCTCACTTCTTGTAAAGAGTGGGATGTTGATAAGTTAAAAAAATGCTTTGATAACTACTTAGTGGAAAAGATTAAGAAATTAAAAATCCCAATTGTGGACAGTGAAGACACTCCGCACCGGAACCTTAATAGCATAGGCACTTCCACTGTAAAATCACTTTACAATCATATCAACTCAACCGACAACACAAACCAAGATTGGAACATCATTTGGAAAATGCGTATCACACCTTCAGTTAAGATTTTCATTTGGAAAGCAGCGCACTCGATACTGTCCAACAGTATGAGAGTTGCTGCAGTAATCCCAAGCATAAACACAACCTGCAAATTGTGTAATATCGGCCAAGAAACATTAACCCATTTATTTATGGAATGTAATTTTGTTGTCCAGGTGTGGATGCACTTTAATTTTGATATGCAGTTTATACGGAATGGCACAAATTCTTTTCATGAATGGCTAAATAACTGTTTTGAAAATCCGGATAGAGGCGACTATGGCATAGATTGGCAGGTACTATGTAGTGTCACTATTTGGCACATTTGGAAGACGAGATGTAAAGTAACTTTTAAAAAGGAGAGCCAAAACAGTGTAAACATAGATAACAACATTGTAAGATATCTGAATAGCTATATGACAGTGAACAATCCAGGGTACAACATTATGCGAACTCTGTTCTACAATCTTCTAAATGATGAAACTCTGAAAGTCACGAAGATGGAAGAGACACCAAGACAAATGGGTATACAAATCAATATTGCTCTAACAATGATGAACTGTGATGCTAAATCAGGTATTGGGATGACTTTGTGTGACTATACATGTCATACTAGAGAAGCAAGGGGTTGTATTCCACTGCAACAAACATAGAGCAACTAGAGATAGAATGTGCTGAAGCAGCTTTCAAATGGGCCACAGAGTGGAGTGGACATACTATTACCTTTAGAAGTAATTTCGAACCTACTCTTTTATTGCTTATAGGAAAGTATGCAAAGGCAAGACAACAAAGATACAAGATCAGTGGTGAATTCTGCAACAACACTAAATTCGACATCAATTTTTTAGTTAACTCTTTTGTTATAGTTAGGAGATCAACTATAATTTGGGAAGCAAATGTATCAGCTTTTTGTAACAAATATTCAATTAAACATGCCTGGACAAGATATGACTTATGCGCTATCTTAACTTATTTGAATATCCAGAATTAGAACCAACATGTAATGGATTATAGATCCTCTAATTATTGTCGGCATGGACCAATGTTATCTGTAATATGAGGGAAACCTCTTTTTCTATTAAAAAAAAAAGTAGTCGCTAAGTTTGGTAAAGAAAACAAGCGTATTACAAGGGCGACAATGTGATAGTAATGTCTCTTTAGTTGGTTAGGGGATGTCCTAAAGGGGATGTAAATTGAATAGGTTACTCTCCCCATTTTTTAACCTAAATCAAAACTAAATTGAACATTTGTTTTCTTTCTTCTTCTCTTCTCCTCCTCTCATCAACCATAACCTCCATTAAAACTCAAAATTTCATCGTCTTCGATTAATCGACGATTTGAAAATTAATTAAGTATAGTGTAATGACTTATATGAAGTATGTTTTGGAAAATACAATTAGGGTTTAGTTTATCTTGTTCGATTTAAGTTTAATTTCTATTGAAATTAAAGTTTCTGATTTTATGTGTTACGGCTGATTTTAACTCTATTACGAACCATAACTGGAGATTTTGATGTTGTTACGGTTGGTAGTTGAACTACCAACCGTATGTTCTTGTATCTGAGAATTCTATTCAGTTACGGTTGGTATCGAGCATTTGGTTACCAACCGTAACTCAGTTACGGTTGGTATGATTTTATAATTGAGTTTTCCCCAAATTTAACCAATTACGGTTGGTAGTTCATCTTTTACGAACTGTAACTATGAATTACGGTTGGTTACGAGCAAAATGCCAACTGTAATTAGCTCTGAAATGTAAGAAATTGAATTTTTTTACGTATTTGAGCAACAAAAAGCTAGTTGGGACTAATTTAGAAGTATACCTAGTCATTTTCAGGCATTGGGTTTTCACTATGTTGGTTAATTTCTTCAATTGATTGAGAATGACCTTCATTTTTGGTTAAAACTTCTCTACCATCTCCAATTTTTTCTTTTTAAACTCTAAAATCTGATTTTGTTTTGATTCTGAGTTAATATAAGTGAAATTAATCATTAACATTAAACTTGATTATCATCACTAAACTAGGTTATCAATTATGAGAATTAATTTGTCATTTCCAGTTTTTTTTTTGATAAACGACACCTTGAATGATCATGTGATGGCTCTTTTTGTCCTATTGGAATGCGGCCCCTCTAATAAATGTTGCCGCCCCTATAATAATAAGGTTGAAAGAAAAAGAAAGGTAAATCACACACATTACTACTCCCGGCCGATACTCCGCCTTCATCACTCTCACACTGACGTTTTCCCTCGTATCTCACTCTGTCTTATTTTTCCCCTCCTCACTCGCTCCTTGGATTCCTTCAATCTCTCCTTCGATTCTTTCACCGAATTCCTTCAATTGACGACGATTGTTAATTGAATTCATCAAAATGGAATTTACTGGTAGAGAAGATGAAGATGAAATTGATAAGAGAAAATTTGAAATTGATAAGAAGAATTTAAGACCTAAAAATCAATTTCCAGTTAAAGAGGAGAAACCTAACTCTCAGAATGTTGAGGATATGATAATGGAGAAGAATCTTAAGTTGAACCACAATGGGAAAAGAGCCAAGAAGTTTGTTGATGCGCTGTTTCTCTTTGTGTCGAAGAAAAATGATTACTGTGATTTTGGGAAAAATGGTGGAATAAAGTTCAAATCGAAGCAGAAGTTTGTAGATTTCAGAAATTCTTTTTTCCAGGGAGATAAAAATTCACTCAAGCTTGGGCCTACCTTTAAGGCTCTTGAAAGGAAGCTGGATATCTATGTAAGCATGGGCCTAACTTTTGTGTTCCCATGATTTTCATCTTGCCGTCCACAGTATATACTACATACTTCGTTTCATTTTGAAAGAATGATTCACTGGAATCAGTTTATGAAAATCATGTGCTAGTTTTCAAATAGTTTTGTCTCCTTAATTTTCTGATATCGTGTATGTATATATTTTTGTCACTATATGAGTTTGGATGATATGTCATGCATCTCCCATGCCATTGTATGAAAAAGTAGGATAATATGTCCGTAAGTTTACTAGCATCCTGAGAACTATTGCCGTTTCAAGCGGCTGATCAAGATAACTGCTCTTGTGAAAGATAAGTTGGATGCATGGCCTGTGATTCATGTATCAACCATATTTCCAATTTCTTCTCTTGGAAACTTCCTTATGTTGTTACATATGTTTTAAGGTTTATTGTCGTTTCATTGTGTTTGCATCTAATGATTAACTTCAAGATTGGTGTGTAGATGCAAGTTCTACACATCTGGATTATTCAAAACCTTGAGATGCCATGCATACCTAAATCGCTTCTGTGAAAAGGTGTCTATTTAATGTGTCGGTTCATTTCAAATATGACCACATTAAGTTTTGGTTTGTACAATCAGTTTTGTGTAACAGCATATTCTGGTGGAAGGTTTCCTTCTCTGTGAACTGTCACCATTCTCTTAATGCTGAATTAATCGGCTTAACCGGTAAATGAGGGATGAAATGATTTCTCGGTTGTTAGTGCATGTGCAAACGCAGTAGACACAATTTCTAAACTTGTGGGACAATGGTTAATTAACACTTGTTCAATTAGTGAACAATATGCATTTCCACACACAGATACATCATTTTCTGTAGTGATGATCTGCAGTAGAAATGTCTGAGTACCAAGATGAACCATTTATAGAATAATGATACATCTAACTCGATACTGGATAATGAAATGTGATATATTTAAATCACATCTCCATTGGTATTTACTGTATAGAAAGATACAGTGACGGTGGTTCAAGATGTATCCAACTGTAAATGAAAAGACTCTTTCATGGTAGTTTGAACCACAGTAGGAAGGATACGATCATCATGTATTTACAGTTGGACCGAGTTCAGTTATTTGGGGAAGAAGACATACTTTGTACAGTTTGCTTATCGGCAAAAGTAAAATTCTATTCGAGTTCAAACGCAAACAGACTAGTGACTGTTTGGGAATTCGGCGTAATCTAAGGCCTCACATTAGTCCCTACTAATTAATAACGAGTTAGCGATCTAATTCACACAGGATCAAAGAAACTTCTTTGATTTTAAGAGCGATTAAGGATCTAACTGCAATATATAGTAATGTGGCTGTGGCAAGTAAGTGGTAGAGCGCTCTAAGTGGTATATCTCAACTCCTTTAGAATGTTGTTTCATGCCAATTAGTAACCGGGAATAATAGGCATGAAATGTGGGGGACGTACCAGTTGTATACCCTCAAAAATGTGGGGGTTTGAGATTCCATACTCAGATTACCTTTTTCTGTTTATCAAAAGATATGCTTGGAAATTTTGGAATCTACATTTTTCATGAATGAGTTACAAACTTACAATGAGAATTGAAATAGTTTGAAATAAAATCGAGTGCGTCGACTAAGTCAACTTGTAACAATTTGAATATTAGGGCGGCTGACCGAATATCCAAATAGGAAGTGTTACAATTACAATATTAAACTTATTTATTCGAGGAAATAAGTCTTTTGCCTACAAAATGTGTTTAATCTCTAGTAAATAGTCTGATATTTCTCTGAATATGGAGAAGATAATGTGGTTATGTTAGATCTGTTCCAGTACTTTGTTCTGATTTTCACCGTGATAGATACAATGGTTTTCAGTGTGGTTTTATTGTTCTACAGAGATTCCCCAAGGTCTCCGATGATCCACTTACTTTTGAAAACGTTCGTTTTACAAGATTTAACCACAAGCTAAAGTTGATTGCTCACTCTAAGAAGAATCCTTACAAGAAAACACGTTCAAAAAGAGTAAGCATCAGAACATCCACAAATAGGTCTTCAGCTAAAAAAACCCCTTCGAAAACACATACGAAGAGTGGTGTAATCAATTTAATGTGAACAAGAAAGTTGTTGTCAAATTGGGATCACCCACGAAGAGCACGGTAACATCTAAGAAAAAGAGTTCTGTAATTGCATACACACCTCCAAGGACAAGATCTCATAAAGTTTTAGGTGATACTAAAAAATCCAACCAGCCTTCCCCGTCTCTGTATTCACCCCTTAAGACAAAGTATAGGAATGCTGTTGCGAGTGCTGAAAAATACCAGGAGAAGAATGACCTCCGTCAACTCTTGCAGAGGAAGAAAGACATTATGGGATCTATGAGTCTATATCAGAATGAGAGGGATCGCAAGGACCAACAACTTTCTGAGCTGCAGAAGAAGGAACTAGAATCTTCCTCAGCGTCTTTGTATAACCTGGGAAAAACATGTTTCTTGAATGCCACACTGCAGTGCTTAAAAGTAGTTTCCGAACTGAGATTAGAGCTTACCAAGTGATTTTATTTTCTGTCTCTAATTTTGTTTATAAAATATTTGTTATCTCCAATTGTTAGTTTGATTTCTATACTTTCAAATAGATATGAAGGAAATCCAGATGACTTGGATGAGTCAAACTTAGTGACAATGGCAGCAAGAGACTTGTTTTCTGAGTTAGATGGTAGCAAGACAGCCGTCTCGATGTTGGTTTTCTAATCAGTTTACAGTGATTCTTTTTATCATATTAAACCGAGAAATACTACTGCCTATCGATGTTGGTTTTCTAATCGGTTTACAGTGAATGTTGGAATAAAATTAGGACGCAGAGGAGTGCTGGACGAGACTTGTAGATACCTTTTTAGAATCTCTTCTTGAAGCAGAAAATGGGAGGTACCTGCTTTCTTTTATTGGATAATTGCTACGTACATTCTTACCACTGTCCTGTACTTTTGCATTTATGCTGTTATATTACGCGATTTGATTAATTTAAAGCTTTTTGGTATGAAAATCCAGAGTACCACCT
This sequence comes from Papaver somniferum, assembly GCF_003573695.1. Taxonomy (NCBI): domain Eukaryota; kingdom Viridiplantae; phylum Streptophyta; class Magnoliopsida; order Ranunculales; family Papaveraceae; genus Papaver; species Papaver somniferum. The sequence continues at coordinate 621,367 of NW_020631041.1, forward strand.
GATGTTTGAAATATACCCTGTTTCACTTTTCCTGAAACAGAGGTAATATTATTCTTAGTGTCTCTACTCTTTGCTTCTGAATTAAGTTTGGAAGGTATTCACAAAACCTTGGTTACCAGTGTTCATTCTGAAGAAACTGGCCATTCAAGCTCCGAAAAAGCGTCTTTCAACATGTTTCCATGCCATATCTCAGATGGAGAGGAAACTCTTCGCGAGGCATTAAAGATCGTAAGTGTCTACTTAGATGAATTTTTATTAAGGAATTCGAAGTACTGTAGTTTGAAACAAAATTTTTGGTTAACTCCAAGTCATCTGCTACTAATTTGACAAATTGGAATTCATGCAGGACCTGAAGGACGAGAGAGATTAGTTTTCAGCTTCCTTGGGGCTCGATTCTAAACAAATGAAAGAATCACGCATCGATGACTTACCAAGGCAAGCAAGAGTTATTTCTACAAGTAATTTTTCTTTTGTGACTTAAAAATGAATCATGCATCATTTGCCTGTGGTTGATGCTGTTTGTCCGGGTACTTCACGGTCCAATTCCTCCGATTTGACTGGAATCAAGAACTTAAGACCAGTGAAAAAAAATAAAACGGTAACTACAGTCTGTTTTTTGTTTGTGACAACGGTAATAAGTTTTCCAATAACCATTTATTTCCCTCGTACTGTCAAAATCTGAATTATATATGATCTGAACTATGTATGCCTATCCCTGCAGAGGTTGGACTACCCACTGGAATTAGATGTTTATGACCTGTGCTCGGATAATCTTCGCTTGAAGTTATAAGCTGCACGTAAGGTAATTATAAACACCAATAATGATGGTTATTGTCACGTTGTATGTTCTTTTCCTTTTGGAACATCAACAAGCATCTGCTTCTCATCGCTGGTTCAAGTCTCCTACTGATGTTTAGGTGGCCTGATATCCATTATAAACTTTAATAGATTTTGAAAGACAACAATGTAACGACTACTTCAAAGAATGACAAGAAGGAACCTACTGTGAATGGTGTGAAGACTGACGCCAAGGTAATAAGTCATTTCCTTGAACATAGTAGTTAGATATGGTTACAAGCATGTATGTAACGACGGTTTCGGTCCCTGGTGAACTTTTGCCAACGGAAAGATCTGTTTCGCAAGCATATCCTGTACAGTAAGATGACTTCATATCTGCAGGGATCAACATTACCACCCTTTGATGTGAGAAAATGGGGAGTCAGCAAACAAAGATCTCTCAACGCAAAATTAGGAAAAACAACAACCCGCACTGCTGCTGTTGATGCCAAAATTAGTTATCCAAAAGGTAAAAGAACAACCCAAACCCACTGTACTGCACAATTTTTCATTCTGCTGGATTGCCATTATATGTGCTGACCTCGAAAAACCACGTTACAGGTGCTTACATGGAGGATCAACAAGGGCAGATAACAGGATTTTACGAGTTGATTTCCGTCTTGGTGCATCATTACGTTGCTTATGTGAAACAAGCAGACGGTGGGAGATACTAACAATCACAATTTATTGTGTTATTTATTATAACTTAAAAATAAAAAAAGTGTTACTAATTGTGCTATTTATTTTGTTAATTTACAGGCACCTGGACTGAATTCGATAACCTGACGAAAACTGGGCGATGGGAAGAGGGTATCCTAACAGATTTGAATGGGGGAGACAATACAGCATACGTTTGTTTGTATGTACAAGGCCCGTCTTTCCTGATTTCAAAGAAGCTCATCTTTTTGACACAAAAATATAGTATTACGATCTGTTAGGTAGTTGCATATATATATATATTCAAACAGGAGGGAATTAGATAAAAATCCAAATGTATAGCATACCTTACTTCTTGGATGGAGAAGAAACGGTTACGATTCCACATAGATTGAAAGAGATTACTTACACAATCATTGTCTTCTGGTACGCGCAATATCTATCAACAGAATCTTAGTGAAAATTGGCAAATTCCGGTGCACTTGAGCTTTTAAATCAAACACAGCTTGTTCTGTCTCATCCTGAGATGAAACAACATCCATGGCAAGGCTTTCTGCCTACCAATCAAACAGAGATAGTGCCATCAAAAAGCTCAGAAATAAAATTACTACCTCTTCACATTCGGATACTGCTGTGGAAGAAAGCTAGTGTAGATAAGCAAATCTTAATTGCTGGTTAAATTTCTATTTTTGGCAATGTTCGATCGTCTAAAAGAAAATAAATAGATAAGCACTCATCTAGTTTTTCACGGTTGAACACGAAACCTTCTTCTCCTTAATTAACGGTGGTTGTTTCGTCGGTGGAAGAAAAAATCGGCGACGAAATTGATTTCAGTCGATCGATTTTAAGGATATAAAGGTGAAAGTGTAACGATGGTTTCCTCCCATCACTTTGATGATCGGTCGGTGGAGTCTATATATATAAAAGAAAAAAAGAGGCAAATGGTTTATGGGATTGTAAAACAATCCGGTGGCAAAAGGGGGTTACAACACCTACACGTCCGAAGGAGCATTTTAGTGGGCTATAATGGAGTGGGCCAAACAAACGTAAAATGGAGTAGGCTAAACAGGTGGCAAATATTTTGAACCGTTTTTTTTTTTGAACTATGATTTGAGGAATTTCATGTTTGGTCCATAAAACCCGACCCGGGTTAACCTACAGTCCACCGGGGAAAATCAATTATCTGGAGGTCCAAAAAAACTTAAATTACTTCTTTGCCCATCAGCATTCACGTGTGACTAACTTAAAGCTAATCCTTTTTTGATTTCTTTTTAGTTGCAGAAACATTTAAACTTGAAACTGAAAGTTAAAACCACCGAAATAGATTTAGGGCATCATAATCTAGGGTTTTCAGTTTCTAAACCACCTGAAACTGAAAAACTAGGCATAAATTCGAACAAAAAACCAAATCATCAATAAAAATTGTTAACACCAGAACTATTGAAAGAACAGTAAAGGAAGTAATTGAAGAACGAAGTACACCTTCATCAATAGCAAACAAGAAGAAGATTGCTCCTTCAGCAATATCAAAGAGAAAGACAATCGATGTTACTCCTCCACGAACAATTAAGGGGAAGAAAGCAAAAACCCCTAAAAAGGTACGGCTTTCTAATTTTACTTCTTTGATCTGGAGCTATGACTGTTGAATTAGAAAATATTCATTTTTCTGGTTCCATTATAGGGGTTTGTGGTTTGATTTTATCGATTTGTTCTGATATTTTAGGTCTTGTTAGATTTGTATGCATGATTTTGATTTATCTGGGATAACAATTTCATGATTGAGTAATTGTTCTCATGTTACGATGTGTTGCTATTGTAAAAATTGAAAGTACCTATTGATATGTACTGTAAGAAATCAGTACATATTCACATGTACTATGTGTGAAAACATTTTTATGCTTGAATGAAGAATCTGTACATGTTGGTATGTACTGCTGAATAGATATTAGGTACATATCGGTACGTACTAACATGAAAGGGAAAAGGTACACATTAGCATGTACTACATGCAAGTTACATATCAATTTGTTTTGATATGTACCAATTGAAAAACTCACTTCTGACAGTTCATACCTACCAGTACATATCAACATGTACAGTTCTGATCATCATACAATACATATCAGTTTGTACTTGGGAAAGGTTGATTCATTGATGCAGTAAACCCCTATCCCTAGCTTATGCTCGAATACGATCCTACATTACATACCGATACGTTCATAAGGGAAAAGTGATTTGTTGATGCAATCATGCAATATACATCAATATCTACTGTATAAACCATTAGTTTATAGTAATGCATTCTTATTTGCTATTTTACAAGAAATTGTTCATGTTCCTTCTTGTTTGCTTCTTTTAGTTATTTAGAAATCCTAGTTATTGATGTAAGCTGAATTGTAATTTCTTTATGTATACAGTTACCATCCTTAATGATACATTAGAGCAGTGTACGCCTTCTCGTCAACAAACTTGAGGTCTCTAAAGGAGAACAAATTGTCATACAGTCTGAAATCCATGATACTGCAGTAAGCCGTTTGTGATAGTGCATTTTGAGCAGTCATATTTCTCAAGATTTACCTTGTATTTTCTCTTTCATTTATAAGAGCAATTTATTTATTGCAAGCGTTCTTATATGTTTTATTTCAGATACTAGAATTTTTACTCTAAGTTAATGAAATGTCTTGCAATTTCATCTATTAGTTAATCCTGAATATGAAACCTCATACTTCTTTTAATCAATCCATAATATGAAATCACATATTTATTTCAGCAAACCATTAGTTGTATAATTGTTTGTACGTGGATCTCTAGGACGGGTTATGTTGACCACTAGAGTGTCCATGTTTTGTATTCCGTCATTTAAGAGAAAAGTCATTTAGGTGCAGGTAGTTTCTAAAGTCTAAAGCAACTTGCGTAAAATGACGTTTAGAATTGATAGCTTGAAACAGATGGGTAGAAATGCTTTAAAATTTGACATTATTGGCCTACTGGCTTGTCCTGATGTGAGGTTTCAGATTCTCATCTCAAAATTTAAAGATACTAGACTATTATTCAGGTTTCAGATAGGGATATTGCAGAACTGGATGTTACGAAGCGAATTACCCTGCCAACAAAATATAATGAATTGATATCTTGACCTCTGTTTCAGTTCTCCATACTGAAGTACATATGATCCCTTTCGTTACCATAGATAAATAAACATTGGAAACTGAAATTTCAATTTTCTATTACAGAGGCTATAAAATATGTAATCAAAAACTCTTAAGGCTTCATCATTTTCATTGTAGCATCATCACTGTAGGCCGCAACCACATTTCTGTGTGGATGGTGAGTAACCCAGATAACATCCTTCTCATGAACCTGTCAGCGAAAATTAATGAGAAAAGGTTAGAAGTTAAAACCGCAACCATGGGATTTAGACATTTTTGTAAAGGGAAACCACAAGAATCAAAAAACAAAATTGCAGTACATATACACATGTATCGAAGAAAATAAGAACCGAAAGCCTAGTACATATTGATATGTACCGAGTAAAAACTAGTAGATATCGCTTAGTTTAAACCTAGTCGATATCACGATACATATACATAAGTACTGAGGAAAAAAACATAAATTTATAATCGTGCATACTATTGACACATGTTACAAAAAAATCCGTAGTTTCCAAACATGGCACATAGATTCTACATGATCACCCTTAACTAAACATGCTTAAGAAACATTTGAGAAGAATGAATTTGAATAAGACAGGACAAAAAAAAACATTCAGTTTTCTCTGAACATCCCAAGTTCTCTTAGCAACCATGACAGCATCAACAGTTATTATCTTTACAGTGAACTTCATCATAATGACACGCCATGTATCACTCGGTTATCTCGAAACAGCGATGAATATCAAAAAAGAGGGGACCACACTTACTTGAGTTGACTCGGTAGTGTAACTTCCGGAGGTGATTATTCATCACTTCACTTGTTAAAAGTTCTTCTATATTCAGGATCTGGATAAATATCACATAAAACAGAAGATAAAGAATTTTTATCACTTTCTACAAGCATCGAAGATGGGCCCCGAAACATATCCAGTCTCTGGTAAAAAAAATCCATGAAACATTAAAATCTACAGTATCGGGTAAGTACACTACCCATTTTATTACTAGTATGACAATGTTACGCTGAGATATTAGAGCTCCAAAACTAGTTAGGAGACATTGAGAGACTAATATAAGATATTAGGTACTTGTTCAAATTTTCAAGACAATATAGAAACAAGAATTTACACATTTCAAAATGAAAAATCACAGTACATATACACATGTACCGAAAGAAAAGATAAATGGAAAACCTAGTAGATATGTATTGTCTAAAAACCTGGTACATATTGATATGTACCGAGGAAAGCTGGTAGATATTACTCGGCACATATTTATGGGACATACAAATTAACTAAGCTCCCTGACCATTCGGTAAAAAACCAGACATATCAGATTACCTATCGCAAATTGTACTGGTTAAAGATTTCACTCTAAAAGAGATCCAAAACAAGCTATTAAGTTGCTCGTCCTCCATACTATTGTTCCTAAAAGATTACCCGAACTACCAAAGGTTGTTTTCCTACTGATTTGAGGGCATTCAATAGCTCTTCTTCCTATCATATGTCAACTTACTCTAGTTGTACCTCTTGCAGGCCCTCGTTTTTGTTTCTTTTTTTTGAAGTAGTGCATATTGTTATGTACAGGGTGAGAACCCAAAAATGAGAACATTGTCCTTTATGAAAACTCCTGCAGACCCCATTATGCATATATTAGGTAAACATCACAAAGAAGCAAAACATAAAAATTGAATATGTGCTTAAGTTTCTTTGTTACTCTATTAAAATCCCATTCGTCAAGTTCAGTGCAATTTAGATATACACCCATCTAGCCAAAGTACATTTGGATATGCACTCATCTGTACACAAGAGATAATCAAAATCCGTACATATTCAAGGAATTAAAAAACCAAATGTAATTATTGTAAGGAATAAAAAAAAAGAATTACTATGTCAGCGCATCCCTTGCATAACACAATCAAACAAACTAACACTGTAAGAATTAGGGTAGTTTGTATAAAAAAATCAATAGTTACTTACCTAAATCTGAGCAATTCCTTCTTGTCTAATCAAGTTTCACTAAATCTCTTTTAGTCTGCCTCATAATCATTTCCATTTTGTTCTTTCACAATTATATTCTAAAGTAATCGTCATTTTCTACCAGTAGAAATCATGATATAAAAGGTCCAGAAATCAACCAATTTAAGCAAATTATAAACTAAACCCTAGAAAATCAAAATCATAAGAGAATTGAGAAGAAAACCTAAATAGCGATAAATGAACTCAACCAAAACTAAAGAATTGATCTTGAATTAGCGTTAAATCATATCTCCAGCAGCTCTAAGAATTGGATTCGTTTGACGATTGAGAACCAAAAAAATCGAAGATAAAAAGCTCGCCGTCTCTCGCTCTGTATCTCTAGAGAAATGGGAAATTTTGGAAATTTAATAAAAGCACATAGGAAGTTTGACACGTGTTTGGACCTGCTAATAACTTTTTTGGTCCAAAAACATGTTTTTGGACCACCGATTAAACCAATTATATGGGTGGACTAGCCATTATACGAGTTTCTGTATAATGGATTAACTAGTAATTCCTAGCTATGATTTTAGGCATACCAAAAACTTTCAAGGCATACAAAATAGTTTTCCCATCCTAGGTGACCTTATAAGGGATGTCTATTGGGTAGTTCAATTACCTATATACCCTTGAACCTAAAATCAAAAAATAAACTATTCTAAACATATCTTCTTCTTCCTCCAGCTAAACCACCTTCCTTTTTCTCTCAGATTTTTTTTTCATCACTGTAATTAATTATCGATTCGTGAAAATTCTAACATCGGTTAAATTGAACTATATAATGGATCCTACAAAGAAAAAAGCAAACGTCAGGTGTTCTAAGTCCTCTTCCAATCCATGAATTAAAGAAGAAGAACCAATTGAAGATGAAGGTGTAAAAACTATAATTGAACCGGAATTGAATCGGAAATTCAACCATTTTAAGCTCCAAATACTGAAATGAGGATAAGAAGATATTCCCTACAAACTCAATCTTTTATTTGTTGTTTTTCATGGATTGAATGGGTTAAATTTCTAAAACTTAGGGTTTTTGACGGTTACAATAGCGGGTTCCGCTGATAACTGAGTTGAGTTTTGAGCCGAACTGTTTTTGAAATTTCACCCTTAAAGTGTCTATGAACAGTTCGTCTAAACCGTAAATGTCAATTTTTAACCGAACCCCAAAATGTGTATTGAATACGTCCTAGAACAGTGTCAGTTTCGGCTAATAACTTGCAAACCTTCCCGACCGAACCTGAGAAATGAAATTTACCCCAGGTGGTTGTCAGGTTCGGCTGACTCGATTATATCACTTTCAAGCCGAACCTATCTCTGTAAACACTTCTAAAATATTGATTTGTAGGCTTTAGGTTCGGCTAGCTCGTGTTGCTGAGTTATCAGCCGAACCTTCTCTTTGCACACTCAAGTTTTTCGATCTTGTTTTGGCCATAACTTTTTCGTCCGATGTCGGAATGACCTCATTCTTTTTGCGTTGTGTTTGTCTTTTCATTCTCTTGAAGTTAAAGATAAGATCTAATTGATTTTAATGAGTTTAATATGGACCTTAGTATTCCCCATCATTAGACTTCACTTTCTTAACACTTTTAATAATTTCCACTTTTTTTTGTTTGGTTCATCCTATGAAAAGGATACACAATAAAAAACACATGTAATAAAAATCCTAACCCATAAATGTGTATGAATTTAAGTGTTTCATGTAAAATCAGTATCATGTTCGGCTGATGTGATTTTTTGAATATGAGCCGAACTTGGAAAAATATATAGTTCGGCTGATACGATATTTAGAGTGAGAACCGAACCTAAATCTCAGGAATAAGTTCGGCTTGTTATTAGGCTTTAATATAAGCCGAACTAGGATCTTGCAAATAGGTTGGAAGTTGGAAAATGAAGGTTCGGCGTATAACGTTAACAAATTCAGCTAGCCGAACTGTTCATCAATTTAGTGGGTTCGGCTTATATTTTTAAGCCGAACATAGTCCTGGTTCGCCGAACCATGATGAAAGATACAATTTTTTGATGATTTTAAGGTACAAAAGTGAGATTAAACATAAAATAGAAGTGTACATGTGTGTTAGTGATATACGCATTTATGTGTCTATTTTGATCTCAATTATGTGTATTGTTAGTGCTCGCTTTTATACTTGTTTGATTATTTTATGTTTTTGTAGGTGTTTTTGGAGAAGTAAGCTTTTGCGCGAAAATTGGCTCAAAAAAGTGGTATTTGCGCTCGTGGGAGGAAATCACTAAAGACACCCCTTATTTGGATAAGGGGCACTCAATTACTAAGGGGCACCTACTTGTTATTTACACCCAGGACACCCTAAGTGTTAAAAGCACCCAGCAGCATGATAAGGGGCGTCATCTTCTACATTTGAATTTTTTCTTTTTGGCAGGAAACTCGTTGCAGCATCGTGTTGGAGCAAGACAGTGCGATAGATATTCACGGGAATGGATAAACTTGGATTGATAATGAGTATTGGCGACAAACCAGCGATGGTAAGAGAGTTTGTATTAGCACAGAAGACGTGTGAGAAGATTAACATTCGTTCTCAAAGTAAACAGAGAAGGGATATATTCTCGGGTTTATTGGCTTTGCTTTTGGAAAGTACGTGGAAACATTGTCGAGTATGTTGATGATTTGGGAAGATACGTGAATGATTGAGAGAGCATATGGATGCATAGGATCATATCTTATATTCACTAATGAGAGTTTTAATCAAAACAGGGAAGAAAAGCCGTGACTTTTTTTTTTGGAAAAGAAAACTAGAGATTTAATTGGTATTTTTGGTTGCTGTGTATATAAATAGGATGCTGGGACCGAAACAGGGGGGGAGACGAAACCTTAGGAGAAGTTTAGAACACCACAGAGCTCCAGAGATCGAGTTGCAGGAAATCGTTTCTGCTGGTGCACAAGGAAGAACACGAAGAACAAAAGGCCATTGAAGACAGTCGTTTCTGGGGTCTTAAAATCAGCGACAAAGCAACAGTATTTACAACAGTTTTCTGTAACAGTTCCATTGTAACAGCTGTTTTGTAACTCCGATACACTGTTGCAAACAGTATGTGTTATTACTTTTCACTCTTTTAATCATCTCTTGAGCAACAAACACGTATTTTGAGATCATGATTAATATGAGGAGCTAAACCCCATTGCTGGGGCGATATAGGAAGCTATTTTTCCAACAAAAAGTGGTATATTCTATTATATCTTTTTATTTGCAATAATTATATGATTATTTGCCTTGAACTATTATTGAGTATGATTTTTATTTGAGTGATTGTGATCTATTTTGATGGAGTATGCTTAGTTTTAATACTTTTGATGCGTCATACTTGGTATTTACAATTACTACTTTTGAAAATCTACTTGTTGCAATATTTTAGAATCAAATTAAACGAGAAAATTTCATAAATATAAGTATTGGTTTAATCACTTTGAACTTGGAAAATAGTGGAATCTTAGCCTCAGTGTTTCTTTTAATATTGATATCATCTTTGTTTGAGTTTGCTATAATTTTTATTGTCTTTTCTATTTTATTTTTGAATTTAAGTCTAAAAAAAATCCTTCACAAGTCTGAGAAACGACACTCTTTTTACCACTATCTACAAATCACAACAATATTTGGTGCCGCCGACGCGGACTTGTTTTTAGGGTTTTAGATTATTTTTTTTATTATTATTTTTTTTGTTCTTTTTTATGTTTTTGGGTATTTATCTTATGTCTACAGGTTATGGATCATAAAGAAAATTGAGCCAAAGAGTTTGGTGATTTCATAAAGACTTGGAGCTAAAGATTAAAGCAAAAAGAACATAAAAGAAGACAATTTTAGTTTAGGGTTTGTTTATTTTCTTTAAAAAAAAACTGTATTAGGGTTTATTATTTTTGTAATTTTTCTTTACTTTTTGGACTTTTGGACTTTGGGACATTATTTTTTTTTATTACCCTACGGAAGGGTACTTTAAATATAAACTGTTTGCAGAGAAGGAGGACAATTACGATATTGTCTCTGCACCTTGGGTTCGTACACTAGACATCGAAGTCAGTGGCCCGAGTCGACTACAACCGATTCATCCCCCGTCTGGAACGGGAGGTAAGATTCTAAACACTCGTGAATCCCCTGTCAGCGAGTTACTGGACTCCTTCGTATGCATATATGTTGAGGACTGAATACGGACATTTATTTTTCTACTAAAGGGCAAGGCCTGGCCATACAAGATAGGGGTTCGATTTCATCACCGTTCTCTTCTTGCCCGTTTTAGGAACATGTAACCTACGCGAACCTAAGCCTAAAATTTTGACTAGAACGAGACGGATAGGGTAACGAGCTTAACAGGAAAGTCATTCGAAAAATATTGGTTACTCTTTTAAGCATACTTCGAAGTTCTTGATGGTTTCTGTAAGTTGAATGCGTGACTGCGCCGCCTTGTAATACCGGTGAGGCCTTGGGTATCAAAGATCCACCGAGCTTCCCTCACCTCTATTCAACTTACGTTAACTCGGATTGATTCCAGAGGGGTTTGCTTAAATTGTAACGAATTCCCGTTCGAAGGATTAGAAGCTGGTCTAGAAACAATCTAAGTGGAGCCATCATGCTTTTTGTTTGCTAGAAATCAATAGGTTTGATTTGGTTGAGTCGGCCTTGATCTGTGTTTGCTTACCATTTCAATTTAGAAAATTCTATTGTATACCTGAACGTAAAAGAGATGCACTAGGTAGATTTGTTAAAGAGAAACCTAATAGTTCGAAGCGTCTCGATTACCTTAATCTAGAGAGTCCGACTTTTGAAGAGTCTGTTTTTGAACGTCCTTTGACTGAGGAGAGAATCCTTGTTGCTCCGATAGTGCCAGAAATGACAACTTTGAAAGATTTATTGAATCCAACTAGGACTACTCGTCCCTCATGTATCAGGTTAGCTGAGACGGAAGCAACTTATGAACTTAAACCTGGGACCTTACAGCTGCTCCCAATCTTTTTAGGGAAAGAAAATGAAAACCCCTATTTCCATGTTAGGGACTTTGAGGAAATTTGTAGTACCCTAAGGATTAGAAACTTAGATGATGATGCTTTGAAACTTAGGTTATTCCCATTTTCCATGAAAGATAAAGCTAAATCGTGGCTATATAGTTTGGCTTTCGGGTCAATCGAAACGTATGAACAACTTACATCTGCCTTTTTGAACAAGTTTTTCCCTAGGCATAAAACATCGTCTATTAGGACGCAAATCTGCACGTTTTCTCAACAGGAGGGAGAAACTTTGTATAGGTATTTGGAAAGGTTCAATGATTTATTAGCGCAATGTCCTCATCATGGTTTAGAGAAGGTTAGGTTAGTTCAGATCTTTTATGAGGGTTTAGATTATCCCACCACAACCACAGTAGAATCTATGTGTACTGGTGGATTTGAGAACCAAATAGTTGATGACGCGATGACATATTTGCATGAAGTCGCCGAAAATACCCCACAATGGAAAAGTAGTAGGAGACCCCAGAAAACAATTCTTCTTAACAGAGGAAACGTTAATAGGGTATAAGGAAGTTATGAATCAGATGCCAAAATTGCTTCTATAGCGAAAAGGTTAGAAGCTTTAGAAGTGGGTAACACTAGTGGTAGATTGGAGCCTCTTTGGGAAGGACAAAATAATGAAGATCAAGACAATGCTTTATATGATAACACTAGGTTTGATAATCGTCAGAAGTTTGACCCATATTCAGAAACCTATAATCCTGGTTGGAGGAACCATCCGAACTTTTCATGGTCTAAGGGCCAGAGTCAGGGTCAGTCTGATAATTCTAATGCTCCCCCAGGTTTTGGCTACATTAGGAATACATCAGGCCCAGAAAATAAAACGACTAGCTTAGAGGAATCTATTAAGATGTTAGCAAAAACTCAGGAAATGTCAGCACAGAGCCATGTTAGTTTTCAACAGGAAACCAAGCAGAATTTTCAAACTAATGCTCAGAGCCTTGCTAAGTTAGAACTTCAAGTCGGCCAAATAGCTAAGACCTTAAGTGAGAGAGATAATGGTAGGTTCCCTAGTCAGACTAATCCCAATCCTAGAGGAGTTCATGAAGTAGGTACAAAACCATCGAATCAATTGAATGCTATTAGAACCCTTAGGAGTGGTAGAATAGTAGATAATCAGGTAACCATGCCCGATAGTGAACATACTGTAGTTCACCCCTCAGGACCACTAGCTAAGGAAACTGATAAAATTTCTGATGATGCCAACTCAGTCCCTGAAAGGTCTGATTTTATGCCTAGAGCCCCATTTCCTCAGCTATTAGTACCAACAATGAAGGAATCAAACTTTAATGACATAGTGGAGGTTTTTAAGCAAGTTACCATAAACCTTCCTTTATTAGATGCAATTAGGCAAATTCCTACTTATGCCAAGTTCCTTAAGGATATGTGTACGCGAAAGCGAAAACTTAGCGTCCATAAGAAAGCCTTTTTAGCTAGTCACGTAAGTTCAATTATTCAGAACACCACAACTCCAAAGTACAAAGACCCAGGTTCTCCTACCATTGCTTGCACAATAGGTAACTTCCGGGTAGAAAAATCTTTACTTGACTTAGGAGCCAGTGTGAACTTACTGCCATTCCATGTATACATACAACTAGGACTTGGTGAAATGAAACCTACTCAGATGACACTGCAGTTAGCTGATAGGTCTGTTAAAATCCCTCGAGGTGTTATCGAGGATGTTCTTATTGATATCGACAAGTTTATTTATCCAGTGGATTTCGTGGTCCTAGATACCCAACCTGTTCCTCACCCAGAGAACCAGATACCTGTGATTTTAGGTCGCCCATTTTTAGCTACGTCTAGTTCGATCATTAACTATCGAAATGGTGTGATGAGTTTATCTTTTGGTAATATGACTATGGAGATGAACATTTTTAATGTAAGTAATCTACCTCATGAGCTAGATGACACATGTGTTGAAGAGGTGAACATGATAGAAGCCTTAGTTTAGGAGTCATTACCAAACATTTTGTCTGAAGACCCATTAGAAAGTTGTCTATCCCATTTTGGTTTAGATTTTGACGACGATAGCACTATTGAATAGGTGAATACTCTATTATATTCTACCCCTGTGTTAGACACTGATAGATGGAAAGCTAGGTTCGAACCGTTACCAGTTTCTGAGACTACCCTAATTCCTTCTTTGGAAGAGCCCCCAAAGTTGAACCTTAAACCACTACCCGATACTCTAAATTATGTGTTTTTAGGCCCATATGAGATTTTACCTGTGATTGTAGCTTCCGATTTGGATAGTGATCAGGAAAGTAGGCTAGTAAATGTACTTCAAGACAATAAGGAAGCTTTAGGGTGGACTAGAGCAGACATTAAGGGTATAAGTCCTACTGTGTGTATGCATCAGATTCATTTAGAGGAAGACTCCAAACCTTTCTAGGGAGATACAACGTCGACTGAACCCTAACATGAAAGAGGTAGTTCTAAAAGAGGTGCTTAAGTTGTTAGATGCAAGTATTATCTACCCAATTTCAGACAGTAAGTGGGTTATCCCTGTTCAGGTTATCCCCAAGAAATCAGGTATCACTGTAGTCCAAAATGATAATAATGAATTAATCCCAACCCGAGTGACCACGGGATGGCGTGTGTGTATTTACCATAGGAAATTGAACAAGATCACAAGGAAGGATCACTTTCCCCTTCCTTTTATCGACCAAATGCTAGAGCGATTAGCTGGACATTGATGTAGTTTTGAAAGTGGTAAGTAAAGTATCGTTCGCTCGGACTTGTAAAGACTCGATTCTAGACTTAAATTCTAACTCTAAAAACAAAGATAATATATACAAAGGATTGTCACGAATATCTAGAGGTACTAGGACTTTGGATTTGACTACTAATCACATTCAATTGGTTTATATAATGATTCATAACAATTCTAGCTCTTTTGTTGACTTTTTTCTTTTCCAAAAGTAGATTTTATAAAGTGTTAGATGTAAATCACAAGCATGACGCATCAAAAGTACTTAGACCCAGCATACATCATCAAACAAAATCACAACTAATCTAGAAAAATCATAAATCAATTAAAACAGGTGCAAAAGTCATAAAGAATCAATTGTAGTTACCAAAGGATTGTGAAATGGGGTTTCGTCCGTCGTCCCAGCGATGGGGTTTAGCTCATGATGGTGAAAACAAACTCAAAATAATAACTCATGGCTTAATAGGTGTTTTATTGGAGAAAATATAATGGACAGAAATTCGTAACACTATATTACTGTTACAGACGTCACTGTTACAGGTAAGTTGTTGTTACAAAGAAAAGATGACTGTTTTATTATGAAGTGTGATTTATTCTTCGTGTTCTTCTTCTCCTCCAGCAGTCTTGCCTGCAGCTTCCCTGTAACTTCACTTGCAGCAACCCTAACACCTCTGCTCGGTACCCAAACTCTCCAAAAACTCTATGAAGATCAAAACGAATCTAACAGAATATATGGCTCCATTACTGCACGAAATTTCCAAGAATAGAACCAACAGAATCCGAATGAGTATTCTTCCCTGTTTTAACAAATCAACGTGGAATAATCATGTTTCTTCCGCGTCCAAGTCCATTAGCTAGTGTCCATAATCCTAACAGGACCATACCCACCTACTTCCACGGAAAATCCATGAGAGAATATCGTTCAAATCCAAACTGGGAAGTTCACGGCTCTGTAAATTTGTTCCCGACAAAATATGTTTAAATGGGGAAGAATAAGGGGCGCCCCCTATCCTCTGATGGGGTATGAATAACAGGTGGGTGGCCCTTAACAATTCGGGTGCCCCTTATCCAAAATGGGAGTCCTTTTAGTAGATGTCCTCCGGAGGTGCCTTTTGCAACTTTTCGAGCCGAATTTTCCAAAAATGTTTATTTCCCAAAAGTACCTAAAAATACACAAAACACCATAATAAGTAGGAAAATGGGTACTAAGAATATAGAAAATCGAGATGAAAATAGACACATAAATGCGTCTATCAGACATAGTCACTATTTCTTCTTAGATGGCTACTCTGATTATAATCAGATCGTTATTGCCCCAGAAGACCAAGAGAAAACCACTTTTACTTGTCCCTTTGGTACTTTTGCGTATAGGTGCATGCCTTTCGGGCTATGTAATGCCCCTGCAACTTTTCAGCGTTGTATGATGAGCATATTTTCTGATATGGTAGAACGGTTCTTATAGGTCTTTATGGATGATTTTTCATTGTTTGGTTCATCTTTTGATGAGTGCTTGCATCATTTGACATTAGTGTTGACTAGGTGTAAGGAAAATAATTTAGTGCTTGATTGGGAAAAATGCCATTTCATGGTTGAATCAGGAATTGTCTTAGGGCACATCGTTTATTCAAAGGGTATAGAGGTAGACAAAGCCAAAGTTGACCTTATTAAGACTTTACAGGTCCCAAAAACCGTAAAAGATATTAGGTCATTCTTAGGGCATGCAGGTTTTTACCTTCGATTCATTAAGGATTTTAGCTTGATTTCTAGACCTCTTTGCAATTTGCTTGCAGAAGATGTTAAGTTTGTATTTGATGATGCTTTCTTAAAGGCTTTTGATAAGCTTAAAACTTTACTCACTACTGCCCCGATAGTCAAGGCACCTAACTGGAACCTACCCTTTGAAATTATGTGTGATGCTTCAGATTATGCTATAGGCGTTGTGCTAGGTCAGCGAGAAAACAAATTACTTCATGTGATTTATTATGCTAGCAAAACTCTGAATGATGCCCAAATGAACTACACAACTACCGCGAAGGAACTTTTATCCATCGTGTTTGCCTTGGATAAGTTTAGATCCTATTTATTAGGTTCTAAGATCGTAATCTATACTGATCATGCTGCTTTGAAATACCTTTTGTCTAAGAAGGATACCAAACCTAAATTGATTAGATGGATCCTTTTGTTACAAGAATTTTTTCCAGACATTAGAGACAAAAGGGGTGCAGAGAATGTAGTAGCAGACCACTTGTCTAGGCTAGTTGTTAGTTCCCCTAATAATTCCCTTCCTATAAGGGACAGTTATCCTGATGAACAATTGTTCTCTCTTTCCCAATCACCTTAGTATGCAAATATAGTGAATTATCTTGTTACTGGTCGAATGCCTCAACATCGGGGTAAGCAAGATCGTTCTAGGTTTTTAGCCGAGGTTAAGCATTTCTTTTGGTATGATCCTTATTTGTTTAAGTATTGTCCAGACCAGATCATTAGGCGATGTGTACCTGAGAGTGACCAGTCCAGTATTCTCTCCTTTTGTCATGAACATGCATGTAGGGGTCATTTTAGTGCTAAGAAGACTGCTGCTAAGATTTTGCAGTGTGGATTTACTGGCCTTCGTTGTTTAAAGATTCCCATAGTCATTGTGTTTCTTGTGAGCGTTTCCAGAAGTTAGGAACCATTTCCCGTAGAAATATGATTCCTTTGAACCCTATTTTAGTGATTGAGGTCTTTAATGTGTGGGGCATTGATTTTATGGGTCCATTTCCTATTTCTTTTGGTTATCTTTACATACTTGTCGCTGTAGACTATGCGTCTAAGTGGGTTGAGGCGGTTCCGTGTAAATAAAATGACCACAGGGTCGTAGTCCAGTTTTTGAAAGAAAATATACTTACACGTTTTGGTACGCTGCGAGCTATAATTAGTGATGGAGGTTCACACTTTTGTAATAGACCGTTTGCTCTTTTAATGAAACAATATGGTATTACCCATAAAGTAGCAACCTCATATCACCCTCAGACTAGTGGTCAGGTAGAGGTTTCCAATAGGGAAATTAAACGTATTCTAGAAAAAACAGTTAATCCAAATAGGAAAGACTGGTCGTCGAGTCTTACTGATGCCTTATGGGCTTACCGTACTGCGTTTAAGACACCCATTGGAATGTCACCTTATCGTTTAGTGTTTGGAAAGGCATGTCACCTTCCTGTTGAGTTAGAGCATCGAGCCTATTGGGCTATTAAGAACTTAAACTTTTCACTTGACAAGGCAGGAGCTCAAAGAAAGCTCCAGCTCAATGAGTTGGACGAGATTCGTAGAGATGCATACGATAGTGCTAAGGAGTATAAGAACAAAATGAAACTTGTGCATGATAGGAATATTTTACGAAAGTCATTTTTTCCAGGTCAAAAAGTTCTTCTGTATGACACTCGTTTGCATCTATTCCCCGGGAAGTTGCGCTCTCAGTGGACTGGTCCTTTTGTGGTCTGTATTGTTTTTCCTCATGGCGCTGTTGAGATTGAGACACCAGATGGTAGTAGTTCTTCGAAGTTTAACGGTCAGCGATTGAAGCCCTTTTTAGAGCCTTTTCCTACAGGTGATGTTGAGGAAGTCCCTCTGGAGGACCCTGTTTACCTTGATTCACAATTGAGGCGATTTTGTATGTTGTATAATATTTGTGTAGGTTTTTGGTTACACTTCACCCAGGTACTATCTTTCCAACTTCTCTCTTTACTATTCCTCATGTTACTTATATTTTTGGTACTGTTCTTTGATTAGAAACATTGAGGACAATGTTAGATTTAAGTTTGGGGGTGGGGTAGAACTTTTTGTTACCTTTTCGTTGCAATAATTAAACTCCGGATCCTAGAAATTTATGCTTATTAAGGATTGCACTGACCAATCTAAGTGGATGGAAGCCTTTTGGTTGTAGGAGTTGAGGAACCAATCTGACTAGATGGCAACATCTAAAGAGTCTATTCATAAAAGCACAGAGCTCAGGTGTTAGAAATAACATGATATTTTCACCATATCTCGTTGAGTCCTTTTCACTTCTGTTTTTATTTTGTTTTGTTTTTAAAACTATGTTTCTCTAAAAGATTAGGTGGGTCTCACGATTCAGGTTGTTTCCAATGCTAGGGTGAATTAGAGTGATTGAGATACAAAAAAAAAAAAGAAAAAAAAAAAAAATTGAGACCAGACCATCAGACCAACTGGAATAAATTCAATGAAGTCGACCACTGGAACCCTTGTATATGCCAGTTGTGTTGACCTAGAGTTAGGATTATCAATCACTGGTTCCCTTGTATATGCCAGTGTGTTGATATTAGTCAGACTAGTATCTCAGTCCATTAGGATAGGTTCATTTAGGCGGAGGCCTTCAGACAGATATGAGAAACACCGTTCACCTAGTAAACATCAAAAAAATCTATGTTTTTCTATATCCATCTTCTTGATCTATCCATGTGATTAGTTTGGAATCCGAATATTGATGTCCATAGTGCGACTATCTGAGTAGAGCTCTGTCACTTCATATGAATTTTAGTATGCTTGAGTGCGAACTCGTGTACAACAATTGGAATTTCGCATCAGGGTACTTCCTCCTATAGTCAATAAGTATGCCAACCAAGGAGATTCTTTAGAGACACCCAAAATTCTAAGTTTGGGGGTGATTATCATTCTCCTTGTGCCTTACCTTTAGCTCTTACAGAGATCCCTCACTTGGGACTTGACATATGTGCCTCAACCATTTTACAAGATTATCCTCATACACGTTTTCCTGAACCTAGTGATGTCCACAAGAAATTTCAGTTTTTAGAAACCCATCCTCTGGTTGATGTGGTTTACCCAGGCTATGATACCCAGATTGACTTTGTTTTCCCACCAAATATTTTTCTTCCAAATGTGGGAATGTTTGATTTTCAAATGTGTCGAATATTAAGTTTTGAGACTAAACCTAATTACTTTAGGAGATTAGGGTCGACATACTTGTTTAAGGAAGATCACCACTCTCATTGTGGTCAGCTGTGCAAGTAAAATCTGATTGACTTAGAGGATCCTCAATTATTCAGGTTATTATTATGTGCTTATAAGTTTTTATTTGAGTTTTTCCAGACTCTAGGACCTGAACATTTGGATCTAACCTATGAGGAAATGCAACCCATGAAAATATTTTATTTCGACCCAGTTACAGATCCTGAACCTGAACCACAACTAGATGTAGTTGTCTTAAACAGGAAACTAGACAAGGGTGTGCTTTATTTGTTTATTTTCTTGACATGTTGCAGATTCCTTTTACTTGTGATATCTCTATTTGGTTTTGATGACCCACAGATATTTCGGCTATTATTTTATGATTTTATTAGGTGACTAATCCTTTCTTAGTCTGGCTGAAGACATTAAACTTAGCACTTCTTGGGAGGTAACCCATTCTCATGCAACACGGTAATATCTTTCCTTATCTCTTTTGCTTCAAATGGTAACAATTTCTCCTTGTTCATGCTTTTAATTTGATTTTTAGAACATTGAGGACAATATTAGATTTAAGTTTGGGGGTATAGGAGAAACATTTTAGTTGCACAATTAAACTCCAGAGCCTAGAAATTTATGCTTATTAAGGATGGCACTAACCAATATAAGTGGATGGAAGCATTTTGGTTGTAGGAGTTGAAGAACCAATCTGACTAGATGGCAACATCTAAAGAGTCTATTCAATAAAGCACAGAGCTCAGGTGTTAGAAATAACATGATAGTTTCACCATATCTCGTTGAGTCCTTTTCACTTCTGTTTTTATTTTGTTTTGTTTTTAAACTATGTTTCTCTAAGTGATTAGGTGGGTCTCACGATTCAGGTTGTTACCAATGCTAGGGTGAATTAGATGATTGAGATACAAAAAAAAAAAAAGACCAGACCATCAAACCAACTGGAATAAATTCAATAAAGTCGACCACTGTAACCTTGTATATGCCAGTTGTGTTGACCTAGAGTTAGGATTATCAATCACTGGTTCCCTTGTATATGCCAGTGTGTTGATATTAGTCAGACTAGTATCTCAGTCCATTATGATAGGTTCATTTTGGCGGAGGCCTTCAGACAGATATGAGAATCACCATTCACCTAGTAAACATCAAAACCATTTATGTTTTTCTATATCCATCTTCTTGATCTATCCATGTGATTAGTTTTGACTCCGGATATTGATGTCCATAGTGCGACTATCTGAGTAGAGCTCTGTCAATTCATATGAATTTTAGTATGCTTGAGTGCAAACTCGTGTACAACAATTGGAATTTCGCATCAGGGTACTTCCTCCTGTAGTCAATAAGTATGCCAATCAAGGAGATTCTTTAGTGCCTTCCAAGGTTCTGTGTAGATAACTAGGGTCTGGAGTATAAAGGTTTTGTGGGTATACCTCTGGTAAGCCCTCCGGAGACAACACTCCGCCACTAGGGACACCTAGGGGTTTAAAGGATTATTGCATACACTAAATGCAACCGACGATGCCTACGACAGTGGGTTAGGATTTATATTTTACTTTATTTTTGCTCGAGGACTAGCAAATAATAAGTTTGGGGGTATTTGATAGACGCATTTATGTGTCTATTTTGATCTCAATTATGTGTATTGTTAGTGCTCGTTTTTATACTTGTTTGATTATTTTATGTTTTTGTAGGTGTTTTTGGAGAAATAAGCTTTTGCGCGAAAATTGGCTCAAAAAAGTGGTATTTTCACTCGTGGGAGGAAATCACAAAAGACACCCCTTATTTGGATAAGGGGCACTCAATTACTAAGGGGCACCTACTTGTTATTTACACCCAGGACACCCTAAGTGTTAAAAGAACCCAGCAGCAGGATAAGGGGCGTCATCTTCTACATTTGAATTTTTGCTTTTTGGCGGGAAACTCGTTGCAGCATCGTGTTGGAGCAAGACAGTGCGATAGATATTCACGGGAATGGATAAACTTGGATTGATAATGAGTATTGGCGACAAACTAGCGATGGTAAGAGAGTTTGTATTAGCACAGAAGACGTGTGAGAAGATTAACATTCGTTCTTAAAGGAAACATAGAAGGGATATATTCTCGGGTTTATTGGCTTTGCTTTTGGAAAGTACGTGGAAACATTGTCGAGTATGTTGATGATTTGGGAAGATACGTGAATGATTGAGAGAGTATATGGACGCATAGGATCATATCTTATATTCACTAATGAGAGTTTTAATCAAAACAGGGAAGAAAAGCCGTGACTTTTTTTTTTGGAAAAGAAAACTAGAGATTTAATCGGTATTTTTGGTTGTTGTGTATATAAATAGGATGCTGGGACCGAAACAGGGGGGGAGACGAAACCTTAGGAGAAGTTTAGAATACCACAGAGCTCCAGAGATCGAGTTGCAGGAAATCGTTTCTGCTGGTGCACAAGGAAGAACACGAAGAACAAAAGGCCATTGAAGACAGTCGTTTCTGGGGTCTTAAAATCAGCGACAAAGCAACAGTATTTACAACAGTTTTCTGTAACAGTTCCATTGTAACAGCTGTTTTGTAACTCCGATACACTGTTGCAAACAGTATGTGTTATTACTTTTCACTCTTTTAATCATCTCTTGAGCAACAAACACGTATTTTGAGATCATGATTAATATGAGGAGCTAAACCCCATTGCTGGGGCGATATAGGAAGCTATTTTTCCAACAAAAAGTGGTATATTCTATTATATCTTTTTATTTGCAATAATTATATGATTATTTTCCTTGAACTACTATTGAGTATGATTTTTATTTGAGTGATTGTGATCTATTTTGATGGAGTATGCTTAGTTTTAAGACTTTTGATGCTTCATACTTGGTATTTACAATTACTACTTTTGAAAATCTACTTGTTGAAATATTTTAGAATCAAATTAAACGAGAAAATTTCATAAATATAAGTATTGGTTTAATCACTTTGAACTTGGAAAATAGTGGAATCTTAGCCTCAGTGTTTCTTTTAATATTGATATCATCTTTGTTTGAGTTTCCTATAATTTTTATTGTCTTTTCTATTTTAGTTTTGAATTTAAGTCTAAAAAAAAATTCTTCACAAGTCTGAGAAACGAAACTGTTTTTACCACTATCTACAAATCACATCAGTTAGAAGCATTGGATTCCTTATCTATGTATTCATCATATGGATTTGGCTCATAAAAATCATCATCTTGAGTTTGAGTTTGTGTAAAATTATTCTCACAATCTAAGAAATCAACTATTTCTGGATCATTGTTGTACTTGATATGTATTTTCCTAGGTTTTTTAGATGAAGAATGACCCTCCTCATCCTCCATTGAATCAAGAAGAAAATTTTTCTCTCCTTCTCAATAAAAACTTTGATTTTTTTTTTCCTCAAATTTTTTCATCTAAACAAACCTTTATAATTCTGAAAATTATCTTAATCACTAAACAAAAGGTTTAATTACTAATCCAGATTACTAACACTAATACGTAAAGGGTAGATTTGCCATTAAAAAAAATTGGTTAAGGGGATTTCTGATTTTGTTATTGCACATCCTTTTTTTTGTCTTTATTCAGTATGCCTAATAAGATTTCAGTACGCCCAAAATCATAGTTTTTTTTTTGGGTACCACCCATTTTCGGTGGGATCATTATGTAATAAGAATATCTACCCTACAGTTATAAGGGGTGTCCTAAAATGTGGAAATGACTAACCTATCCTTAACTTAATTTAATTTATAACTAACCTAATAACCGCAAATATGAAAGTCAACATAAGAAAAATCAAATTATAATAAACCCATTCAATTTAATTTTTTACAAACCCATTATTTTTAGAGGGCTCATCTTGTTCTCTTCTTCCCTCTTTCTTGATATCGATTTAAAGAAATTTTCCCAAACCAATTACTCGCGATTTGTTTTTGGTTGAAAAAATGAGCAATAATCATCAAAATGAGTTGAAAATGGAAGTTGCTGAGAGAAGTTCGGCTAGGAATTATGTAAAAAACTTCGTCGAAGTAGTAGAGTTTTTTCTTTCAGAGAAAGTTCGGTTACGTCGCAATTTTAAACTAGCCGAATTTATCTTCAATAGACTGTTTCTACTCAATTTTAAAAGTTCGGTTACGTCGCAATTTTTTCTTTCAGAGAAAATTTCGGTTGCGTCACATTTTTTTTTCCTAGACGAATTTTTATTTCGGTTACATAGCAATTTTTTCCTAATCGAATTTTTCTTTGAAAACCTATATATTGAGTTCGGTTGCATCGTATATTTTTCCTAGCCGAACTTATAGTTCGGTTACATCGCAAAAAAATTTCTCCTAATCGAACTTTTCTTTGAAAACCTATATATTGAGTTCGGTTACGTCGCAATATTTTTCCTAGCCGAACTTTTAGTTCGGTTACGTCGCATTTTTTTCTCCTAACCGAACTTTTCTATGAAAGAAAAATTTAAGGCTGAGTTTGGCTACCTGTGTTTTCAGAAACATTAGCGGAACTGCACTTGCAGAGGAGTTCGGCTACCTGTTCTTCAGATATCGTAGCCGAACTTTATTTCCATGGAAGAAATCAGTTTATAAAATTTTCATTTTTTCAGAAGTTTTGGGAAATTCAACACCAACTAAATTTGAAGTATGCCTGTGTAACGAAAACCTTCATTTCGAAATAAACCATCTAATTTTTTTGTTCAAAACCCTCTTCTTCTTCTCTCAATAATTATTCTTCTAAAAAAACACTTTTAAATTTAACCTAATAATCACTGATTAAGTTAACTTAATCATTAAACTAACTAATTTACACTAATTTAATTTGAATCGGTAATTTTAGTATTAACATAAATACCTAGATAAGGGATGACTTAGATTTTCTTCATAATGACCTCCTAAAATTGAAATGATGGTCCCCATGAAAAGAGGATGGTGCCCAAAAAATGGTTCAATATTTTGTACCCACATACAGGGGTGAGCATTGGAGGTATGGTCCGGATTTTGCCGCATCCGCACCCAATCCAATTAACTACGGATTTGAAATTTTCCATCCACATCTAATCCAACATCCAACGGATTTTCATTTAATGGATACATGGATGAATGGACTCTTCGACCTGGTCAGTATCATTCTTTTCTGGAAACGACATCCATAAATATATTAAGCAGGAAGAAACATTATAAAACACAAAAAACAAGAGGGCACCAACACTGCATAAGAAATGCTATACGGCACAAACCTTAGCATCAAATACGCATTCATCCTTCTTTAGCACATTAGTCGATCTTTCCAAAGTTTCTCTCTTCTTCAATTTCCATCTTAATTGCTCCGTAAGTTTATGATTTTTCCTCCTTTTGTAGATGGAGCTCTTCATCCATGATCGTATGATGATTATGAGTAGAAACAGTTTATGTGGCTTCTTTATCCGCAATCTTCTTTGGACTTTTCGATCTCATCAGTATCCCTCTCCCCTGGCAACAATATCCATATATATATATATATATATATATATGGATATTCATATATATATATATATATATATATATATATATATATATATATATATATATATATATATATATATATATATATATATATATATATATATATATATATATATATTAAGCAGGAAGAAACACTATAAAACACAAAAGAAAGTGTACCAATGTTGCATAAGAAATAATATATAACACAAACCTTGGCATCGAATTCGCAGTCATCCTTTTCCATCACATTAGTTAATGTATCCGGAGTTTCTCTCATCTCCAATTTCCGACTTATTTGCTCCATAAGTGTCTGTCTTTCCTCATTTTGTCGATGCAGCTTTTCTTCTCCAAAAAAAATCTTTGTGGCTGCTTGTTTATCACTGAAAATTCCTTTCTTCGAGTGGGGCTTTGAAGGAATTACAATACTCGTTGTGGATGCTACTCCTTTCGTGGAATGAGGATTTGAAGGAGCATCTATGGCAAGTTTCTGCATTTCCTCCAATTTCTATCTTATTTGCTTTGTAAGTTTCTGCTTTTCCTCCTTTTATTGATGGATCTCTTCTTGTCTGGTTGAAAGATGAATATGAAAAGAATATGTATATAATAATAAAACTAGACACGGGATCCAATTCAAAGTTTTAAAGAATATTTATATAATAATGAAATAGATATGTTAATATCTCCAATATACCCTTGTAATTTTTATACTCATAACTTCATTTTAAACGAGATTCAATTTAAAATCTTAATGAATATTTGTATAATCATGAAATAAATGTGTTAACATCGTTCTTGTTTACCCTTCATTCCCTTTAAAAGAAATTACTTTCAAAATCTTTAAGATATTTGTATAAAATCAGTGTTAACTTTTTTCTTGATTACCCTTCGTTCCTTTTAAAAAAAAAATCATGTAAAAGTTAAATTCTTTATAAAGTTATACTTCATAGCGTATATAAAAAAATCGTAAAGATTCCAAAATTTTGATATCTTTTACTTTAGATATCCCTAACATAATTTTACATTTATAACAAATGACAATTTTAAATATTTTTTAATACTAACTTTTTAATAAAAAACAAAATAACTAAGTATCGAGGGTATTCTAATAAAATGTAATGGTCTCTTGATATTTTGACACAGTCGAAACGGAATAAAAAAACCCGGAAGGAGTATTAATTTACTCACCTCTACCCATATTATCCAATTCTCTGCCCAGTGCCCACGATGTTGATTACCAGAACATTATCACTAGAAAATGTCATGTTTATAAAAAGAACAGTCCAACAAGTTTCCAAAGCTCTTCCGACGATGGTCAACGGATTTTTTATGACATTCAGCTTTCCAAACTTGAATACAAAGCTAGTCGTTTGTTCCTTAATTTCCCTCGTTAGTGCCGTTATAACACTCCTAACTTTACTGGTTGTATCTTGATATGGTTTGTACCAATGTCTCGTAGTACTTGATTTTTAAATCAATCAAAACAAAGCAAAAAAAATAATATTATTGATGTAGACAAACACTCAGTGGTAAACTTATTAATAAATACTAAGAAATGTGATCGATTGATCGATGGTAAAGATTCTTCCCATTATATGAAATTCAAAGATTCAGAAGATATCCCACATTGCAGTAGAAAATTTACGATGAATGAGGACATGGTGAATCGTTTCATCTTCCATTCTACAAAAAACACACTATTGTGAGGCCACCAGAACTCCTCTTGTTGCTAAACTATCCAAAGTTGGAGTGGAATTCCAAAGAATAGTCCATAAGAAAAAACAAACCTTGTTCGGCACAACTTCATTCCAGATTAATTTTTTATTGGTGAAGTCAGTTGCATCATCTGAATCTCGTAGCACGATTTAGAGGAGAATGTACCTGAAGGCAAAGGAAGCCAAGATCTTTTTGTCTTCTTGTTCCTATGTTAATTTTGGGTTTCCAATATCCTCCAAAATTTCAGTAACTTGCTGTAGTTCCGAGTCATTTAAGTGTCGCTTGAATTTTAAGTTCCAAGTAGAAGACAATTTCCTTCTTAGCTATGTAATGTATCTATTTTGTTTAATTTTTTATGTACTAGACATAGACACCGCATAAGAAAATTAACCTTTGGAGGAACAATAGGCTTCCAAAAAAACAAACTCGGAAAGTTGTTCAACCTTTATTCAGCAGTAAGCTTATATAGTATACAAACTTCATCGTAAAAATACCTGAAACCTCTAAGCTTCATTTTCTGGCATCAGGAATATTATCGAGGAGTGGTGGAGAATAACTGACGATTAAAAAAATATCAACAAGATAACCAACCTCTATGATAGTAAGCGTTTGAAGTTTAATTCCCAACTACTTATTTAGTTAATATGTCTGCAATTTTCTCATTCTTATTTCTTGTGATCCTGACCAGAACAGGGGAAGATAATGCCAGTATGACATTACCAATCCAATAATAATTCCAGAAAGAAATATTTCTACCACAATGTAACATGAGTGAGGAGTTTGAGAAAATAAGAGAGGAAGCATCATCAATATTTTTCAGCAAGAAATACCAAAAGTAACATTTACTTTCCCAGGAACCCAGGTCAACACGAGTGACCATCACCATATTTATCCACAATGGTTTTGTACCATAGATGGGTTTTCCCAACCTCATACCTCCACTTCCACTTGGTTAGCAAGGACAGGTTCATTAGGGATATATTGAGAGCTCCTAGCCGCCCTCTTTCTTTGAAAGTACAAAATTATTTCCGATTAACAAGATAAGAAGTTTTTGTGCCAGAGTTATGTTCCCAAAGAAAATTATTCACTTTCATCTTAAGTTGTTTAATGACTAAAAATCGGACTTTCAAAAGAGTAAGTAAGTATAAAGGAAGAGAAGAAATTAAGAATGCAATTGAATAAAAGTAACTTACCAACGTTCTTTAAACTTTGTAACCCATTCTTTTTGGCGTATACTTCAAGAAATATATATGTATTCTGAAAATGCGGACTAATTCCGATATACTTTTTAGAGAATCAACTAGACAGTCAAACTCAATGTAGAGTAAAGTATATCAAAGAGTACAATATCTCTATTTCTCGATTTAATTCTTACTCAACCAAATGGAAATCTGCGAGTCTTGATTAAATACAAGAAAGATAACTTGGATGGTACCAAAGACCAATATCCAAGTGTCAATAAATATAAATCAATAACCAAAGGTTGGATATTATAATAGATTGATCTAACGCACAACCTGTGATATTTCAATTATATAACAAAATATAATGAGGAATAAAAATTACACAGACACCATAATTTTGTTAATGACGAAACCGCAAATGCAGAAAAACCCCAGGACCTATTCCAGATTGAACACCACACTTTATTAATCCGCTACGGACACTAGCCTACTACAAACTAACTTCGGTCTGGACTGTAGTTGAACCCTAATCAATCTCACATTGATTCAAGGTACAGCTGCGCTCCTTACGTCTCTGATCCCAGCAAGATGCTACGCACTTGATTCCCTTAGCTGATCTCACCCACAACCAATAATTACTACGACCCAAAGTCGAAGATTTTAATAAACAAATCTGTATCAGACAGAAAAGTCTACGATAATGGATAAATCTGTCTCTCACAGATAAACCTATGAGTTTGTTCTGTCTTTTGATATAAATCAAGGTGAACAGGAACCAATTTATAACCCGGACTTATATTACCGAAGAACAGCCTAGAATTATCAATCACCTCACAATAATCTTAATCGTATGGTAGCGAAACAAGATATTGTGGAATCAAAAACGATGAGACGAAGATGTTTGTGATTTCTTTTATCTTGCCTATCAGAGATATAAAATCTCGAGCCAATCTTACAGTTGTACTCTTACGATAGAAAGATCAGATCACTAAACTACAAGAGAAGTAATTCGGTCTGGCTTCACAATCCCAAGAAGTCTTTAAGTCGTTAACTTATAGGGTCTCGAGAAGAAACCTAAGGTTAAAGGAGAATCGACTCTAGCAACAACTAGTATCACACAGTAGGTGTAGGGATTAGTTTTTCCAGTTGCTAGATGTCTCCTTTATATAATTTTAAAATCAGGGTATGGAATCATTGTTTGCTTAGTAACAAAGCATTCAATATTCATCGTTAGATGAAAACCTGATTAGATTCAAGTTAATATCTTTCAACCGTTAGATCGAAACTTAACTTGTTACACACAAATGAAATGTATTTCATTTAGATTTGAGTAACTGTACCTAAACGTGTACACTTAGTTGGTTCAACAATAGTTAACCAATGGTTAGCCATATGAGCACTTTCATGTCAACCGTACTCATCTTTCTCATAACTAGTTCCAATGACTTCAAAAGAACTAGTTGAAGAGTTTTTCAATTGCTTAGGTCTTTATACATAAACATAATTGGAAAAAATTGGGCTGATTCATTTGAATCAATTCATGAACAATATAGCCACGGTTTGCAAAGATTGCATTCCTTAGAATATATTTTTTTAAGTTCATGAACTACCGATTTGAGAAATAACCAACTTAAGTATGCGCATGGGTATGCGCAATTAAGTAACCGGATGAGTTGGTTTTTAGTTTCCAAACTCAGCAGAATTTTTCGGGTGAAAACTTCTGCTAGTATGCGTACGGTTACGCATAATTTAAGCGATTGTTTGCAAACTACAAACTCAGCAGAAATTCATGGACGTGAACTTCTGCCAGTATGCGTACGGGTACGCATACTTAACCCGTCTCCTTCACCAATTTCGTATGCACACACTTGGTTACCGGTTTATGGGTTTATACACTAATGTGTGAACACACTATACATGCTTATATCCAAAGATGGTTACATAATCTCAACTATCCATTTCAATTATTGAAACATTCTTAGAGGATGTTATATATTTGTTATTCACAAACTATTTTTCATCAAAGCGATTTTCAAGATCGAAATGTCACCATGACTTTCGTCACGGATAAAGATGAAAATGGTTAAAGAGAAAGCTTACCAACACATATTTCAAGAAATAGATAGGCGAGTTAAACTCGGTTCGAAATAGCAAATGTGCATAAATGAAAATTTCATACTTATACGACTTTGTCTCAAGAGTAGGAGATAGAGTAGATAGATTTTTGAGTGATAGATAAGTTCAAATCTCCACGTACCTTTTAGTTGGATGAAGTTCCACTGGTTCCTTGAGTATTCCTTCGTCTTTGTAAGATGATCGCTGTGGAGTTTGGAGCTCAACTACACTTAACTATCCTAGTCCGAGACTTAGCTATAAGTAGACTAGAAATCAAGACATATAGTTTTGACAACTAAATTTGACAAACAAGCTTGAGATAGAAATGCTTGCCAGTTAGACCGAGCAATGCTCTAACATATTCCACCTCATTTATACTTATTTTGCTTCCCATAATGCATCATGAAAACCAAACGAGAACATGCACTTCTACCAAGTCAAACCTCTGTTTGTTAAACCATATCACAAATATTTCTTTGTGTAAACAATGATTTAAACGGCATCTTCAAATGTATTTCTCCATCTGAACAATAAACTATTGTTCTATATCAGGATCAATCGCACCATCCCGTCCATAGCTTTGATACCACATTCTTCACAGTTGCTAGTAACATAGGAAAAACATGGAAATTAGAAACTTATTTTTTCGTGGCAAACCTGACAATAAAATGTGCTTATTTTAAGTCAGAAGACACTTCGAAAAAAATGTCCCTTATACGATGAGTAAAGATCTCTTTGATTAAAACACTCCAAGACAAGCAACATTTCTCCAATTTTACATGAAAGTCGAGGCGGTCGACTAATGATGCGAATAATCTGGCAAAAAAGAATAAAACACTGTTATAATATGGAATTTTAGATGAATTAGTTAATGCCCCACTGAGGTGATAAAGATGAATAAAGCACCACAAGTGATTATATTGAATTTGGAGAGTAGTAAAATAGGAGGAAATACTGAAAGTAGAAGAATTCAAATTTCTGAAGAGTATAATATAGCCATTGGCTGAATTCCCAGTTAAGTATATGGGTGTCACACTAATTCCAGGTTGCATTAAATCATTACATATATGGGGGTGTGTTGAGATGCTTCAAGACAGATTAGCAGGATGGATTGGAAACATCTTGTCATTCCAAGAAAGGTTGATCCTAATCAAATCAGTACCTTGCAGTATCCCCATCTATAACATGTTTGTTTATAGATGGCCAAAAAAGGTATTAAAAGTATGTGAGAGACTCATCAGGAATTTTCTATGGAGGGGAGACCTTACAAGTAGAAAAACTGTAACTCTGAAATGGAATAAAGTTTTCTTTCCATTAAGGGAAGATGGTCTGGGGCTAAGAAGACTAAAGATAATCAATAAAGCCTTACTTATGAAGCTATACTGGAAGATGCAAAAAGGCTCAGATGAGTGGTCAAAAATATTTCAAGCCAAGTTCCAAAACAATAAAGGAGAATGGATCTCATATTATAATAATTAAATCTTCTATACTTCCAGAGATAAAATGGGTGGACGAAGATATGAAATTATCTACAAGATGGATTGTTGGTACTATGGATGATATTTCAGTCGGGGATGACATTTGGGTTATAGACTCATCTTTAAAAGAAGCATATCCAGAGAATGAATTTATGAGAAGATTTCCTGACATGAAAGCTTCATACCTGTTATCAGATGGAGATTTGGTGATTCATATTGAGTTACTTGATATGACAAATATAAATGAATTGCCAGCTAGCAGTGGAACATGGAGCAGATAGAAGAATCCGGACATGATCAATCACCGGTGAATTCTCAGTGTCATCTACTACGAAATGCATAAGAGAGAAGTTTCTTATAATGGAAAAAAAAAGGTATGGCACAGCTCCATTCATCCAAGTTTAGATAGTGATGTCTGGAATTATCTAGAAATAATTGTGTTACGGATGGAAAAGAAAAGAAAAAAACCAACAACTTAGCATCTGGATGTGTTTTCTGCAAACAAGAAGAAGGAAATAGAAATCACATACTGTGGTATTGCAATTACAGTGAAATAATATGGAGTTGGTTTGTTTTGTGGAATTTTCAATTTCACAAATCCAAAATCCTTCGAAGAGATGCTTCAGCTAGTAAAAATAAAAAGCCCCATAATAAAAGAAATATGTAAGATTTGTAAAGAGTGTGTGTTGTAGAGTGTGTTATTAGACAACAGTGCTTGTCGAGACATGGAGAACATGTCATTCTCGGCAGGGGTGGAGCCAGTCCATTGCAAGGGGTTGCACTTGCACCCCTGCCCAACTGGTTCCAAAGCCCATTTTAGGTCTCATAAGAAAAGTTTTTTAACAAACAAGTCCATTTTTCCACTTTTGCACCCCTAGAATTTTTGGTTGCATCCATAGTAAATTTGTGCACCCCTTTTCATGATTCTTGGCTTCGCCCCTGATTCTCGGTTCCGTTCTAGCAGCCATAAGTAACACAACAACTTTGGTTACGAGTACTGCAAAACTTGGTAAGTAAAGTCAATCCTATTATTAATTAGCATTAGCTTGTGGATAATAATAAAGTAGAGTAAGGGGATGTGGTTAGTGATTTGGTTATTAAAGTCATATTGCTCAAGCTAATGAAATTGATTGTAGGAAAAATAAAGTTGCAAACTTCTAACCAATTTGATTCTTTTGGTGGTACCGTAATTTTTTTCCCAGTGGTGCTAGGCGTACCGCTGTTTTGGACAAAATTAAAACCGTTAAGACACAAAAACAGGGGTCCACCCCTTAGGGTTTTGCAGAGAGGCCTGCATTGGGTGGGTGCTTATGAGAGCAAGGTTTTAATATTGTTTAAAAGGGCGGTACGCCCAGATTTTTTTATTTATTAAATAATTGCTTTGGGAGCGAAAAATTTATTATTTTAGAGATTAAGATAATTTTTATTTATTTTTTTAATGAATATTATTTTAAGACAATTTTTTTTATTATTTTAATAAAAAAAATTTAATTTGTCCAAGCCTAGTTAAAACAATCTTTTTTTATTATTTTAATGAGTATTATTTTAAGAAAGTTTTACTGTATAATCAATAGCATCATCTGCCACAAACATTACCACAAGTGAACGTGGTGAGTTGGAATGGTTGGTGATACAAGTGACTCACTATGGTTGATTGGATTTGGAATTCCATTTTGGAATTGTGCTGGTGGAGGTGGACCCATGATTAGATGGCCGCTGACGGCTGAGCAGAGGTCGAGTGGGTTGTGTTAAGTCGATGGAATGCAACCCGGCTTGTGGTTGAATGAGTTAACAAGTCGATGGACAGCATTGAGAGTTACGGTATGGCTAGAGATGAAGCAAATCGGTATTAAGTAAAGGTCGGGGCTTATCGGATTCTGCACTGTCCGAGTTAGTCCAAAATGTCCAAATTAGTATTGGTATAGCTTGACATGTATTCTTGTGGTATTCATAATCTATTGTTACTTCCTCTTGCTTGCTGTAATAATACGTTAGGTTTTGGAAAATTGATTTCTACAGGACTTCCATAAATTAGAAAAAAAAAACATACGATATGATAGATCAAGTGGGTATGGGTTGATATCACCATCCTTAAAAGTACAAAAAATAACATGTAACAGATTCGACAAAGACCTTAGTGATGAATAACATCCTTTGTTTGTTTTGTTTGCTCGATTTATATTTTACGAAGCACATTGGTTCAGTTTCGCCTAATTATGCCATGATGCAAATCAATTAAGTCAAGAAAAAATATATAATCCGCGAGATTCACAAAAAGTTCTAAATTTGTTAATGTTTTGGCGATGCTTAAAACAAACAATATATTGCAGTATTTTTGATACAAAAATTTAAAGTTGATATCATTATCATCTAGGACCAAAAGAAATGAATTATCTGTTTGAACGTATTCAACATTGTTTTCGATATTGCAGTACCTTTGATACAATAAAATAAAAAGTGGCATAATTATTACTAAATCATGATTATCCTCTAGGACCAGAAAAACTGAATTCTCGGTTGAACGATGTAGGATCGAGCAAGAGAGAGGAGAGCACAAACGAAAGAAAATAAACAATTACATTCATAATAAGTTTTGTGTACAATTCTTCATGGCTCCATAGCCTACTTATAATCTCACAAACTTGACGGTCACTCAAAGCAAATTCTCTAACAAAAATAAAACTCCAAATAGAGACACTTTCCTTACATAAAACAAACTCTAAATAGAACTCTTCTAGAACTCTCTAGAACTCAATTACCATATCTTGGTTTAACTTCCAACATCCTCCCTTAAACCAACATATCATTCAACGAAAATTCTGTAACCCTCTTCTTCGTTGATAAAAGTTTTCACTTCCTCGTCTTTTATCATTTTTTGTTCCTCTTCTTCCATTGATAAACGTTAACACGTTCTTGTCTTTTATCATACCAGAATTCCGTCATCATTATTAAACTTAATTCACAAACCGCAACTTAAACTGTAATTCGGCTAACAAACCAATATTCTTCATTTGCTTAACAACAATCATCAAACACTCACTTCACATTCTTCTTCATCGCAGCGGAACACCATCTTTAGCAAGCTAGAAACACCTCATTGTTCTCTATTCAACTTGCTAATCAAACACAAAAAATAAACTCATCACCGAGCATTGTAGCTCATCCACTCAACTCTTGTTTACCTACTTTACAGGCAGGATTTCCACACTCTTCAAATTCCACACTGTAATTTCTTCACAACTCTATCCAAATCCCCACTGGGATTGCTTCACACAACTCTAAACAAATCCCCACTGGGATTTCTTCACTTCAACTTATATACTTTACTCGCATACAATCTTGTTGTCTTCTCACACATCACCCTTGGTGATTACTTCTCTTTTCTTCACAACCTTAATGTTGTTTCTTCTTCTCTTGTTCCAGTCATGCTATTGTTGCGAAATCTTCACACTTCTTTGTTCGTCAAGATTCTCTCACAATCTTTCACTTGTTACGCTTCTGCTACAAGCAATAACTAACACAAAGTCTGCCACACTTTGTATGATTTCCAAGTTTCTGTCACAAACTCTTCAATCACCATGTTTGAGCTTAATATGATACCATCCTCCCTTAAGCTCAAACATAACCATCCAATCATTTCTTGTCATTCTAAGCTTCTGAATTCGATCAACTTCATCAAACTGTACCAGTCCTTCTTGATTGAAATACCAACTTTGATCTTCTTTTGCGTCTATTTCGAATCCATGACTTAACCCTTTGAATCAACCACTCACCCAAAAGCTTCTTTAACTTCAAAAATCAACCAATGCTCTGCCACAGCAATCCTTACTTAAACTACCTCAACAATCATCAACATACACAAAAACTGCTTTCTGCAACGCCTCTGACAGAAACTGTCACACTTTTTTACTGTCACAACTCTTTCGTCACGCCCACTGTCACAATTCTTCTGTTATGCTTCTGTAACAATTCTTCAGTAACACTTCAGTTCATCTGTAACAGTTCTTCTGCAACTGTAATACTTTCTTCTTGTAACACCTTTTGTAACACCCATATTGTTACTAGCTTTCAATAACCCTTTTTTTTTACGCTTCTCCAACTTACGGCAGCAAACCACAGGATGACTTCTTCTTCCACGCTCACGCTCACCGCACCAGAACCAGATTTACACTTTCCTAACTAGGTCAGAAACAACCATTATAGACATTAAAAGACTCGAACCAACGCCTTATCCTTCTTTCTCGGTCTCTTACTTTTCTTCGTTACTTCCAACTCTAAGAGCTTCCTCCTTTCACGTTTAACTCCATTACCAATCTCCATAACGTACCATACCATGTTCATTCTTGACTTGATAATCACAACAATATTCCTTCAATCTTTCACTGCCCATACTATCATCTCTGTCTGCTCATCTACATTCATCACTAGAAATTCTTACTATTCATCAATCTAATTTTCATATCGACAACAGCAACAACTTCTCCTTGTATAATAGCATCAACTCTGAATGTCGTCTTTCTACTATTAAGATTTAATTTATAGAAAACATAATTTAGGATCGTTGAACTTCATGATAATCACACGATAAAATATGCAAGAATTGTTAATGGAGAATACCTGGTAGCGCTAATCCGTGTTACGATACCGATCATCTTTTTAGAAGCGGTAATACCTTGTAGAGGTCATGGTTTCTCTCTCTTAAACTTAGTCGTAATGATTAAAATCCTTGGATACAATAGTAATGGTTATTGTTTCCCTTTAATAGGTAGAGAGAGGAACAAGTTCCTAGGGTTTTAGTATTAGACACTTGATCTGACCGTCCATCAAGGAAGAGCATAAATAGGATACTAACTCCTTATATAAACCATAGATTAGATATTTAGAAATATCCTAAATATAACCAGATTCTCACACGGGCCCAATAGAGATAATTATCATATAAGAAATTATCTTACATTCTCCCACTGGTCCATGTGATAATCTATAAATGGTAATTGCAAGAAACATAAGGCGCGCGTAATTGCTAAATAATAACTTTAGTGGTTAACGTAATACCTTGATCAAATAAGCTATTCATGCGAGTCATAGCGGTTGCACATTGTCTTTTTATCAACATGTTCCCTTCCATGTACCACAACATGAGTACCTTGCTCAACTAGGCCTTAAATAGGAGTATCATAATGGTCCGATGAAGTCTTTGAGAAAGACGATTTCTATTAAAATTCATTCATTCACATTAATGTATACTAAACATGGATACAGAAATAATTCAGAATAACATTAATAAGAGGCTCAATAAGTGTCCAAAAGTAAGCACATAAATTAGCTGAGTTCAATAAGCAATTACTCCCATAGACCTGAGATTTTAATCTTTTCTTAAGAGGTCTTAAAAGGTATTATTCATTGAGTGCATCGCCGAACGCAATTGTGCTTAAGCGATAAGTGAACAACTATTGTTTCTGAATTTCCTAATTCACGCATATATACTCAAGGTTCATGTGTTTTGTTCCCTTCGTATACATATCGTGCTTTAATGTTGCGAAGCTAAGACAATAAATTTAGGCAATGTAGAGACAAACCTTAAGTCTCTAAGTATCGCAGTCATAAATATTCAAACTCAATTGTGGGACTAGTATTAATGGATTCTTCAGTTATAGAATCCATATATCCACAAAAATTGAAGTCTGAAAACCCAATCAACTCTTGTTAGGTTTGCTAACTAATTATAAGACATAAGTTAAAATAGTATCTCAAAATTCTTGATAGATTTCCTGTAATTTGTTCTTCGATTCTTTAGGCATTTAGTTAACATATCAACAACTTGTTATAAGTTTCATATCAGAATTAAGATGTAATGAAGATTAAATTTATATCTTCTATCCAACATGAAATAAAATCTGTTAAATATGTTATTATCTCAAAATTCCTTGAGATTAGTATCTCGATATATGCCTTATATGAGAGCTTTAGTAATCCATATGATATTACTATCACATGGTAAGCTTCAAGGATATCGTTTATTTCAAAAAAATAAAATAGAGATATGCATAAAGTCAAGATCACTACTCGTAGGTAGTATGTCTTAACATACAAGCTCAAGAGTATGAATTTCTTCCACTGATTTTGAGGTATATGCATAAATCCGTAATAATTTCATCCAAAACTTGAAACATTTATAGTTTTGTTGAATTTCATATACCACTATGGGATACTTCTTAAATTTCATACTTTGATTTTTAAAATTTGTAGACTAAAATTTATCATTAATAAAGGTTATTTTCACATTTAATTAATGCAACTCTTAGGTCATACTGAGCTACTAATAATACTATGATAATCCTGAATAAGTCTTTCTTTGACACGAGAGAAAAACTTACTTATAATCAATGCATCGTTTCAGAGTAAAATCTTTGGAAATAAGTCTTGATTTATACCGTTTAAAATTGGTATTACAGTCGTATTAAGTTACAAAGACCCACTTTCATACAACTGATTTGTGTCTTAAGAGCAATTAAACAATAT
Source organism: Papaver somniferum (assembly GCF_003573695.1). Classification (NCBI taxonomy): domain Eukaryota; kingdom Viridiplantae; phylum Streptophyta; class Magnoliopsida; order Ranunculales; family Papaveraceae; genus Papaver; species Papaver somniferum. Next base: position 659,217 of record NW_020631041.1, read on the forward strand.
CCGAGACTTGACTTTCAACAAATGATTTTTGCTCACATAGCATCAATCCATTAATCAAAAATATTACACATAATATTTGTGAACCTAAAACCGAGTCTTTGCCATTCCATATCAAAATGTAATAAATTATTGTAAGAAAATCACTGAAAAAACATGAATAACTTTCTTTCAATCTTTGTTGAGACCTTTTTAATACTGGTTCATGTTGTTATCAAAAAATTTCTTTATTGGAAATAGTTATATTATGGAGTATTGGATCAGTAATTTGTGGTCTTTCATTATCTAACATTCTGATAATGAGAAGATTCACAATATTTGTAGAAATTTTAAATAAAGGGATCATTATTATGATTTCTTGAACAGATATATCCACGTACTCCCACTGATTAAGCCATCATTAAGGAATTTATATTTTCGGTTTCAATAAGTATCATACTACGGTTAGAACGTTAAAGAATACCATTTGGATTATTTAGGAAAACCAATGAACCCAATAATAGTTTCCAAATCCAATTTTCATTCGTTGGACTGTAACCCCTCACCTCCAACTGAACAACCATAACTTAAAGGTGATTTAAACTAGGTTTCCATCCATTCTAGTCCAAAGTGTGTCTTTGAAACTGATTTACTCGAAAATCTATTTAAATTACACAGTTGTTGAAAGAACATACATTCACTTATACGTGGTCAATATGCATAACTCATCATGCTTCTAACCATTTTCATAAAAGTATGATTTTGCCTTTTGTTATACACCATTATGCCAAGGATAAGTTGGCCTTGTGTATTGAGCAACAAATCCAAACTTTTGGAGATACTACGTAAAAGATTTAGGATATTATCCTGTTTTGTCATACCTTTCGCAATATTCACCACCTTTATCAGACTTTATGATTTTCACTTTCTCTATATATTTCCCTTCAATTTCAAGAATGAATGTTCGAGAAAACATCCATAGATTGAGATTCATAATGCAATTGATAGATGTACACAGTAACGCGAGAAATCATCAGGTGATAAACAATTTTATCTTCCAAAAATGGCATTAAAATTCTACAAAATAATCATAATCAACAATTAATAAGGACAAAGGCTGAAATTTATAATAGAGATAAATGACAATTAAGCTTACAATAGTTTCATACCTTAAATAAGATTCTCCTGTGGGTAAAACCTTATCAAGGAACAATGTGAGACATGAAAAACATCAGTACATATTTTACGTTCTCATACACACAACATTATGTTTGTTTAATACCATAACTAGAGTCACATGTGGGTGAATCTCGTCCTAACATGTATTAACAAACTCAAATAATTCTAATATTTAACCTAATACATTGGAATAATAGTCACCTGCGGGTAGCTATTATTTCACATGTGTATGAAACATTTATATAACCTTAATGCTTGTCTAAACGTGTGAACCAAAACTACTTGTGAGCAGTATTTTTCTAATCGTTAAGTCAAACTAAAAGGACTCAAAATATACAACACTTACAAGATAAGAGTTTAGTATCACTATGGTGATAAGTAAACAATCCAGCAAACATGTACGAATGCAAATGTCACACTAACTTTTCTTGTGACATTGCGTGGTCCCATTCAATGATATGTACAAACTTGATCTGATCATAAAATTAGTCGATTATAAACAATTATGAGTAACCCTGAAATATCAACTCGCTTTAATTGAAAAATATCCAAATGCATTGAAAGTTAAACCAGAATTGAGCATTAAGCAAGTTTATAATTATAATTCAATAATGAAATTTCATTGAAGGAAATTCTTTGATGCATCACTCATTTAAATCTGATACAAGCTTAAAGATCATGATAAATATCGGATATAGGATGAATTAATATGAAAGTTGTTAATTAAACTCAATGAATATCATTTTCACAAATATGGAGAAAGTTATCAAAAAATAAAACCTCAATTTCCATAGAGGATTCAATAAGTTTTGGCCAATATAATAAAAATATTCATGAAAATATCAAAAAATCGTAATAGGTTACTCAACTCGATAATGAGTTAATTTATGTAATTTTCTTTTATGCACTTTTAAGAAATAACGTAAATTCATGTGTCGATTATTTAATTACCATAATGTATGATCAAATATTGTACACTTCATTGTTATCTTAAACATGTGAACTCCAATTACCTGTAGGTAATTGTTGTTCTAATACATTTAAGCAAAACGATATTATAAGCACTTGACATAACAACGATTAGGACTAGAAAAATTAGTTGAAATCACCGTGGTGATAGCCAAACAATTCAAAAATAATGCCATAATAACTATTAAACCTTGCCTTTACGGCTTGGCATATTTGTGCTTACAATAAAATTATTATTATTATTAAGATAAAACACTCTAGTATCACTGTGGTGATAACTAAAGAATTATGACCTAAGAATCTTAAGCACAATAATTTTATACGTACAATTGAAATTATCATCAACATTGGGAGAAAAGTGAAACATAATGACACAAGACACCCTCAAGATTCAAATCAACTCATATCCATAACGTATAATCAACAATCATATCAGTAAATGTTTTCTTAAATACATGAACTCCAATTTTCTGTGCGTAAATTCTGTTCTAATATATTTAAGAAAATCAATATTACAGGCATTTGAAAAAATTGTGATCATGGCCAAAAGTGATTTGACATTACTGTGGTGATAGCCAATCAATTAAAATAATATCATTATCACATGATGTCAATAACTGCAAAACCTACACTTTACGGTTTGCAAATGCATGCTTATAATAAGATTATGATTATATTGAGATATAACACTCTAGCATCACTGTGGTGATAACTAAAGAGTCCCATAATAATTTCAAGTATAATCTCATGAAATCAAAAAAGAAAAACAATAATCTGAGGGAAACTATACCCTCACGACAAATACACAAACCATATCATAATGTACAACAAATTTAATAGTGTCAAACATGGTTTTGATCATAAAATTTATAATGAAACTCAATAAAAAATTATTTTATTGTTTCAATAAAGCGGAAGCGTAAATTAATTTACAATAAAAATTGGTTACATTAGTTTTAAAATTAATACTGTCTCATTATCTTAATATTAACTAACACGTATACATGCGCACAAGAAAATATTAATGTTTCCAATTTTTAATGTCTTAATAACCATTCACGTTATGAAAATATTATGTTTATCTTCATTTTCTTTGGAACACTTATTGATTCATGCCATAAACATACAAGGCCTAATAAATTTTTTCTCATTTATATCATATCTCCAACTTACCTCCCTTTCACATACAAGGAAAGTAGAATATATAGACTTTAGTGGAACAATTATGCATGTTTATGAGTACATGATGTCGACATTCTTCCATTTCATTTATCATCATTATTACGTTCATTATTACCTCATATGCTCATTATATATCATTATTTAAAAATAATATTCTTACAATAATTTTTTCTATTATTTACATGCCAAAAATAAAATCATCAGGCCAAAAATAAACTCATTAAGAAAAAAATGTCAATTTTTATTTGCATAAAATAAAGGGTAGGACATTAATATTAAATTAAAATATACTTTCCTCCAAAATTAAGTAGGTCATTAATGTAGAAATATATTTTCTTTCAAAATCAAGAGAGAGATAATATAAAATATATAAGAAATCATAAGTAATAATGTCCACAGGATCTTAAATTATATAGTATACCATAATTCTCAACGGACTTGATTTTGATGAGATAATGAAAAATCACACAGGATTTTGACGAGGTAATGGAAAATCACACAGAAACTTGATGTGTGAGTATGATATGGGTCATAATAGTTAGATGAGAAAAGGAATGCAATTCCATAAGAACGATTATGATCACATAAAAATAAAATAAAAAATCAAACCAAAATTTTATTTTATTTTCACCGATATTATTATTGCATACAATAACGGACGATCATGAATTCTAAACACAAGCTCTGGTACCAACTATAAGATTTAATTTATGTAATTTAGGGTCGTTGAACTTCATGATAATCACACGATAAAATATGCAAGAATTATTAATGGAGAATACCTGGTAGCGCTAATCCGTGTTACGATATCGATCATCTTTGTAGCAGCGGTAATACCTTGTAGAGGTCATGGTTTCTCTCACTTAACCTTAGCCGTAATGAGTAAAATCCTTGGATACAATAGTAATGGTTATTGTTTCCCTTTCATAGGTAGAGAGATGACCAAGTTCTCAGGGTTTTAATATTAGACATTTGATCTCGACCGTCCATCAAGAAAGAGCATAAATAGGATACTAACTCCTTATATAAACCATGGATTAGATACTTAGCAATATCCTAAATATAGCCAAATTCTCACATGGGCCCAATAGGTATAAATATCATATAAGAAATTATCTTACATTCTACCCCATTGCAGCTTCATCTTCCATCATCGAGAACCATCGATGATCAATTTCCATAGTACCAAACTTTGCTTCTTCCAGCGAACACGATCTCAAAACCTCACTGACTTCATTATTCTTCAACTTCTATCGTCAGCAACACCTTCTCATGAACACCAACTGCAACAGCTCCATTAACCCTTCTCACGACAGCAACTCAGTTTAGTTTCTTCACGAATCACGTCCAACTTCCTTATTTTTCTTAAACTTTTAAGACAAGCAATCATTAAAACCTAACAAACTCGAACTCAAAATCTCAGAGATCCAAGTTTCCTCTTTTATATCAACTTCCTTAAACAACAACCGTAACTTCTGTTGAGAGACCATCGACACCATCTTTAAACACTTCTTTCTTTCTCACGGAAAGAGAATCCAATACCGCTTCTTCACATCTTCAAACTTTTTTTTTAAAACTTCTTTCAGATTTTCAAACCCTAACACAACTTCTTTCTTCTCCAACTTTTAAACCATCAGTAGAACTTCGCACAACTTCTTTAACTTTCTCTTAAACCCTAAAACGAAAAAATAATGAAACTTTTCGAACTCTAACTCCTTCTCCTCTCCCTTCCTCTCACCTTGCTCTGATACCAAATGTAGGATCGAGCAAGAAAGAGGAGAGCACAAACGAAAGCAAATAAACGATTACATTGATAATTAGTTTGGTGTATAATTCTTCATGGCTCAATAGCCTACTTATAGTCTCACAAACTTGACGATCACTCAAAGCAAACTTTCCTAACAAAAATAAAACTCTAAACAAAGACACTTTCCTAACATAAAACAAACTCTAAATAAAACTGTTCTAAAACTCTCTAGAACTCAATTACCATATCTTGGTTTAACTTCCAACAAACGAATTTAAACATGGTGGTTGAAAAATGTGACGCTGAAAATAATGAACTTAAAAAATAAATTCCAAAATCATCCATATTTCACCCATCATTACTTTCAGGGAAAGCTAACAAATTTTTTACGAAGATGTACTAAGCCAAGCCTATACTTTTACATCAATTTCACTAGTACATGACACTACGGGAAAAATATACATCTACAACTGGAGATTTACAACACTTCGCTATACATCATAGAAAGTCCTATGTTTTACAACTGGTTTCAAAGGAAGAGTTGTCGTATATCATCACTACCAACCCTTAGGAACAAGGGGTTGCGCTAAGAAAACAAACGACAACTCCATTAGCAAAACTGTTGTGACGACATTTAGGTATAACAACTTTGTTTCATAAGTGTAGTGATTTAGCCTATCACAATTCTCACAAGTGTTGTTGAAGAACACAAAAATATGATAATGAAAAATGCGTTAGAGGGGAGATTCGAACATGAACCTAATGCATGGATGTCTAGCTCATCAACCATCCTTACAGTTCACAAGTTTAGGGTTTTTTTTTTGTAATAGAAACGTATAACAACACTTATAAGTGTTGTTGAAGTTAAAATATAGAATGTGGGAAAAAATGAGGTTTGGGGGATCCGACGGCCAGGTTTTGATCTTGGATCCGGGTACGCATACAATATGCAGAAATATGATTTTTTTAATGTTTCGTAGAATATCTCGAAGGAATCTTACCTGTAAATGGAATATTCTGATGGAATCTTATCTGTAGATTGGTGAATTCATCGTTCATATAAAGTTTTCGACTTATAATAGTCCACTCGCGACCAACTATCGAGCTCAGAGCCTGGTTCAGTGTCTAATTTGTGGTGTGTTTAAGGTTTCGGAGAATATTCCGATGAAATCTTACTTGTAGATGGGTGGATTCATCGTTCTTACGCAGTTTCCGACTTATTGTAGTCTACTCGCGGCCAGGTTTTCAGCTCGTAGCCAGGTTCAATGTCGAAGTTAACAAATTTGTGGTGTGTTTAAGGTTTCGGAGAATATTCCGATGGAATCTTAGCTGTAAATGAATGAATTCATCGTTCTTAGGAAGTTCAAATCGACATTGAGCTTCAAATTTATCGATTCGATGATGTATCATGCTAAGTTTGAAGTCAGAACTCTCCCAGAGCTTCATGATTCATAGTTTCTATGTCGTTATACCATATTTGAAGTTCGAATCGACTCTGATATTCATATTTATCGATTTCGATGATGTATCATGCCAAGTTTGAAGTTAGAACCCTCCTGAAGCTTCATGATTCATAGTTTGTTTGTCGTTATACCGAATTTGAAGTTCGAATCGACATTGAGATTCATATTTATCGATTTCGATGATGTATCATGCTAAGTTTGAAGTCAAAATCCTCCTGTAGCTTCCTGATTCATTGTTTGTATGCCATTATGCCACATTTGAAGTTCGAATCGACACTGAGCTTCATAATTATCGATTTCGATGATTTATCATGCTAAGTTTGAAGTCATAACCCTCCCAGAGCTTCTTGGTTCATAGTTTTTATGTCGTTATACCATATTTGAAGTTCAAATCGATACCGAGCTTTATATTTATCGATTTCGATGATGTATCATGCTAAGTCTGAAGTCAGAACCCTCCCAGAGCTTCTTGGTTCATAGTTTCTATGTTGTTATACCATATTTGAAGTTTGAATCGACTTTGAGCTTCATATTTATCGATTTCGATGATATATCATGCTACGTTAGAAGTCAGAACTCTCCCGAAACTTCATGATTCATAGTTTCTCTGTCGTTATACCATAATTGAAGTTCGAATCGACTCTAAGCTTCATATTTATCGATTTCGATGATATATCATGCTACGTTTAAAGTCAGAACTCTCCCGGAGCTTCATGATTCATAGTTTCTATGTCGTTATACCATATTTTAAGTTTAAATCGACTCTGAGATTTATATTTATTATTGATTTCGATGATGTATCATGCCAAGTTTGAAGTCAGCACCCTCCTGGAGCTTCATGATTCATACTTTATTTGTCGTTATACCTAATTTGAAGTTCGAATCGATATTGAGATTCATATTTATCAATTTCGATGATGTATCATGCTAAGTTTGAAGTCATAACTCTCCCGGAGCTTCATGATTCATAGTTTCTATGTCGTTATACCATATTTGAAGTTCGAATCGACTCTAAGATTCATATTTATCGATTTCGATGATGTATCATGCCAAGTTTGAAGTTAGAACCCTCCTGAAGCTTCATGATTCATAGTTTGTTTGCCGTTATACCGAATTTGAAGTTCGAATCGACATTGAGATTCATATTTATCGATTTCGATAATGTATCATGCTAAGTTTGAAGTCAAAACCCTCATGTAACTTCTTGATTCATTGATTGTATGCCATTATGCCACATTTGAAGTTCGAATCGACACTGAGCTTCATAATTATCGATTTCGATGATGTATCATGCCAAGTTTGAAGTCATAACCCTCTCAGAGCTTCTTGGTTCATATTTTTTATGTCGTTATACCATATTTGAAGTTCAAATCGATAGCGAGCTTTATATTTATCGACTTTTTCGATGATGTATCATGCTAAGTCTGAAGTCAGAACCCTCCCAAAGCTTCTTGGTTCATAGTTTCTATGCCGTTATACCATATTTGAAGTTCGAATCGACTTTGAGCTTCATATTTATCGATTTCGATGATATATCATGCTACGTTAGAAGTCAGAACTCTCCCGGAACTTCATGATTCATAGTTTCTCTGTCGTTATACCATAATTGAAGTTCGAATCGACTCTAAGCTTCATATTTATCGATTTCGATGATATATCATGCTACGTTTAAAGTCAGAACTCTCCCGGAGCTTCATGATTCATAGTTTCTATGTCGTTATACCATATTTTAAGTTTAAATCGACTCTGAGATTTATATTTATTATTGATTTCGATGATGTATTATGCCAAGTTTGAAGTCAGAACCCCCTAGAGCTTCATGATTCATACTTTATTTGTCGTTATACCTAATTTGAAGTTCGAATCGACATTGAGATTCATATTTATCAATTTCGATGATGTATCATGCTAAGTTTGAAGTCAGAACTCTCCCGGAGCTTCATGATTCATAGTTTCTATGTCGTTATACGATATTTGAAGTTCGAATCGACTCTGAGATTCATATTTATCGATTTCGATGATGTATCATGCCAAGTTTGAAGTTAGAACCCTCCTGAAGCTTCATGGTTCATAGTTTGTTTGTCGTTATACCGAATTTGAAGTTCGAATCGACATTGAGATTCATATTTATCGATTTCGATGATGTATCATGCTAAGTTTGAAGTCAAAATCCTCCTGTAGCTTCCTGATTCATTGTTTGTATGCCATTATGCCACATTTGAAGTTCGAATCGACACTGAGCTTCATAATTATCGATTTCGATGATGTATCATGCCAAGTTTGAAGTCATAACCCTCCCAGAGCTTCTTGGTTCATAGTTTTTATGTCGTTATACCATATTTGAAGTTCAAATCGATACCGAGCTTTATATTTATCGATTTCGATGATGTATCATGCTAAGTATGAAGTCAGAACCCTCCCAGAGCTTCTTGGTTCATAGTTTCTATGCCGTTATACCATATTTGAAGTTCGAATCGACTTTGAGCTTCATATTTATCGATTTCGATGATATATCATGCTACGTTAGAAGTCAGAACTCTCCCGGAACTTCATGATTCATAGTTTCTCTGTCGTTATACCATAATTGAAGTTCGAATCGACTCTAAGCTTCATATTTATCGATTTCGATGATATATCATGCTACATTTAAAGTCATAACTCTCCCGGAGCTTCATGATTCATAGTTTCTATGTCGTTATACCATATTTTAAGTTTAAATCGACTCTGAGATTTATATTTATTATTGATTTCGATGATGTATCATGCCAAGTTTGAAGTCAGAACCCTCCTGGAGCTTCATGATTCATACTTTATTTGTCGTTATACCTAATTTGAAGTTCGAATCGACATTGAGATTCATGTTAATCAATTTCGATGATGTATCATGCTAAGTTTGAAGTCAGAACTCTCCCGGAACTTCATGATTCATAGTTTCTATGTCGTTATACCATATTTCACTAGTGGAAAACAGAAGTTCCGCGACCGTCAGGACAAGTCATTTATACGAGTTATACGACCGGATTTAACCGTCTCTGTTGGGGTCTCTGATAAAGCGTTGCTGTTTTGTACGACCCTTATCCGTGGGTCTCAAAACAACGACTGATTTTAAGGGTAAAGGTGTACAGACTCTTACTCGTGGGTCTCAGATTTAAATTATAATATAAAAAAAAAAGATTCAAATTTGCTGAAATGCCTGAATGGCTAAATCTGAAATAATCTGACTGTATCAAAGTCAAGTCAGGTCAAATGGAACTCAAGATAAAGTCAAGTTAAATGGAACTCAAGATAAATTCAAATGGAACCAAATCTTAAACTCAAATTCAAACTGAAAATTCAACATTCATTCATTTTATCTATTGGGTTTAAAATTACAAAAAAGGATGGAAATCCTGAGTTCGGAGCAATACATATGTTCGAGCTAGCTAGTAAGTTCTAAGATTAAACAACATGATTAACTAATAGACAATTGACTAAACAACAAAATGTTAAAATTCCCAACTCCCCAACTGAGCAGATACTTCATGATGGTGTATCTGTGTATCTGTAGCAAAAGTAAGTTATAATTCTGAAAAATAGTAGAAGTAAAGGGACATAAATGTGCATAGCAAAAGAAATTAGATATGATGAGTATGACTTACCAGTAAATAAGTGATGGGTATGGTCACTTCCTTCAAATTAGACTTAAAACCATGCCTACAGCAGATGGTACA